>NC_067149.1:49647724-50021891 GCF_903995435.1 Acomys russatus | reverse complement strand
TTCTTCCTAAAGGTCCTGAGTTCAATACCCAGCAACCACATGGTGGCTCACACCATCTATAATGAGATCTGGTGCCTTCTTCTGCTGTGCAGGCACACATGATGACAGAACACTGTATAAATAATAAATAAATAAATCTTTAAAAAAAAATCAAACCAAGCAGAAAGTGGTTGGTTGTTTCCATAACGTTCACACCAACCATTACATTGATGGGTATATCTTGCCACATTGGTCATCTTTGCAGTTCAAAGCGTTCACATCTGGGTACAACTATTGATTGTTTCTCCCCACCCCTCAACAACCTAGGTAGCACCTTCCAATACTATAAAAGCTACTCAGCAAGGAAGAAGTTTGCTGAGCAGTACCAGCTTAGTTTCTCCACGTTCTATAACCAGTGTGGTACTGTTTATAAGGGAGTCTTCCCACCAGGTATTGGTGAGCGATGCCTGAGAGTGAGAGCGATAGCTCGTCCATGCATGGTACTGCAAATATGCCCAAGAACCCATAGTGGGAAGCACACAGCCTCTGGGATTAGACCTATTATTTTATTACATGGAAATTGTCTCCAACTTCACTTTGAAATTCTTATCTACCTGTACATTATTGCAACCTTCACTCCTCATCAGAGAAGTTTCTTTGTGAAATATATGGGCCCTAATGCAGAAACTCACAATGGTCAAAGTTCAGAGAATAAGTGACTGTGGAAGGTCCAGCCACAGATAGGATATTTTTATCACATCCCTTCCTCAAGGCGCAGGGACTGTCTCATGAGACAGGACGGAAAGATTAGAAAAGCCAGAGGTATGGGAGGACGCGACCAAAACAGTGCCTTCTGGACAGACAGGGCAGCTGCACTCACGCACACATAGCAGCTGAGTGAACAAGATGGAATAGGAGTTACAGAGCATTGTGAGTTGCCATGTGGGCACTGGGAATTGAACCCAGGTCCTCTGTGAGAGCAACCAGTGCTCCTAACTGCTGCGCCATCTCTCCAGAGATGGAACAATTTTTTGTTTGTTTTTTGGTTTTGTTTTGTTTTGTTTTGATTTTTGTTTTTAGAGACAGGGTTTCTCTCTGTAGTTTTGAGTATCCTGAACTTGCTTTGTAGACTAGACTAACCTCGAACTCACAATTTACCTTCCTTTGCCTCCCAAGTGCTGGAATTAAAGGCATGTACCCTTTAATTTTTCTTTTCAATATTTATTTATTTATTTGGGTTTTTTTTTGTTTGTTTGTTTGGTTGGTTGATTGGTTGGTTGGTTTTTCGAGACAGGGTTTCTCTGTGTAGCCTTCGCCATCCTGGACTCACTTTGTAGACCAGGCTGGCCTCGAACTCACAGCGATCCGCCTGCCTCTGCCTCCTGAGTGCTAGGATTAAAGGCGTGCGCCACCATGCCCGGCTTATTTATTTATTTGTTATGTTTATAGTATTCTGCCTGCTGACCAGAAGAGGGAACTTAATCTCATTCTACATGATTGTGAGCCACCATGTGGTTGCTGGAATTGAACTCAGGACCTTTGGAAGAGCAGCCAGTGCTCTTAATTCTGAGCCATCTCTCTAGCCCCCATAATGGAATGATTTTTTTAAAATATTTATTTATTTATTATGTATACAATGCTCTGCCTGTATGTACACCTGCAGGCCAGAAGAGGGCACCAGATCACATCACAGACAGTTGTGAACCACCATGTGGTTGCTGGGAATTGAACTCATGATCTCTGGAAGAGCAGTCAGTGCTCGTAACCCCTGTGCCATCTCTGCAGCCCAAAAGATTTCTTTTTCTTTTCCTTTCTTTTATTTCTTTTTTCTTTTCTTTTCTTTTTTTTTTCTTTTCTTTTCTTTCTTTTTTTTTTTCCTGAGACAGGGTCTCTCTGTGTAGCTTTGGCTGTCCTAGACTCGCTTTATAGACCAGGCTGGCCTCGAACTCACAGCGATCCGCCTGCCTCTGCCTCCCAAGTGCTGGGATTAAAGGCGTGCACCACCACGCCCGGCCCTTTCACTTATTTTTATACCAGGATAAATCATACTTTAAAAATTGTAAGTCAGGTGGTGGCGCACGCCTTTAATCCCGGCACTTGGGAGGCAGAGGCAGGCGGATCGCTGTGAGTTCGAGGCCAGCCTGGTCTACAAAGTGAGTCCAGGACAGCCAAGGCTACACAGAGAAATTGTCTCAAAAACAAGAACAAAACAAAAAAGGAAACATGTATTAGCCCCTTTTCTATTGCTGTAATGAAACAGCAAGACCAAGGCAACTCACAAGAGGAGAAGTGTACTTTAAGCTCGTGGTTTAGAGGGTTAGAATGCACGACAGAACAGAGGGAGCAGGTGACAGGTGGCTGAAGCAACTCCCAAACCACCAACAGGAAGTGGAGAACATCACTCAAAATGGAGTCTTTTTGAAACTTCAAAGCCCACCTTCTAGAAATCTATTTCTTCTGTCACATTCACACTTCCTAAATCTTTCCCAAACAGCCACTAGCTGGAGACCAAGTATTCAAATGCCCCGGACTTAAAGGAGACATGTCATTTACCATGGCCACAAGCAAGAAGCCAGAGAAATGGTTCAGTGGGTACAAGCACTCATTAGCAACCGTGAGGACCACAGTTTGTTTTGCTTTGTTTTGTTTTGTTGGGTTTTTTTCGAGAAAGGTTTTCTCTATGTAACAGCTCTGGCTGTTCTGGAACTTGCTGTGTAGACCAGGATGGCCTTGAATTCATAGAGCTCCATCTGCCTCTGCCTCTCAAGTGCTGGGATCAAAGGCGTGAGCCACCACCACCCGTGAGGACCATAGTTTGGATCCCAACCCCTACACGAAGAGCTGGCCATAACCCTGCACATGCTGCTATCCTGGGCCTGGAAAGTCGGGGAGAATAGAGGCACACATCTTTCATCTCAGCACTCAGAGGCAGAGGCAGGCGGATCGCTGTGAGCTCAAGGTCAGCCTGGTCTACAAAGCCAGCCCAGGATAGCCAAGGCTACACAGAGAAACCCTGTCTCAAAAAACAAAACAAAAACAAAAACAAAAAAGAAGGAAAGAAAAGAGGCAAAGTTGTTTTCTGAATGAGTTGATCAGTGTGGACTAGGGCCTTTGTCACAGACAATATTAGATTTATTTGTATGTATATATGTAAAGGGATGATGGTGAGAAGTCTTTATCTGTTTGTTTGAATAAGAACCTCACTGTCGCGACCCTTCCGACCAGCGGAAAATAAGGACACGACCCGAGCGTTCTTCTCCAGGCAGTTTATTCAGGAACCTTTTCAGCAAGCTTCTTCTCCTGCACCCCAGCGCCCCTCTTATATCCTCTGCCTCACCCAATCAGCAGCTCTTACGTCGGTAGCTCCAATTGGTTCCCTACAAGGCAGGGTGCACACATCAGAGCAAAGCACGGCCCACAACCCAAATAAGGACTTGTTTACCAGCCAGGAGCAGAATTGCAAGTCATCTTGCCTGGCAGGTTGCCAGGAGCTTCAGCTTCTCACAGTTCCCCCTTCTTTATTTTAAAACACAACAGGCGGGAGTAGAGGTCTGATCTCCAGTTGTCAAAATGGGAGATTGTAATGGCCCAGCCAAACCCCACTCAGGGAGTCTGGCTTGGCCACACCCAACCCAGTGCCTTTTTCCTGGAGACGGGGTCTGGGACACTAACCCGTATGCAATCAGACATGCTCCTCAGGATGACGCTGGTCTTCATGCAGCGCCATCCCTGCAGTGCAAGCCTCGCATCCTGAGCGTGACGATCTGAGGGACTGCTCATAGATCCTTCATATAACCAAGCCAAATCTGTGGAGATTGGCCATCCTCTAAGGCTGCAAAGCTTGGACAACCATGGCATTTGATCTTTGTTGTTGAATGGGCAATCGGCACAAAAACCAGAACGCTAAGCAGCTGATAAGAATGAGGCACAGGCCCAATGCCCCCATGTCCGCCCATTCCCGGAGATGGCCCATGGCTTGAGCAATCCAATGTGAAAGGTCGGTAGCCATGGTGAGGTCAACTCATGTGGGATTGATGTGAACAATTGAAGTCCGTAATTCTTTTGGTAGGATTTCAAATTCTCCGGTCCAATTACCTGTAAGATACTTAGACAATTTTCTGGACAAGTTAGCAGAATGTGATATGTTATTAAAGGGGATAGATGTTACACAGAGATGCGAATGCTTCCATTGACTTCCAAGCTGGGCTATCTCAGATGCTGATCTCAAAGTGAAATCATTGGACGTGTCACCATTAGCAATTGGAACAGATCCAGAAGGAACTAAACGTTCTGGAAGAGGACACCAAAAGAGTGGAAGCACAGTGCCTCAATTTGAAGCTCCTTCTCCATCATACAGTAGTATTATTGACTCCACAGAATACAACCAACCTCCAGGTTTCAGTAAGACTTCTCAGTCCTATCTGTTTTGATATGATTGAGGAGGCGTGCATGACAAAATGTGGCCACAGCTTTTGCTACAAGTGTATTCATCAGAGTTTGGAGGACAATAATAGATGTCCCAAGTGTAATTATGTTGTGGACAATATTGATCATCTCTATCCTAATTTCTTGGTGAATGAACTCATTCTCAAACAGAAGCAAAGATCCAAAGAAAAGAGGTTCAAGTTGGACCACTCAGTGAGTAGCACCAATGGGCATAGGTGGCAAACATTTCAAGACTTGCTCGGAACTGATCAGGATAACCTTGATTTGGCCAATGTCAACCTCATGTTAGAATTACTAGTACAGAAGAAGAAACATCTTACTTGGAAGCAGCCAATCTGGTAAGTCTCTCAGGAACCCAGATGGGCTGTGATTGCGTCTGCAGAAACACACAAACAGAGCCTCTCACCCACACCACTACAGGATCAGGTCCATTCTACTTTCCTGTGAGAACATCCTTCCAGAGGACCATGCCCTTAGAGTCAGGCTCCAGGGAGCCATGTCGATCAGCCGCAGGTCGGCCATCTTGAGTCAGATGAAAAAAATTCAAGGTCTAGAGAGCAATAGCCAGGCGCTCCTTTGGTGTTCTGTTTTAATAAACACTCTTTTAAAGTTCTATAAGCTCGTTCTACAATGCCCTGTCCCTGAGGATTATAGGGCAATCCATGGTTTAACTGTATACCCATTTGTTGACAAAATTGAGTAAAAGAAGCAGAAGTGTATGCAGGACCATTGTTAGTTTTTAATTGCTTTGGGATACCCCAAGCACTCCAGGCTTCAAAGCAATGTGATATAACATGTTTGGCTTTTCCCCCAGCAAGGGCTGAAGCAAAAATGATACCTGAAGTGGTGTCCACTGACACATGCACATATTTTAATTTTCCAAATTCATTTACATGAGTTACATCCATTTGCCATATATGTAGGGGGATTAACCCTCTAGGGTTTACACCCCATGATGGATTGGGCAAAAAGGGAACACATGCACCACAAGCCTTGACAATACCCCGCGCATCAGCATGGGACACTTGAAAACGGTGTGCAAGGGTGCCTGCATTCACATGAAATCAAGAATGAAACTGTTGAGCCTTTTTTACATTAGACATTCCACAAAACACAAAAATAGCGTGTGTAGCTTTATCTACTAAATCATTATTTTCACTCAGAGGACCAGGCAAATTCAAATGAGCTCTAATATGCTGCACAAAAAAAGGATTTTTACAGGACCAAATCTCTTGCTGTAATTGAACTAAAATAGGTTGAATGGGGCTTTTAATATTAATTTTTTCTGCCACTTCTAATTCTTTTAAAATATTAACAACATACTGGGAATCTGACAACAAATTAAATGCCTCTTTATGACTTTGAAATACTAATAACACAATACGCAACTCAATAATTTGGTGTGATGGCGGAGCGAATTGAATAACTATCGGCTCTTTTCCATCCAAAACATGAGCGCCACATCCGGTCTTTGATCCATCAGTAAATATATTACAGGCACCCTCTAAGGGCTGGCTCCTTGTTACTTTTGGGAAAATAATGGAGTGTTCTTTAACAAAATGTAGAATTGGATCTTTAGGTAAATGATTATCAAATTCACCATCAAAACTACATCTTAATATGGCCCAATCATCAATCGTAGCTAATAGCACCTCTATTTGTTGAGTAGTGTAGGGCACAATCATTTTTGTGGGGGGGGGGGGTACCCAAAATGTTGAATGCATTGTTGTAATCCTTGCAATCCCAGTGTTGCTATAGCAGAAGGATAGTGCCTCAGAGTTTTAGACGGGGAAGTTCTGGGATGTATCCACAAAAGGGGTATTCCCTGCCATATGACTCCAGTAGGCTGACTGCTGGTAGGTAATAAACATAATGAAAATGGTTGACTTTTCTGCCTTCTCCCTAGATAGGCTTTTGCCAATTCATCCTCCACTAAGGAGAGGGCCACTCAGGCTTCAGGCGTTAACTTCCTATTAGAGGTTAATTCTGGATCTCCCTGTAAGATATCATACAATGGTCACAGCTATTGATTAGATAACTTTAAGAATGGCCTCACCCATTGAATATCTCCCAATAATTTTTGAAAATCATTCAGGGTAGTTAAACTATCTACTCGCAATTGAAGCTTTTGAGGTATAATCTTATCTGAATATATTTTTACCCCTAAATAATCCACAACCTTATCTTTCTGAATTTTTTCTGGGGCAATATACAATCTAAATCTTTTTAAATTTTCTACGACCTGGCAATAAGCCAAATCCAATTCTTGTTCATTCTTTCCTGTTAGTAAAATATCATCCATATAATGATAACAATATATTTTTTGAAAATTTTGTCTAATATTTTTAAGGGCTTTGGCAACATAAAGTTGACACATGGTAGGGCTATTTGCCATGCCTTGAGGCAAAACAACCCATTCAAATCTTTTATCAGGCTCTGCATGATTAATTGAAGGCAGGGTAAAAGCAAATCGCTTTAAATTATTCTTATGTAGAGGAATAGAGAAAAAACAATCTTTAATACCAATTACAATAATAGGCCAATTCCTAGGAATTGTGGGAGGTAATGGGAGGCCTCGTTGAACCGGGCCCATAATTTCCATTTGTTTATTTATGGCTCTCAGATCATGTAATAACCTCCACTTTCCTGATTTTTTCTTTACCATAAAAATGGGTGTATTCCAAGGTGAAACAGAGGACTGAATATGTCCCAGGGCTAGCTGTTCTTTTACCAAAGTTTTAGCAGCTTCAAGCTTTTCTGAGGAAAGCGGCCATTGAGGAACCCACATTGGCTCCTCAGATTTCCAGGTAATGGGCAGAGCCTCCTCAATGGCCCCTAGGAAAAACCCAGTCCATCTCTTTCTTTCTTTCTTTTTTTTTTTTTTTTTTTTTTTGGTCAGGTTGTATAGGGGATTTCCTTTCTTGTAGGTGCTTTTCCAACCCATATCCTGGATGGTACCCCATCCTTTTCATCATATCCTGAGCTTGCTTACTGTAGCCAGTTTCATTGGTTAATCTAAACCCCATGTCTTGCAAAAGATCTCTACCCCACAGGGTAACAGGAAGTTCTAACACATAGGGCTGCATCCATCCCCCACGTCCCTCCTCATCTTGCCATTGTACCTGTCTCGCGCTAATATCCGGAGTTTTTGCATAACCCAAGCCTTGTAACATCTGGGCGGAGCTCTGCACCGGCCAGCCTTTTGGCCAATCCTTTTTTGAAATTATGCTTTTATCAGCGCCAGTGTCCAAAAGGCCTGTTATTTTCTTTCCCTCTATTTTTAACTCTATTAATGGCCTTTTGTCTAGATTCATGGCACAAAACATAGAGTCTACTCCAGATGATCCAAATCTTTTATCTCCTCTTTTCTGGCCTTTTGTGGGGAACAGATCATGGCAACTAGGTAAGACTAACAGCTGAGCCAGCCTATCTCCAGGAGAGATAGCTACAATTCCTCTAGGGGAAGAAACCATAATTTTAACTACTCCAGAATAATCAGAATCTATAACCCCTGGATGAACAAGGATGCCTTGCATGGTAGTAGAGCTTCTGCCAATCAATAATCCCACTGTTCCTGGAGGAAGGGGGCCCTTAAAATCGGACTCAACCACCTGAGGCCCCATCAGGGGAGTTAGTATGAGTCTGCTGGTGGAACAGAGGTCAAGCCCTGCACTTCCTTTTGTGGCTCAGCGGGCTGGTTCCAAGACATTGGAGGCTGGAGTGTGGGCCACTGGCTCTCCATGGCCCCATATATTTGAGGGCCCTGAAGTCGGGGGCCCCGTGACCCGTTTTTTGGCCGAGCTCCACCATATCCAGCATTCAATGTTTGCCCATTGATGTCCTTTATGGAGCGGCACTCATTAGCCCAATGGTTCCCCTTTTTACATCTTGGGCAAAGGCCAGGGGTTCTAGTTTGCTCTTCAGGTCCCTTCTGCATAGGGCATTGCTTTTTCATGTGCCCCATCTGTCCACATTTAAAGCAAGCACCTCCAGATCTGGGTTTCCGCATCGCTGTCATCTGCGTGACCACGGCAGCAAGCCCTGCATTGGTAAGCGGACCGCTGATCTCCTACAAATTTTCATCCAGACATCTAAACCTCTGCTCTTATATGGATTGATGGCTTGGCGACATTCCTTAGTACACTGCTCAAAGAGAAGCTGTTTTATCAGGGGCATGGGCAGTGTCACCATCTCCAAATATTCACCCCGCTGCTTCTACCATTCGGGCCACAAAGTCCGCAAAAGGTTCCATGGGGCCCTGCACAATCTTGGTGAGATTTCCTGTAACCTCATCTCTATTAGGCAAAGCTTCCCACGCTCTTGTGGCTGCCAAGTTAATTTGTTCATAAACCTGTTGAGGATATGTTGTTTGCCGATTGGCAAAGCAGCCCTACCCTAGGAGCATATCCTGATCCCAGGCAGCCTGTCCTGCTGCTGCATTGGCAGCTGCTTGTTCACTTGTACACTCTATGTAAAAGGCCTTCCAATCCAGATATTGTCCAGAGGATAGGCATGCCTTTACTAGGCTCATCCAATCTGAAGGGGTCATGCAATACCTATGTAGACTTTCCAGTTGGGCGGTAACAAAGGCAGCTGTCACTCCATAGGTACCAATCTTTGGACAATTTTAAAGTCCAGGGGCTCATGATATGTATTGCCCTGCGCATACTGAAAAACAGGAAAGCACTGTTGGGGTCCGTGCCTCTCTCCACACCTCTGGGCAAAAGGTACGTCCTGTCCCCGAGCCGTTCTCTTGAATGTAGGGAGGAGGCCGAGGCAACTCAGATAGAGGCGGCCCAGGAGCCGAAGGTTCCACCCCGGATTCTAGCTTCTCCATTTTCTGGATCAGCTTTTCTACTTTCTCTTCTGAGTCTTCCCCCTCTGAATCTGATGATATTACAGATTTTGCAGATTTTGCTCTCAACAAGTCTTTAAGTGTGATAAACACAGGGCTGAATGGTAAATTTCCCATTTTACTTTTGCTTTTGTCCGCTGTCGGGAACTTTATCGCTCGTACTGAGTCTTTATAGTCCTACCTGGAACCTTATTGCCTCCGTACCTGAGAACCTTATTCGTCCCTTGCTTACCAGGGAACTTTATCGCTCGTACCAAGTCTTTATAGTCCTAACCGGAATCTTATAGTCTCTGTATCCGAGAACTTAGCTTGTCCCTCACTTACCAGGGAACTTACTAGTCGACTGCCCTGACCACCAGAAGTTCTGAGCGCTCGTAAATGACAAGGGTCTCCGTACGGGCCACCACTTGTCGCGACCCTTCCGACCAGCGGAAAATAAGGACACGACCCGAGCGTTCTTCTCATGGAGTTTATTCAGGAACCTTTTCAGCAAGCTTCTTCTCCTGCACCCCAGCGCCCCTCTTATATCCTCTGCCTCACCCAATCAGCAGCTCTTACGTCGGTAGCTCCAATTGGTTCCCGACAAGGCGGGGTGCATACATCAGAGCAAAGCACGGCCCACAACCCAAATAAGGACTTGTTTACCAGCCAGGAGCAGAATTGCAAGTCATCTTGCCTGGCAGGTTGCCAGGAGCTTCAGCTTCCCACACCTCACTTTGTAACTCCTGCTGCCTGAAACTTGTAATCCTCCTACCTCAGCTTCCCAAGGGCCTGTTTTACAGATATGAGCCACCTGCCTGGTTGATGGGAAAGACCTCTTTACCTCAGGCATGGACCTCATCTTCACGTGGTGAAATGTGGGCTAGGCATTAAGGCCTGCTGCACTGTCACTTACCCTAGCCTGGAGCACAGCTTCTCCCAGGCATTAGCACCTGTCACCATCTGGCTGTTCACGCCCTGTAATCATTTCAAGGCTTGTTTGCGGCTCTTTTACTTTCTTCCCAGATTGCCTGCAGATGCACACATCCATGCCCATTGCATTCCATCATGTTTCTATTTATTAGCAAAGTATGTTTGTATTGCAGAGGTCTGTATGAGTGTGTGTGTGTGTGTGTGTGTGTGTGTGTGTGTGTGTGTGTGTGTGAATCTACAGCGATTAGAAGCTTAACTTATTCTGATATTTGGCATAGCAGAGTTTATCCACATATCAAACATAAAAGAGATACTATTTTAGATTAATTAAATGTATTTTTACAGTATTCCCCCTCAAACTCCCCACCCCAACTTCAGCTGTCTTACTTGTTCTTTGACAAATACATATGTATACAAAGTATTGCATTGCTCCCCCAACACACACACACACATACACACACACTTATATTTTCCCCTGTCCTGGGGATTAAACACAGGGCCTAGGACACAGTAGGCAAGTGCTCACCACTGATGTACATCACTAGATCTTTTATTACTTTTTATTTTGAGACAAGGTCTTGCTACCTTTCTCAAGTTGGTCTTAAAATTACTCTGTAAGAGGCTGGAAAGACAACTCAGTAGTTAAGAGTTCAGTTCCCAACACCCACTCTGTGTGTGTGTGTGTGTGTGTGTGTGTGTGTGTGTGTGTGTGCGCGCGCGCGCGTGCAGACAAAACTCTTACACATAAAAGAAATAAATCTTTTAAACACCTCACTCTACAGGCCTGGAGAGATGGCTCAGAGGTTAGGAACAGTTTTTGCTTTTGCAGAGGACACTGGATTCCCAGCAACCACTTTCCAGTTCCAAGGGATCTAGCATCCTCCCCTGGCCTCTGTGAGGACACATACAAATGTGGCACATGCGGCTGGGTGTGGTGGTGCACGCTTTTAATCCCAGCACTCAGGAGGCAGAGGCAGGCAGACTACTGTGAGTTCGAGGCCAGCCTGGCCTACAAAGCGAGTCCAGGACAGCCAAGGCTACACAGAGAAACCCTGTCTCGAAAAAAACAAAAACAAAAACAAATGTGGCACATGCATACATAAAAATTAAATAAGTTTCAAAAGAAACAAAACCAACTCAGGCAAGCACAGGCAAGCCTCCGCATTCTAGCGGCTGGGATGACAGGTTCCTGCAAAAGACATCTGCGTTCCAGTCTCTCTCCTCTGACCTTCTGCTTTTCTTATCTGCGTGACTGAGCTTAAGATGTGACTCAGGGAAAGGAGCTTCCTGTGCAGTCAGATAGCTGCCTCACTCCTGAGTTCCCTTTATTCTGGGAAAAGTAAGCGCTCAGCAACTTCATGACTTCATTTCGGCTAAGTGTGGGGACCAGATAGGATTTGTTGGGACCTCGGAGATCAGTTCTGGAGCCTTCTGCTTCCACCTCAGTGGCTTCGGTAAGAAAACAGATGAACCTGATAGTTTGTGCTTGGATTAGCCTGCTGTGCTATTTATGTACAATGGTTTCAAGCTCGCTACCTTCTATTTCCTTCTATTCTTTCCTCACATTTTTATTTTTCAGAGGGTCTTACCATGTAGCCTTGGCTGGTCTGGAACTCACCAGATAGACCAGGTTAGCTTTAAACTCACAGAGACATATCCTTCTGCCTTTGCCTCCTGGGTGCTGGGACTAAAGATATGCACAACCAAACCTGGCACTAAAGGTATGCACAACCGAACCTGGCTCCTTCCCTAAATTTTATTTCCCCTGTCTTAGCCCCATGTCTACTTCTCTCTCTCTCTCTCTCTCTCTCTCTCTCTCTCTCTCTCTCTCTCTCTCTCTCTCCTCTCTCTTTCTCAATACTGTACATTCTATTTGTCTATGCTCTTAATATTTTTATTCTGAAAATGATGAATATTTATGTCATTTATTCCCTTTTATAAAATAACTGTTTCTCCTGACCTCTGATTCTGTTCTTTCCACTAGTTGGGTTTCTTCAACCACTGATCACACATACACACATTTATTTGTATATGTATGTGTACACCTATATGTGGATTCTTGTTCTCCTCTCTCTAAATTTCCCTTCGGCTCTTGGAGCCATTCCTCGACTCGGCAAGTTCTATCATCCCATAATTATTATTTTATTTGGGTATCTACTTTTTGTTCATCATAGATAAATTTTAGTTTCAGGATTTTATATTTTTTTAAGTACTTCTGGCCAACTCAGTCCTGAAATCTTTAAATAAATAAATAGATAACTACTAGCCTTAAACAAAGAAGTTTGGTTTTTCCCCCTCAAAACTTGGAGAAA
Organism: Acomys russatus; assembly: GCF_903995435.1. Classification (NCBI taxonomy): domain Eukaryota; kingdom Metazoa; phylum Chordata; class Mammalia; order Rodentia; family Muridae; genus Acomys; species Acomys russatus. Next base: position 50,009,387 of record NC_067149.1, on the reverse strand, counting down.
TATAAAATGTTATCTTGCTCTGGATGGCTTTTAATGCCCAACTTGCATGCACACTTTCAAGGCAAATAATTTGTGATATTTAAACTATGACTCATGGAACTCAGTGTGAAAGCCACACAATCTCCAGAATTTCAGCATCAAAACCTTCACAGTGAGGGAGATGTCTGTGTGTTCTTGCGTTCCTGGCAATCTCTGAGTCCCCTGTTCTCTTAATTGCTTACGCGTCCTGCGCACTAAGGTTGGGATGGAGAGTAGATCAACGTTCTAGTCATTTGTGTTAGGGAATGGTAAGATTTGGGGATCTGAGTAGAAAAGACAGATTTTAGGAAGTGAATCATTTCTCCTTTTTTTCATTTTGTTGACTCGTTATTTTAACTTCTGCTTGCCACATAAGACCTAATGGCAAACTTTATTAAGCTCAGTAGAATTACTTCCAAATGCCTGGGCATACGTAAGAAAAAAAAAAGTGTTGTTATATCCAGGAAAAATTGGCAATATACCCAGGCGTGGTGGTGCATGTCTTTAATCCCAGCACTTGGGAGGCAGAGGCAAGCAGATCACTGTGGGTTCCAGGCCAGCCTGGTCTACAAAGTGAGTACAGGACAGCCAAGGCTACACAGAGAAACCCTGTCTCAAAAAAACAAAAACAAAAACAAAAGAACAAAAGCAAAATTTGGGAGTTTAAAAGCAAGAGACAACATAGGGACTAAGGAAGTCATCTGGGTAAAAATAAAAAGTCTAAGCACTAAAAATTTCAATGTAACTGAAAAATTTAAAAGTTAAACCTGAGCGGGGCATGATGCCATAGGCCTTTGATCCCAGCACTCAGGAGGCAGAGGCAGGTGGATCTTCATGAGTTCCAGGACAGCCATGGCTACATAGAGAAACCCTGCCTCAAAAAATAATTAAACCTGAAAAATAAGCATTCTCCTGGTCATGGTGATATATGTATTATAATCCCAACATTTGGTAGACGGAGGCAGAAGGTCTCCAGTTTGAAGCCTGCTTGGGCTATATGATCAGACTTCATCTCAGAAAAAGCAAAAGAAAACAAAAGTGACCATCCATCCATACACTAAATGCTGTGGAACAGGCCTTTATAAACAGGTCTTCCGTTTACCACCAAATAGCTTAGGGCCACTATAAAAAGTACAGCATAAGATAAAAATATGCCACCCCAAAGAGCGTATCAGAACAACACGCTTACATAGGCATGTGCACAAGTGTGTGCACACACAGACAAGTGAGAGACTGAAGAATCAATAGGATATTTTAGATAGAAAGCATGTGTTTTGATGAGGAAAAATTCAGTGTAGAAAAAGGAAGAAGCCGTACAAGGGGTATATCTCTAAATGGAAATCGTTAGCGTCTGCTTAGGAACATAAAGTGACATTGCTCTGAGGGGAGGAGACATGTGGGAGGGTGAGGTACATCGGTCAGTGTTCAGAACTAGGGGAGGACGTCACAGAGAGCAGGAGGACAGGGCTGCTAAGTACTGCATTGTGGACGATAGAGGAATCTGTCTGGGTTTGAGTTCCAGATGCAGTTTGAGCAGAGTAATCGCAGCAAAAGACAAAAGAAACCCAAACTGTGAAGAAGAGAGTTAAGAGTGATGATTGTTCAGCCGGGTGGGGTGATGCACACCTTTAATACCAGAACTGGGGAGACAGAGGTGGGAGGATCTCTGTGAGTTCGAAGCCAGCCTGGTCTACAAATGGAGTCCAGGACAGCCAGGGCTACATGAGAAACCCTGTCTTGAAAAACCAAAAACCAAAACAAAACAAAAGCAAAAATGATTGCTCAAACTGGGCATGGTGGCACATGCCTTTAATCTCAGCCCTCTAGAGGTAGAGACAGGCAGATCCCTGAGTTCCAGGCCAGCCTAGTCTACAAAGTGAGTCCAGGACAGCCTGGAAACCGTGTCTCAAACAAACAAGTAAATAAGAAAGAATGATTGTTCCTAACAATCAGCCCGCAAACAAGCCATCAGCCTTGAAAGAGAAGCTCTGTCAAAATTAAGAACCAGTAACACTCTGGTCACTTATGAAAGATAGAGAGAAAGTTGGAAAATAATTTGATAAAAACTTGGTATTCCTTAAATCAAATTTTGCCAGCTGGGCATGGTGGCGCACGCCTTTAACCCCAGCACTGGGGAGGCAGAGGCAAACGGATCTCTGTGAGTTCAAGTTCTACAAATTGAGTCCAGGATAGCCAGGGCTGTTACACAGAGAAACCCTGTCTTGAAAAAAAATTTTTTTCCCATGTAATGTGGCAGCGTAAAGTGAAACAGTAAGTTTAGAAAGTACTGTGGGTTAAGTCCTTAGCTGCTTTCCTGGGTGGCTTTCTCTCAACTTGATACAAGGCTAGAGTCATCTGAAAAGAGGAACCTTATTTGAGAAAAATGTCTCTGTCAGACTGCTTTGTAGACAAGTCTGAGGGTCATTTGCTTGGTTAACTTTGATGTGGGAAGAGCCCAGCCCTCTGCTGTCTCTGGGCAGTTCCTGGGTTGTGTAAGAAAATGGGGTGAGCTGATTATTACAGCAACCCAGCAAACAGCATTCATTCCCCCTTGGCCTTTGCCACCTCCAGGTGCCTGACTTGGCTTCCCTCATTGGATTTGTGACCTGGAATATGTAAGAAATAAATCCTTTCTTCTCCAAGCTGCTTTTTTGGCCAGTGTTTTATCACAGCAATAGGAAGCAGAAAAATAAAACTGTAATGTTTAATAATTTATTTATTTTTATTTTATGTCTGTGGGTGTCATATTTTGGAGTTACAGACAGTTGTGAAGCACCATGTGGGTCCTGGGAATTGAACGTGGGTCCTTCAGAAGAACAGTCAGTGCTCCCAACCGCTGAGCCATCTCTCTAGCCCAAAACTGTAATATTTAAACGCCCTAAGGGTAGACACAATTCAAATTACTATTGTCCAGATGACTAGATGAATAAAATATGCTACACATACATAATGGAATGCTTGGAGACAGGTTCTTACTATGTATCCCACACTGGCTTTGAACTGGTGGTGATCCTTACGCCTTGTGACTGAGTGCTAGGGCTATAGGCATGCACCCTGAGGTGCTCTCAGCCTTTAAAAGAAAATTCGGACACATCTCATATGTGGTGGACATTATGGTCAGTGAAAGGACACAAAAAGAAAAAGATTGACCTGGATGTCACAGCTCCTGCCTATAGTTCCACTACTTGGGAGCCTTAGGCAGGTTCAAAGCAAGTTCAAAGCAGGCCTGGGTTATGGACCAAGACCCCAAGACACACACTCTCTCTCTCTCTCTCTCTCTCTCTCTCTCTCTCTCTCTCCTCTCCTCCCCTCTCTCTCTCTCCTCCTCTCTCTCCTCTCCCCCTCCTTCTCTCTCCTCCTCTCCCTCTCCCCCTCCTTCTCTCTCTCTGTCTCTGTCTCTCTCTCTCTCTCTCTCAGCTTTTGTATGCTATTGCTGGTGTGCTAAAGTTTTCTAAAATCCATGGATGACTCCAGATTAGAGACAGCCCAGAAGTTTTGTTGTTGGTCTCCTCCCTTAAACATCTGTTCAGTTTGAGCAACAGACCCCAACTGAGTGAAGAAAGAAGCTATGGGAATGAGGAACAGGCCGTACCATAGCAGAGCTTGCTAGCAACGCCCAGCGAGCCAGCACTCAGAAGTCAGTGGCAGGAGGGGCACGGGTTCGAGGCAGTCTGCTCTACAGTATGGTCAGTTGGAAGTCGGCCAGCTTGGGCAACGTGGAGGCCAAAATGCCGCTGGGTGAGTGAGGCCCGGCATGTGCAGGCCCTCGACTCAGTTTCAGCACAGCAAGACACGAACAACAAAAAGCAGGGGAGGCATAACAAAAGAAAGGTAATTTCAGCTGACTTGGACTTCTAAATGAAGTTGCCTTTTTGATTCACAGTTAAATCAATATTCTAGATCTTAAATTGTCTACCAGAGAATGCTGCTGTACGTCTATTCTGAGGAAGGAATGCAACCTGGCTCTGCCAGGGCCTCTGGCTTTGAGAGGGGGCGTCACCATACAAGGACTTGTAAGAGTCCATATTTTTTTTTTTTTTTTACAAAGTTACGATTAGCTTTAACGTTCTCTTCCTCTGTTTGCAGGCTTGGCAATGGAGCCTTTCCTTGCTGACACCAATTCAACTGACCTACACTCGCCACCTTTGCTTAAACCCCAAGACATTCTCTCCGTGGTCATTCTGGCCCTCACATGTTTATTGGGACTGCCAGGCAATGGGCTGGTGCTCTGGGTGGCTGGCCTAAAGATGAGGCGAACCGTGAACACAGTTTGGTTTCTCCATCTCACCCTGGCCGACTTCCTCTGCTGCCTCTCCCTGCCCTTCTCCTTGGCTCACTTGATTCTCCGAGGACACTGGCCCTACGGCTTGTTCCTATGCAAACTTATCCCATCCATCATCGTCCTCAACATGTTTGCCAGTGTCTTTTTACTTACTGCCATTAGCCTGGACCGCTGTCTGATGGTACACAGGCCAATCTGGTGCCAGAACCATCGGAACGTGAGGACAGCCTTCATCATCTGTGGATGTGTTTGGGTGGTGGCCTTCGTGATGTGTGTACCCGTATTTGTATACCGTGATCTGTTTGTTACAGGCAATCATAGCAAATGTAGCTATAACTTTTACTCCCCCGGGTCATTTGATTATTTGGACTACATGTACAATCCAATGCTACCAGAAAGCAATTCTACTGTCAACCCCACTGCTCAGCAAACTGGAAAAATGGATGACAGGTCAGGTCCTTCCTCATTCCCAGCACATGATCTCCATGAGACAGCTACCACTGCCCTCCGGGCACAAACATTCCGAAGATCTCTCGAAGATTCATTCCTTCTATATGCAGGGAGACTACCTAGTCAACAACCCCATTATGGTGTAGAGCCTCCTAGTGTGCTCGAACCTGTCGCACCCAGTGGGTTTCCTGTTGAAGATCGCAAAACCAACACACGCAACGCCGATGCTTTTCTCTCTGTTCATATGCAGCTTTCCTCTACTTCTTCAAGCAGTCATTTATACCACCCTGAGCTGTCATATGATTTCCAGGATGATTACTTGAGCCAATTCATGTATGACAATCATATGTCAGCACCTCTGGTGGCGATAACCATCACAAGGCTGGTGGTGGGCTTCCTGGTGCCCTTCTTCATCATGGTAGCTTGTTACAGCCTCATTGTCTTCCGAATGCGAAAAACCAACTTCACCAAGTCTCGGAGTAAGACCTTTCGGGTTGCCCTAGTGGTGGTGACTGTCTTTTTTGTCTGCTGGACTCCATACCATATCGTTGGAGTCCTGTTTCTGATTCCTGACCCAGACAGTCCGTTGAAGGAAGCTGCGATAACCTGGGACAACATGTCCATTGCTTTAGCATCTGCCAATAGCTGCTTCAACCCCTTCCTTTATGCCCTCTTGGGGAAAGACTTTAGGAAGAAAGCAAGACAGTCCATAAAGGGTGTTCTGGAGGCAGCCTTCAGTGAAGAGCTCACGCACTCTACCAGCTGTACCCAGGACAAGGCTTCTTCAAAAAGATACAATATGAGTACCGATGTGTGAAGATGTGGCCCTGGAGACCTAGGTGGACATTCTCAGGTGAATGCTAGCAAAGGATGACATCTGAGCAGGACACTTTAAACGATCTAGTGACTCTTGGAAAGAAGTCTCTGACTAGCAACATCAGCATCATTTAGAAACATTAAAGACGCAAATTTTCAAGCTCCATCCCAGATGTCTTGACTCAAGAATCCCTGGCCCATGGGGACCAGTGAACTAACAGGATCCTTGTTTCCAATGTTAAGTGCTACAGCCATTTATTTGGCTTAGTCTATTCCTAGCCCCAACTAAGCCACGTGTGATGAATAACCTCCTCATCTGTGTTCAGTATTAATCTTCTTTCCTTAGCAACATCTAAATCGTCTTCTAGTTTGCACGGAGGGTTGCTTTCATTGTCCTGAATGAAGCCTAATCTTGTATTGTACAGCTTTGTGGCGGGGGTAGTGGTTTTTAAGTGCGGAAAAAATAAAAGACACAGAAAGAAAAAGCCTATGAAAGCGAGGAGTGGTGAGTTAGAGACCAGGACAGAATACAGTGCCAATTGCCTGCTATTGGAAGCACTCTGGGTTAATTCCAGTTGTCTGGATTACCCCTAAGTGAGCACAGATACACGTGTACACTCTCCTACTCCTGGGGTGTTTTGGAAGCCGTGGTTTGGAGTACTCGCATCCCCATGTTTTCTGCTTGTTCATAGCGCCATCTATGTCCCATTTCTTTTATTTTTATTTTTTGTTTTGTTTTCATTTTTTCAGGACAGGGTTTCTTTGTGTAGACCAGGCTGTCCTGGAACTCAGAGCTTTGCCTGCCTCTGCCTCTTGAGTGCAGGGATTAAAGGTGTGTACTACCACTGACTGGTAATGTCTCATTTCTTTCTTTTTTGTCTGTTTCTCTTTTTTCTTTTTTTAAATTTTTTTTGGTTTTGGTTTTAGTTTTGGTTTGTTGAGACAGGGGGTTCCTCTTGGTTGTAGACCAGGCTAACCTCAGAGATCCACCTGCCTCTGCCTCCATTGAGCTGGGATTAAAGGCCTGTGCTTCACCGCCCGGCTACAATTTTTTTTTTTTTTCCCACACACAGGGTCTTGCCTCTCCAGCTGAGGTTGAGAGTATGCAGCATGGTGCCTGGCCCCTCTTCTTAGTCTTCTGCATTAGACTATGTGCCTCATACAGAATAAAACAGTGTCCTAAAGATGCCTTTCCCTTCACCCCAAACTCCTGTCAAGCTGAAGAAGGAAAGGGATGATGGGTAGGACCATAATTCTTCAATTCACGCAGCGATCACTACACAGTTGACAGCACTTTCAAAAGATTGTAAACATGAGTCTGGGTATCTTGCATGCCAAAGGTGTCAGGTCACTCTGGGATTTTTTTTTTCCAAATTATTGTTTATAAAGGAACTCATTTTAAAGGACTAATGAATAATGATCTACAAGAGGCCTCTTCTCCAATGCCCAGTAATTCCCATCTTTCTCTCTCACTTCAAAGAGAGAACTTTTGGCCTGGAATGGTGTCGCACGCCTTTAATCCCAGCATTTGGGAGGCAGAGGCAGGCGGATCGCTGAGTTCGAGCAGCCTGATCTACAGAGTGAGTCCAGGACAGCCAGGGCTACACAGAGAAACCCTGCCTCTAAAAACCAAAAAAAGACGGCAGGGGGGGGGACACTTTTGAAAGTATTTTAGCTTTTCTTCTGCTATTTACCATGATGTGCCTAAACCATGTGCTCACACTGCTGTTTGATTGTTTTGAAAGATTTTATCTATTTTATCTACTTCAATATTTCCACCCAACTTTTCAGTGTTGACTAGTGAGTATCATCCATTAATTTCTTCATGACCATCTGTTTTTCATTTGCTTTTGTGGTTGGGTTTTATTGGCTTTTGAGCCAGGGTGTCCCTGTGTAGCGATCTAGCCTCACACTCAAGGGTCTCTTATTACAGTACTAAGATGAGCACCGTCCCCCCAGCTGACTACACAATTTTCTTGTCAATACATTCCAGTACCATACAGTTTTTCTTTTGTCCTTTTGTTTATATTAGCATATATTTGTTTATATTAGCATATATTAATTGTACATCTTAATAAGGTTCAAAGTTACTAATCTACATGTGCACATGGCATTCACACTTCTAGCCCCAGACTCCTCCTAATCATTATTCCACTTTCTGGTTGACTTAAAAAAACAAAAGAACAAGGTCTCAAGAATCCCAGGCTGGGGCTGGAGAGATGGCTCATAGGTTAAGAGCACTGACTGCTCTTCCAGAGGTCCTGGGTTCAATTCCCAGCAACCACATGGTAGCTCACAACGAACTATAATGTGATCTGATGCCCTCTACTGACCTGCAGGTGTGCATGCAGGCAGAGCACTGTATACATAATAAGTAAATACATCTTTTAAAAAATGAAAAGAATCCCAGGCTGAAGCTGAGTGGGTGATGCTCACCTGCAATCCCAGCACTTGGGAGGCACAGGCAAGGGGATTGCTGTGAGTTCGAGGCCAGCCTGGTCTACAAAGAGAGTCCAGAACAGGCTGACCTCAAAATTGCTATGCAACCAAAGATGATTTTGAGATTCAAATCTTCCTGTCTCCACCTCCCATGCACTGAGATCACAGGCAAGGACCACTATACCCAGTCATATGCGGTGCTGGGCTTCATTCATGCTGATTAAGCACCCTACTCACCGAGCTACTCCCCATCCTACAGCACCCCCGTTCCCGCCCACCCCCATGCCACCCCTGCCTGTGCAGGTGACATTTTTGACTCTCATATGTGGTACTCCTGTGTCCATCTGTGTCTTTCTCACACAACGTCCTCCAGTTCCATCTTTTGTGCTGAGAATGCCAGAATTTCACTCATCGTTATGGCTGATTAACACTACATTTTGTGTGTGTGTGTGTGTACCAATGGCCATTATCCACTTAACCACTGACCAACACCAAGGCTTATTCTGAATCTTAGCTATTATGCATAGTACTACACTCAACCTTTAGTTTAAAAAAAAAAAGGCAACTCCCACCATCTTCGAGTCTCATGCATATACTTTCATGTGTTAAATCATTGAAAAGTCAAGCTTGTCTGTACAAACAGGCTTATCTAAGATGAATGAGTCAATCTAATAAGACAGAAAAGGGAACACATTTTAGTCTTTTAAGACATTTGTTCGGTTGTTGAGGGAAGGATCTTAGGCTACAACTGTTTTATAAACTATTGTGTGGAAAAATGTCAAATCACTAAAAAATCTTTTTTGTTGTAAGGTAATTTGAGACATAAGATTGCAGTTCTAGCCTTTAATCCTAGCACTCGGGAGGCAGAGGCAGGTGGATTGCTGTGAGCTCGAGGCCAGGCTGGTCTACAAAGCAAGTCCAGGACAGCCAAGACTACACAGAGAGACCCTGTCTCAGGCGGCCGGGGTGGGGGTGGGGGTAAGATTGCAGTTCTACAGGTGGTCATGGTGACACATACCTTTAATCCCAGCACATGGGAGCCAGAGGCTAGCAGATCACTGTGAGTTCGAGGCCAGCCTGATCTACAAAGCTGTAGAGTCCAGGGAAGCGAAGGCTACACAGGAAAACCTTGTCTTGGAAAACAACAAAACAAAAAAGGGCTGGAAAGATGGCTCAGAGGTTAAGAGCACTGACTGCTCTTCCAAAGGTCCTGAGTTCAACTCCCAGCAACCACATGGTGGCTCACAACCATACATAATGTGATCTGATGCCCTCTTCTGGAGTGCAGGTTACATGCAGGCAGAGTACTGTATACATAATAAATAAGTCTTCAAAAAAAAAAAAAAAAAGATTGTAGTTCTACCTTTCCAATGTAATCTGTTTCTATATTCAATATGAATAAATGTCTTTATCCACAATGCTCAGATCTGTTTAATTCTTCTCTTAGGTTTTAGTTTTTGTAAATGAGCATTTTGCCTGCATGTGTGTCTGCGTACCACCTGCATGCCTGGTGCCAAGGGAGGTCAGAAAAAGGTGTTGAATCCCTTAGAACTGAGCCACTATGTGGGTGCTGAAAACCAAATCCTGGTCCTCTGCAAAAGTAGGACATGCCATTTCCATAGGCTCCATCTGTGGTCTTGTTGGGTGACCCCCCAAACCTGCAGCAAAGAGAATGGGCCTCATGCTGAGTGACTAAAGACTTACTCCGATGGGACTGTCAGTCTTCTGGTGCTCTAAGGCTCTGCGTGTCAGTCCCTGGGTTATTGTAAAGGGCAACAGCGTGAAAAATCTTGGCATGCCAGGCAGTGGTGGCGCACACCTTTAATCCCAGCACTCGGGAGGCAGAGGTCAGCAGCTCTTTGAGTTCAAGTCCAGCCTGGCCTACAGAGTGAGTTCCAGGACAGCCAGGGCTACACAGAGAAACCCTGTCTGAGGGGAGGGGGGGAGAAAAAGAAAGAGAAAAATGCTGGCATAATACTTACACTGAAATACAGTACTTCTGGCAATGGCTGGTTTCTCCCAGAGCTCCCCACACAGTTTGGGATTATACTTTAAAGAGCTTTATATTTTAAAAAAGGAGGGGGAAGCTGGAGAGATGGCTCAGAGGTTAAGAGCACTGTCTGCTCTCCCAGAGGTCCTGGGTTTATTTCCCAGCAACCACATGGTGGCTCACATCCGTGTATAGTGCGATCTGATGCCCTCTTCTGGCGGGCAGGCACACATACAAGCAGAATGCTGTATACAAGCAGAATATGTATATTGTATACATAATAAATAAATAAATCTTTTAAAAAACCAGAGAGATTTACAATTAGATCTTTCACCTCAGATTTTAAGACTCTGATGAGCACTTTTTCCTATTCTATACTCTCATCTCTAGAAGGTCTGAGGTAAAGGCCCAACCTATCCCCTACCATATAGTACCCTGATTCTTTTTTAAATTAATTAATATAATATATACAAAAAGTAAATAAGGCTGAGCATGGTGGCAGATGCCTTTAGTCCCACCACTCAGGAGGCAGAAGCAGGTGGATTGCTGTGAATTCGAGGCCAGCCTGGTCTACAAAGCGTCCAGGACAGCCAAGGCTACACAGAGAAACTCTGTCTCAAAAAAAAAAAAAAAGTAAATAAATAAAAATGTAACAATATATTTTGATCATATTCTCTTTCCTTCCCCAACTCCTCCAAGATCCTCCCTATCCACCCAACTAATTTTGTGTTCTCTCCCCCCGCCTCAAAAAAAGAAAGAAAAAGAAAAAAAAAGACAAAAGTCAAAACCAACACACAAACTAAAAAAGGAAAATTATTGAGACATAAATAAATAAATAAATAAATAACTGGGTGTGGTGGCACACTCCTTTAATCCCAGCACTTGGGAGGCAGAAGCAGGCTGATCACTGTGAGTTCCAGACCAGCCTGGTCTACAAAGCGAGTCCAGGACAATCAAGGCTACATAAAGAAACCCTGTCTCCAAAAAAACAAAACAAACAAACAAACAAAATAAAACATAAAGAAGTGCACATAAAACAAATATGAAGTCTGCTTTCTGTTTGGCAACTACTCCTGGGCGTAGTGCCTGCCCTGCAGTGTGGTTGATACACCTAGTGATACTCCATTAGGAAAAAGTGATTTTTTTTCCTTCTCAGTGGGTACCAATTGCAAATAGCTTCTTGGTTAGGGGTGGGACTTTGTGTCCACTCTGTACAGTAACATGCAAATGAGGTGCACCTGCTCTACCCACCAACCTTCAACAAGATTTAATAGCATTTTAAAGACAAAATGTTAAATACATGTAGAATTTTTTTTTCCTCTATCACCCTTACAAGCTAAGAAAACCCAGTGGTGGGGATGGGTGAGAGGTTGACAGGGTGCTGACAGGAGCCAAATGTTTTCCCATTCCTCTTCTCCCACCCTGACTAAAAGAAGGTAGAGAAAAGTACAAATAAGATTTAAAACAAAACAAAACAAAACAAAAACTAGAAATGTTCTTTTCTTTCTTTTTTTTATTAAGAAAGCATGCCAAAAAAAAAAAAAAAAAAAGCCAAAAAACAAAACAAAATAAAAACAAGTTGTGAGCCCATACACCCCCTTCCCAGCCTGCACCAATGCAAAGCGTTATGGGTGGTATAAAGAACTCGCCAAACCAGAAACATGGGGGTTGAGGAAGGGCAGCCTAGGATAGGTGGACCAATACCAAGTGACCTCTCCTCTTGTCCTTGTCCTCTGCGTTGTCCCTTATTTCCTCTGACAGGCAGGGGCCCCTACAGCTTTGCACATATCACCCAAGACAACAACAACAGCGACTCCATGTCCAGCAACACCGGACCAACGCAATAAAATGGGTTTCTTTCCACTTCACAGAGGGGATGGGAAACTGAGGCCCAGACGGAATCGGGTTTTCCTGGGCCACTCTGCAAGCCTAAGCCTGGAGGAGATCTGGAACCTCAGGGGCCCTGCGGCCACCCTCCCGTCTCCAGCTGCCCACCAGGGAGACTGGTTCTCCAGACAGGGAGGAGCCAGGGGCGTTCAGAAACACAGTGGCCCCTAACACTGCGCAGATCTGACTGGGAAGGTGTTCAGAAAAGAGGAGTGGTACTCTGCAAAGGCAAGATCTTGAGGAAACCGAAAGGAAGAGGTGTAGACTACACCTGACTGGAAAGGATAAGGACGTGATGTCTACATGGGCACTGGGCCCAGCGGGAAATATTGCATCAAACTCAAGCCTGCCACACGCTCTCCAGTACAAATGCACATTGTGGTGGAGAGCGCTTTTTTTTTTTTTTTTTTTAAATATTTCCCTTTTTTTTTTCCCTTTACAAAGGCTTCAAAGAAATAAAGTGCTCTTTAGTGAACTGCCCTATCTTGCCCTTTACTTAGCTTCACTGGACTTCGACAGTCTCATACGTAAACCCCCTTCTAGAGGAACGGAAGGGGCTGCGGGGGGGGGGGGGGGGGGGGAATAAGAACAGGAAGCCCAGTATCTTGGAAATCGCGGGTAAGTAAAAGAATGTGAGCAAAAATTTTAAAACTACCCAGAGATTGGCCTTGTCTACGCTATACATTTTGTCCATTTCAGAAAACTTAGTGAAAATAAAATGGAAGACTGGTCTTCCCTCTCTTAAGTCAAAGTCAATAGACATACTCACTAAGAACTCCACGGCAACGAATCGTGGCCACTTCCTGTTCATGGAGATTGCTCATCCCGATGCCCGGGAGTGCCCGGTGCCCTCGTGGAACTCTGTCTGCACAGTGTTCATTTCCTTCTTACACTTTTCGCTATCTGTCACTGACAGGGATGTCAAGAGAAGCATCTCCCTGTGCAGTTAAACAGAAGCCCCCCTCTTTCCACAGGGCCACGGCAGTCCCTGCCTTCTCGCACCTTCTATGCTACAGGTATGAGTCTGCTGTGACAGGTGGAGAAAGGTTTCTACACCACATCTAGGACAGGAAGACACCAGGAGCGAGAACGGCTTTCTTTTGTCTTTTGAGAATCCCAACAAAGGGAGTTTCGAGAAATCGAGACAGGCGGATGATTTGGACAAACAGCGATAGGAAGACAAAATCGTATTTGCTGAAGGAGAAAAGATGATGGAAGATAATTTAGATATGCAGTGCTAGCCACTGTTAATTCTCAGGAAGAGTTATTTTTCCAAAGCTAAATGCTTTAAATTGAAATTGCTTCCAAGAAGCTGAACCCATGATGAACAGTGGTCCTCACGCCCTACGGTACAAGCTAGGAAGGAAGAAGGCGGCGATGCTCTGGGTAGCAGTGATGGCAAAGCACACCCAGCCTCGTGCTGATCTGTACCCCCACCACGTCCCCATAGCACTCTCCTCAACCCAGCCCTCCAAGGCAACCCTCCATGAGGAGTGAGCACGGCCAGAAAAGGGAAGCCTGGCTCAATAAAGGAAGAGCTCAGAGGACACAATTAGCACCACTGAGTAAAAGTGCAGCATCACGGCTGCCAAGCAGTGTCTTAGACCCCCTCTACTTACTGAGGCCTCTCCAGGCCAGCCCTGGAGACAGACAAGAACAGAACACAATCTGGAGCTGAAAGGTGGGGTCAGCACTGCACTTCTCGGAGAGAAAGGTCAACTAGTATGGGAAGTCTTTCTCTACAGCTGCCACGGCCTCATCGTGCAGCCTGAAGATCTGAAATGGACAAAGGGAGGGCAGAGTCCATGGCGAGAGGGCAGTAGACTGGGCAGTATATAACCAATAATAATAATAATAATATAATTAGAATAATAATAAAAGAACTAGAAGGGAAACAGAAGATCGAGGAGAGGAAGGGGGTCGTCCTCGGCGGCATCCTGCAGTGGCTTCTCTGGCAGAGACAACAGGAAGAAGCTATATATATATCTATATACAGGTTGGGGGAGGATGGGCGGGGACTGTCCTTCCCCCGTGGCCAGAATTCACCGCCAGGCTGTGGGCTGATGTCCACGCTGATTCATTAAGTGATCAAGTCCCAGTCGAAGTCATCGGGAATCTCCTCATTGGCACCAGGGGGGACAGGTGGCCGAGGAACCATGTGGTGCGCTGTCAGGAAGAAAGACAGACCATAAAAGAGGTTGGGTGAGAAGCAGGTCCATCAGTCCAGACGGGGAGTAGGTGCTCCTCTGCCCCAACGGCATCACCAAGGCCCAGGGAGCCTACAGCTCACTTTGTTTTTCCACGTTAAAGAGGTTTTTGTTGTTTTGGTTCGATTTGGTGTTTTTGTTTTGTATTTCTTCCGAGACAATGTTTCTCTGTGCATCCTTGGCTGTCTTGGACTCACTTTGTAGACCAGGCTGGCCTCGAACTCACAGAGATCTGCCTGCCTCTGCCTCCCAGAGTGCTGGGATTACAGGTGTGTGCCACCAGTATGTGAGGGTTTTTTTTTAAATTCTTCTCTCATACACTACATCTTGACTGCAATTTCCCCTCCCTCCATCACTCCTCCCAATCCCTTCCCTCAACTCCCCTCTCCTGGAGAGCAATCCCTCCTCTAGTTTCTTTATTTAAAAAAAAAAAAAAAAAAAAAAACCAGCAGGTCTCCCAGGCATTTTCATCATTTTTGGGCACAAGGTCTGGAAAGATGGTTCAGAAGGTTAGAGCACTGACTGTTCTTCCAAAGGTCCTGAGTTCAATTCCCAAGACCCATATGGTGGCTCCACTCCCAGCACCACAAAGCAAGGCGAATTTAATTAAATAAAAGTGCCTTCCTTAGTCTCACCTGATGCTCATCTCATCCTTCAGCCTTGGGAACCATGACACCTAGCCCATTCTAGCAGGTACAGACAGGACAGAGAGAGGAAAGGAGAGCAACACTGAGCGATGAGCATGTTTGTGTCAGCTCTTACCTGGGCGATTGTATGCTGCTGAGTCCTGGGTGGGGATCGGGTACATTGGTGCTGGGCCAGGATAGAGATGGGAGGCTTGTGGGTGCCCGTAAGAGTTCACTGCCAAAGCAAAACAAGAGTCACGTGACTGCCAGGTGGTGGTGGCTGCGCACAGCTTTAATTCCTGCACTCGGGAAGTCGGCAGATCTCTGTGAGTTCGAGGACAGCCTGGTCTTCAGAGTGAGCTCCAGGACAGCCAGGGCTACACAGAGAAACCCTGTCTCAAAAAAACAAAAAGCGGGGGGGTGGGGGCTGGAGAGATGACTCAGAGGTTGGGGACACTGACTGCTCTTCCAGAGGACCCAGGTTCAAATCCCAGCACCCACATGGCAGCTCACAACTATTTGTAACTCAAAGATCTGACACCCTCACACATACAAGCAAAACACCAATGCACATAAAGATTTAAAAAAAAAAAAAGCTGGGGGGCTGGAGAGATGGCTCAGAGGTTAAGAGCACTGACTGCTCTTCCAGAAGTCCTGAGTTCAATTCCCAGCAACCACATGGTGGCTCACTACCATCTACAGTGTGACCTGACACTCTCTTCTGGCCTGCAGGTGTAATGCAGGCAGAGCACTGTATACATAATAGATAAAAAAAAAAAAAAAAAAAAAAAAAAAAAGCTGAGTGTGGTGGAGCATGCCTGTAATCCCAGCACTCATGAGGCAAAGGCAGGTAGATCGATGTGAGTTCGAGGCCAGCCTGCTTTATAAAGTGAGTCCAGGACAGCCAAGGCTACACAGAGAAACCCTGTCTCAAAAAACCAAAAAACAAAAAACAAACAAATAAATAAATAAAAAGAGAGAGTCACGTGACTAGGGACTACTCTATTCAACAAAGCAGGAAGAAGGGAAAATGTGTTTCCTTGTTCCTCAGTCTCTCTCTTTTCCTGTCTTGTTTTACGGATCCTGTATGCAGGAAGCATTCTGCAAAGCCACCAGTCCTCAGTTCTTAGGGTGAGAAGGGCTGGACCCTAGAACCGTGAACTACCAAAGATATGAGAACTACCAGAAACAGGATCATCACATCTGTTTTCACTGGCTAGACCGCGCTGTGATTCAGGGGATGGTTATTACTGGGACAATTTGGGATAAAGGCTTTCTTGAACAAATTCCCTTCCTGGGGGCTGGAGAGATGGCTCAGAGGTTAAGAGCACTGGCTGCTCTTCCAGAGGTCCTGAGTTCAATTCCCGGGAACCACATGGTGGCTTACAGCCATCTATAATAAGATCTGGTGCCCTCTTCTGGCTGGCAGGCACACATGCAGGCAGAACATTATATACATAAGTAAATAAATCTTTAAAACAACAACAGATGCCCTCCCCTTTTAAAAAGTTATTTGATCTCCTAAAACTAAGGTATACAAGGAACCAGGTCTGCTGCTTCTATAGTTCTTTAGGACCACACCCAGGATGTTATCGATTCAATAGGTGTTCAGTCAACAAACTAGGCCCAGGACTCAGCCTGGGTCACTGCCTAAAAAACTGATTCCTCATTTTTCATTTCCCTTCCCCTCACCCTTCATTTATTTCACAGTCTCCACTTCTCCAGCACCTTTGTGTAGTACCTTGGTTCATGGATGGCTCTGGTTTGCCACTGGTGAGAGCACAGGAGTCAGTGATGCGGGAAGGGGCAGGTGGTCGGTGGGAGCCCCCTTGTGGGGGCATGTGACCAGTCTGGGTGAGGAAGTGGTTGAGGGAGTCACACAGGTTGGCGATGTGATGCTGGTCGAGGGTCCAGTTCTTCTGCTCTGCCTGCCGTAGACTCTCCATCAGCTCTACAAACGAGAATGCCACGTCAACCTTGAGGAGCTGCCAAAACCCCACCCCACCCGCAACCTATCCCTGATGCATACACAGTTCCCTCACATCTTGTACCACCAACATTGTGCACTATCGATAATGACTTATACCTTTTTCTTTTTTTGCTTCTATAATTATTTATAGAAATATGATATGACACCAAGTACCATTGAATATTCAAATATTTAATTTGATTTTGTTTTGTTTTAGTTTTTTTGTTTGTTTGTTTGTTTGCTTTTTGTTTTTTTGAGACAGGGTTTTTTGGGACAGCCCTGGCTTTGTAGACTAGGCTGGCCTCTGCCTCCTGAGTCCTGCCTCAGACTGCCTCTAAGTCCTGGAATTAAAGGTGTGAGCCGGGCATGGCTATTTAAAAAATTTTTTTCTCTAAATCTGCCTACATTCATCTTATTCTATACTGGAAACAAGTTTACTCAAGCTCCACTCTAGGTAAGACGCTTCTTGCAAATTTTAAAATAACTTTCTTTTTTTCTTAAGGAGAATTCTAAAATGACCATCCAGAGGCCATGAGCTACACCTTTTTACAGTTCAACCTTTCAACTTTCCATTCTGTTTGTTCCTTGCAAAAAATCTTATTTTAATTTATATCTCATTGGTGAAAAAAATAATGTTCAGAGTGACTTAATGAGTTCACTATCATCTCTCTGCCAGCAAACAAAACCACAAAACAGTGGTCCTTGTGGTCTTTGAATTCCCAAGAGCCTTTCCTCTTTCCCAAAACTAACGATGAGTAGCATAAAGCATTGTAATACTTGAATAATGGCAATTTTTTTGAGCCAAGTCTGAAAATACTGGTAATGTATCTGTCCTGCGTAACATGCAGAAGTAATGAAAGTTTCAGTCCCGAGCCCACTTGGCCATCCCTGTGGCTTCTAGCACATCCCTTCCTTCCCTCGGGAACTGGTCCTCAAAGCGCTGACCTGAGAATTGCGACTGCTCGATGCTGGACCAGTTGAGCCGGTTCACCATTTTGAAGCTTTCCTTTAAGGAGTCAATATTGGAGCACCAGTCTGAAGGAAAGGCTATGAAAAGAAAGGCAGATCCTGAGACAGAGTGCTTGAGAGCAGTCAGCACAGGCAAGCTTTTCACAGCTTCCTAACGGCTGCATTGCCAAGACAGCTGTGCACACTCCCTCACTGGAGATTCAGGAATGGCAAAGTGACCTGTCCTTTAAACACCAGCAGTTCACAGGCAAATATGCAAAACAATCCTAACTCATCTGTGAGTACGAATGGGAAACAATGAAATCCCCAACCTCAATCCTCCACAGTACTGGGCTTTATGTAGCAACTTCATCAGCTGAGATGAGGTAAGAGGGTAAGAGACTGAACGAACCTAGAAGACCAACTATTAATTTTTTTTTCACCCGTGGTACCTCCAGGTCAGTCAGGAAACAGTTCCCTCCCCTTCCTCCCTCCCCTCCTCCTATCCCTCCTCCTCCTATTCCTCCTCCTCCCAGCCTTCTCTGTACTCTCCTCACTCACCAAAGCCAGGGCTGTTGATGGGTGCCTGGCCCTGTGCCTGTTGCTGCGGCTGCTGGGCAGGGTGGGGGTGGGTATGGTGCTGCTGAGGGTGGTAGCCTCCATGTTGCAGTGGGGGAGGGTGCATGGCCATCACACTTGGGGGGCCGTAGCCTTCAGCTCCTGCTTGCTTTCCCCCTGGTGGAGTACAGCCATCAGGACTTGGGGTGTGTAGTGGAGGGGCACCCCCTACATTTGAGGGGCCCTGAGTGGGTGCCTGCTGCTGTTGTGGTTGTGGTTGCTGGGGTGGTGGCTGAGACTGTGGCTGCTGCTGCTGCTGCTGCTGCTGCTGGTACATGTAGTAATTGTTAGATGGTGGCATGTCTCCCAGGAGTGAGGAAAAGCCTGCAGGGAGAAGAGGAAGCAGGCTAGTGATTTGGGCTAATGGTTTGACTAAAAGACATCTTCTCTCAAGATGAGAGAGCTCGGGCAGAATTGTTGACAAGATAAAAGCACATTCTGTGACCTCAAGGACCCTGTGTCCCTCATAGGAGATAACAGATAGGAAAAAGCAGTTAGATTAGGGGAAGGCTCTGGCCCACTGGTGACCACGGAAATAGTAATAAAAATTTTTTTAAACCTCATTGGTGACATTTCATGCTACTTTTAGGGGATTTGAATGTAGGGATGGAATCAGTCTCAAAGGAACGTACAGAGCAGGTAAAATTTAAAAATTAAATTATGGGCTGTAAAGATGGCTCAGAGGTTAAGAGCACTGACTGCTCTTTCAGAGGTCCTGAGTTCAATTCCCAGCAACCCCATGGTGGCTTACAGCCATCTATAGCGTGATCTGATGCCCTCTTCTGGCCTGCAGGTGTACATGCAGGCAGAGCATTGTATACAACATAAATAAATAAATCTTTTAAGAAATAAAAGTAAATAAAAATTATTAAAATTAAATTATAACTAAAACAAAGCTGTTGAGCAAGCACGATTTGTTCTCCCTGACTGTCTCTGCAGCCCCCTACTGTTCTGCCTGCTTGTAGTCATTACCAGGAAATGCAGCTTGGGCAGGAAGCAGCATAAGGACAGACTAATCTCTCAAGCCAACTGGGCAAGGAAGAGCTAAGTTGCAGGAGTGCCCAACCTGCAGCCCCCAGGCCGAGTGCAGCTATGACAACTATGAACATGGCCAACACGAAAGCATCTCCTCTCAACCACTGTCTCTCAAAACATTACGAGGTGCTTTTCCTACATTTTACCTTCTGTAACTTAATCACACAGTTCTCAGGTGTGAACTTTTCGGCTGACATTACACTGTAATGTCAAAATGTTGGACCAGCCTGCAGCTGGCTACCAGCATACTGCCCTCACCCCGTACAACCTAATATCTTTGTTTCTGGCAATTTCTCCAGGTTCCCTACCTCCAATCAGGCAATAATGTGAGTTGTAGTCATCTCTCAAGCAAATGCAAGGACCTCGGGACACACTCTAGATATGGCTCCCTTAGGTTATAAAAGAAGAGGCCAGTAAGGCTAAAGTGAAAGTATCAAGAGTTTCAAGCCAGCCGGGCACGATGGCGCATGCCTTTAATCCCAGCATTTGGAAGGCAGAGGAAGAGGCAGGCAGATCTCTGTGAGTTCGAAGCCAGCCTGGTCTACAAAGTGAGTCTAGGATAGCCAAAGCTACACAGAGTAGTCCTGTCTCTTAAAAAAAAAAAAAAAAAAAAGAGTCTGAAGCCCAAACCCAGCATCAGGAGGCAGAAGCATGTGGATCTCTGTGAGTTCGAGGCCAGCCTGGTCTACAGAGACCTTGCTAAGAATAACAGAGAAGGGAGGGCCTGGAACAGGAAGGGAGAATGGCGCAAGAGGCCTGGGAGGAGGAGGGAGCAGAGAGGAAAGGAGAGGGGGAGGACCACTCCTGACAGAGCATACCAGGTTCTTCTAGGAGCTCAACCAGTGGTCACATTTTCTCTCAGTTGGAATGACAGACCTCAGGAAGAAGAGTTAATGTGACTGAGACCCTTGTGTCCCTCATCACTCCCTCTGACCCAGGCTGCCTACAATGGACTACCAAACAGACAGCAAGGCCTCACAACAGCTCACTTGAACTCTCAGCCCAACCACAGCTTCTAATTTCTACTTAAGAACACATGAACTGGGGGCTGGAGAGATGGCTCAGTGGTTAAGAGCACTGGCTGCTCTTCCAACTCCCAGCAACCACACAGTGGCTCACAACCATCCATAATGTGATCTGATGCCCTCTTCTGGCATGCAGGTGTACATGCAGATAGAGCACTTACATACATAAAATAAATTTAAGAAAAAGAATACACAAGCTGGGGCTGGAAAGATGGCTCAGTTGGATAAAGTGCTTGCTGTGCAATTGTGAAAACCAGTGTTCGGATCCCCAACACCCCCGTAAATGTTGGGCAGGTGTGCAGCCCACTATAATTCTGGTGTTCAGGGGGCAGAGGCAAGGGGCCTCCAGAGCAAGGTGACTAGCTAGACTTGCCTAATGGGTGAGCCCTGGGTTCAAGTGACCCTGATTCAACACATGATGTGCAAAGCTGAAAACACTTGTGATTGAACTCAGGCCTCCATAGGCTTACATAGTTACGCATTCACACGGACACACAGTCAGAAAGACACACACACACATGCAAAAATATGTTCATATGCATGAATTTATGCATGTGTGTGGTATATGGTTAGTTTTTTGTCAGCTTAACACAAGCAAGGGTCATCTGGAAAGAAGGAACCTCAGGTGTTCAGTTGAGAGAACCCAGACCACTGTGGGCAGGGCCAACCCTGGGCAGGTGGTTAAGAAAGCAGGCTAGCCAGGTGTGGAGGCACACACCTGTAATCCCAGCACTTGAGAGGCAGAGGCAGGCAAATCACTATGAGTTCAAGGTCAGCCTGGTCTTCAAAAAGAGTCTTAGACAGCCAGCGCTATAAGAGCAACCCTGTCTCAGAAAAACAAAAACAAAAAACCAGAAAACAACAAAAAAAGAAAGCAGGCTAAAGTTGGGTATGGTGGCACACGTCTTTAATCCCAGCACACTCAGGAAGTAGAGACAGGCAGACACCTATGAGTTCAAGGCCACCTGATCTACATAGCAACTTCCAAGACAGCCAGGACTACATAAAGAGACCCTGTCTCAAGAAGAAAAGGAAAGAAAGAGGGCTGAGCAACGATAAGAAATAAGGCAACGGGCTGGAGAGATGGCCCTGAGGTTAAGAGCACTGGCTGCTCTTCCAGAGGTCCTGAGTTCAATTCCCAGACAACCACATGGTGGCCACAACCATCTGTAATGTGATCTGGTGCCCTCTTCTGGCCTGCAGGTGTACATGCAGGCAGAACACTGTATACATAAGAATAAATAAATAAATCTTCAAAGACGGCCAAGAGCAGCATTCCCCCATGACCTCCCTCCCCTCTCTGAGGCTTCTTCCTGTCATTACCACAGCAATAGAAAGCCACACAGATAGAACCGTTGCAGAGGGCAGAGCCACACCATCTCTCAGGAGGCTACCCTGGAAGGACTTTAAGTCATTCTCAGTAACTGTGGAAATTTGCAAATGGGCAAGATATCAACTGCTATTGAGAAAGTGCTGTGTACTAGTTGTGTTGGACGTGGTAATGGCGTGGTAGAAAGCTGAAGTCCTCGTCCCTTAGCACTGCACGCTGAAACCGTATTTATAGAGAAGAGTATGATGCCTGGTGACTCACTCAGCTATTTCCTCTTCAAAACGCGCTCAGTGGCAAGTAAAACCAGCTTGGCAAAATAGACTTAAGTGACGGATGCCAGGGGTTTGTTATTTATCCACTCTATTTTGGTATCTGTTTGAAATATTTTACAATAAAAATTAACAAATTTTTTAAAAATTCACTAGCTTTAGGGCTGGAGAGATGGCTCACCTGTTAAGAACACTAAATGCTCTTTCAGAGGACCTGGGTTCAATTCCTAGCATCCGTATGGCAGCTCTGTCTGTAATTCCAAGATTTGACACCCGTACACAGACATACATGCCAACAAAACACCAATGCACATTAAAAAAAATAAATAATTGAAAGACAAAAAAACAAAAAACACAGGCAGGTGTGATGGTACACGCCTATAATCCCAGCACTTTAGGAGGCAGAGGCAGTCAGATCTCTGTGAGTTCGAGGCCAGCCTGGTCTGCAAAGTGAGTCCAGGACAGCTAAGGCGTCACAGAGAAACACTGTCTCTAAATACAAAACAAAACAACAGTACTAGTTTTAATCCCAGCACTCAAGAGGCAGAGACAGGGGATCTCCCTGAGGTCAAGGCCAGGATGCTCTACTTAGTGAGGTTCAGGACAGATAATGCTATATAGTAAGTACTAGATTTAAAGGAAAAAATACAATAAAGCACTAGGGTGCGTGTGAGGATCAGCTGGCAGCTCAGTGCTCGCTCTGAGCGTACCAAGCCCTGGTTCCACGCCCAGCACGTAAGCCAGGTGTAACCGAGCACCCCTGCAATCCCAGCACTCCGGAAGCAAGAGAAGCCCCAGAAGTTCAAAGTCATCCTTGCCTACATAGCCAACTCAAGGCCAGCCTGAGAGCTCTGCAACTCTGTCTAACTTACTAACTTACTAAAAAAGAAAAATAAGTTGTTCTTACAAAGCATAAGGATTCCTGGGGCGAGGGCACTACTGTCCCCTAGTGGTCATACTCTGAATGACTTGCTCACAGCTGTAAAATAACCAGCCCTGAACTAGAGGTGTGGCACCAGTGGTAGAGCACCCACCTAACACATACAGTGCCTGGATCTGATCCCTAGTATTGGGGTGGGGGTACTGGGGAAATCACTGCATTTGGATGCCCCTCCAATCCGTTTTCTGAAGGTAATACACTAGTGGCCTCGGAATCAGCTGCCTGGCACCAAATATTTTAGTCCTTATGTTTCCTCGGGTCAGTGTCCAGTTTACAGTATCAAAACCAGAAACTGGAGACTGGAGAGACGGCGTATAAAGGTTCATACATTTGCTGCCAAACCCAATGCAAGTTCGATCCCCGGGACCTACATGGTGGAAGAAAAAAATTGACTCCCACAAGATGTCTTCTGACCACATATGTGTCATGCCAGGTGCAGTAACCCATGTGCACGCTCTTGCACACTGTCTATCTGTCTGACTCTCTCTCTCACATACACGCATGCATGCATACACACACTCACACACACAAATGCACATACATGCACAAACACACACAAATGTAATTTCAAGAAACTAGAAGGACAGAAAGCAGCGAGAGAAGCCAATGTTAACCACTTATATGACAATATAAGGAACATTTGATCCCAGCACTCAAGAGGGGGAGGCAGGTGGATCTATGAGTTCCAGGTCAGCCTGATCTACCTAGCAAGTTCCAGATCGGGAAGGGTTGCATAGAGAAACTCTGTGTCAATGAAAAACGAGGAAAGAAAGAAGGGAAAATATGAGGGTGCCCACGCCTGCCCTGCGGCAGACTCACCGTGCTGTGAGGAGGACCTCTCCAACATGGACTTGTAGAGGTTGCGGAAGGACCAGCTTAGGTCCTGAAAGTTGATCTCTGAGTAGGAGAATTTGAAGTCATGGTTGGTGTTGTAGAGGGGAGGGCCACCCTCTGTGCCTTCCCGGCCTGGAGGCCCTGCTGCCACTGCTGCACCGTCCACAGACCCTGGGCCCTGCACGAACAGGTAAGAATGGTGATCTAAGTGCCTTCTGAAGCAGAACAACCCACCCAAGGCCACCAGCTCAGGCCTGGCCCTGCCACCCTCTCCAGCTGGCCAACGACAGAACGTCACACGTTCTTCCTCCTTTCTTTGGCTCAGGCCTTGACTGTGACCTCCTTTCTGTCACTCTCCACGTCTTCTCTATGAGCCCTTCCCTACCACATCTCCATGCCGTTCTGTCCTTCCTCCTTTTGCTTTTTCCTTCTTTCCCAGTCTCCCCGCCTAACGTCATAGGTCCTTAATACGTGATTGTGAACTCACTGAACCAGCCAGCCAGTCACCCTGTGCCGTCACCTCAACTTCCTACCTGGCTGTAGCTGGCCATGGAGGAGGGGCTCTGCAGTGACATCTGAGGATTCCCCTCATGAGACAGGGAAGCTTCTCCACTCGCTGGACCACCTCCCCGGGGGCTTTTGCTGGCCTCCTGTTCTGGGGAATCTTGGGATAGCTGAGAATTGTGGAAGAAGAGAACACTTATTATGCAGGGGTGACACACCCACCCGAGGCCCATGCTTTTGCCTCCCCATTGCTGGAATTAATCCACATTTACCAGAGAAATGAATGAAATTCAAGAAGGGATCTCCCAAAGAAGAGAGAACTTACGTCATCATCTGGGGGGTGTCTTCTCTTCCGGGAAATGTCAGGGCAGGTGTCTATTGTCCAATAAGAGCCCTGGAAGGAGATGCCAGAAGAAAAGCATCACCTATCATTACCTAGAGAAGTTCCAGTTCGAAACAGGAACTCGGGAAGAGCTTCTTAGAGCAGCTATGCTGGAAACGGGGTGGTCTGGGGAAGGTGACTCGGTGGCAGAGGGCTTGCCTGGCGTGGACAATCCCTTGTGGTGGATTCCCCAGGACAGAACAGAAGAGAGGAAGAAGGAAATGAGACAAATCAGGAGAGAAGAAGAAAAGGAAAGGGGAGGGAAGGCAAGAGGCAGAGGTGGACATCCAGACAGAGTCCCAAGAGAGCTGAGCACCAGTGAGGAGCACCAGTGAGGAGCACCAGTGAGGAGGCTAGGCCTGTCCTCACCCGGCAATCCAAACACTAGCTTCAAAAGTTCCAAGGGGGCAAAAGAACAATGGTAATCCTGCCAGAGGGTGGAGAGGGCCAGAAAGACCTTTCCTTTCCCTACGACCTGAGGCAAAAGTGCCTCCAGTGTTAGCACCTATCAAATGACGAGTATGCCCACCGTGCGCCCCACCCCCCACCTTCTCCCTTTGGAAAGTAAAACCTGAGGACTTTACAAAGAAACGCTTCCTACAGGCTAGGAAGCAAACTGGGTATGTTGGCACACACACCAAGGATCTAGCACTTGGGAGGTCGGGGCGGGGGAGGGGGGGGTGGAGCAGCTAAGGCCAGATGATGGCAAGTTCAAGGCCAGCCTGGGCTATACAGTGAGACCCTGACTCAAGAAAGAAATAAATAAATAAAAGTGAATAGGCCAGCATTATACATGTAGGAACAAGTGCCACTCAAACAAACAGAGTGAGACTCTCTCTCAAAAAACAAAAATAAAATAAAAGAGGCTGCGCATAGTGGTTTGTGCCTATGTTATTTATTTGGGTTTTTTGGTTGGTTTGTTTGTTTTTAAAATCAGCTCTCTATAAGGCCCTGGCTGTCCTGGAGCTCTCTGTGTAAACCAGGCTGGCCTCATATTCACAGGCATCCACCTGTTTCTGCCTCCTCCATACTGGGATAAAAGATGTGTAATATCACGCCCATCATGGTATATGCCCTTAATCCCACCACTTGAATCTCTGAATTGGGGGCTAGCCCGGTCTACATGGTAAGTTTCAGCCAAGTCCACATAGTGAGGCTGTCTCAAAACATAGAAGGAAATAGGAAGGAAGGAGGGAGGGAGGGGGGAAAAGAGAAAGGGAGGAGGAGACCATTAAAGACAACTCTATTATAAATATTGCTATTAAAAACAGAAAGATTCAGTCTTCCTTAGTCACCCGTTCTAGTGAGGGCTCAGAAGCTTGGCAACCATGCTCTTCCCTTGAGGAAAAAACAATGAAGCTTTTAAAGTTGACATGGCTTCATCTTCTGGGTAATTAGCACAGCCACAGGGCTCTGAGTGTCAACTGTTTCACTGTCCATCCTGTCCCCTTTGATTCCTGTAGCAGCATCTCACCTTCCCAGGGTCATCCCGAGGTCTGGGCACCTTCCGGAAACACTTGTTAAGAGAAAGGTTGTGTCGAATGGAATTCTGGGGAAGCAAGAAAAGTAAGTTAGGTCTGATGACTGGGCAAACATCAATGTTTTCCGAAGGGACACAGAAGAGCACACGACAGGGTTCCAGGGTATACTCAGCGGGAGGGAGTCAGACAAAAGGAAGTCACCAAACATAACCGCTGAGAGTGATGGCAGCTAGGTACTTCTGAAAGTCAAGTTGAGAGTTTGACAGCCTTCCTGCCAAACTGACAACAAGTATACCAATGGCTCAAGCCAGGAGGACCTCTGAATTTGAGCCTGCCCTAGTGCTAGCCAGTTCCAGAACAGCCAGAGTTACATGGTAACCGTTTCATTGTAAAACCCTGTCTCAAAACAACAAGCAACGGGGGCTGAAGAGATGGCTCAGTAGTTAAGAGGACTGGCTCTTCCAGACCTTCCAGAGGTCCTGAGTTCAATTCCCAGCAACCACATGGTGGCTCACAACCATCTATGATGAGATCTGGTGCCCTCTTCTGGGATGCAGGTGTACATGCAGGCAGAATACTCATATACATAAAATTAATAAATAAATATTTTGCCTGTAATCCCAGTACTCTAGGAGGCAGAGGCAGGTGGATCTCTGTGAGTTCCAGGCCAGCCTCGTCTACAAAGAGAGTCCACAACAGCCAAGGCTACAGAGAAAAACCCTGTCTCAAACAAACAAACAATCAACAACTACAATAGCCAGACATGGTGCCCTACACCTATGAGCCACAAACAGGAAAGTGGCCACCAGGTTGGAAGCCAGCCTGGTCTACAGCCACCGTGAGTTCTAGGGCAACCAGGACTACATGAAAAGAGCATCTCTCAAAAAATAAGCCAGGCCTAGTGCACGCCTTTAATAAGCCCAGTTCTCAGGAGGAAGAGGCCAGTGAATCTCTGTAAGGTTGAGGCTACTCTGGTTTATACAGTGAGTTCCTGACAACCAGAGTTACATGGTGAGACCATGTGGAGGGAGGTGGGGAAACTGCTGACGAACTGATGAGATGGTTCAGGGGAAAAAGTGCTTGCCACACAACCCTGGGGGACCTGATCCCTGAAACCCATATACAGATGGAAGGGAGAGAATCAACTTTACAGCGTTATCCTCTGACTTCCACATGCCTATCATGGTGCACACATCTCACACACACACACACACACACACACACACACCACATACACATCACACACACAAACATGCGCATACACATAATAATAATAATAATAATAATAATAATAATAATAAATAGTAATAAATTTTAAGTAGGTACTGGGGAGACGGTTCAGTAGATAAAGAGTTTGGTGCCCAAACAGAACCCACATTGACTAGGTACAGCCACACACACCTGTAACCCCAGAGGTTTTAGGATTACATTTGAGGTAGAGACATAAGAATCCTTGGAAAATTACACTGGCCAGTTTGGCAAAAAGCAGTAACAATAAGAAACCCCACCTCAACCTAGGTGAAAGATGAGGCCCCCAGGCTGGCCTCTAGCCTCGACATGCACACGTGGTGTGCATGTGTTCACACTTGCACATACATCCTAAACACACTCGCCAACAAATAAACACGTCAAAGCTGTATCTACCCCATTTCTCAATCCCCTATGAAAAGCAAAAGAGCAATAGCGTTATCCTGTTTGTATACACTATAACGAGGCAAAAATCCTGAGTGTTCTGTGCAGAGTCAGCTCAGGGAGCAAAGCTCACAAGTGTGAGGACTAGTTGAAATAAGCCACATAAAGCCCAGGAGCAGTGAGGTGGTCCTCACTACCAGTATTACACACTGGGAACACTGTGTTGTCCCACAGCAAATACGAGGCAGAGACAGGCTAGTGCCCAGAAGCTCACAGGCCTACACAGTGGTTAGCAACGAAGAGATCCTGTCTGAAACAACAGAAGGCAAGGGCCACCACCCAGGGTTGTCTTCTGACCGCCACATGTGCGGCGGCATACGTTATAGCATTCTTGCATCCTCACTAACACACACACACACACACACACACACACACACACACACACGCGCGCTAACAGAGCAAAACAAACAAATCCCAGGGGTGAAACAAAAGCACAGACCACCTTCATTTTCTCAATAACACTCAAAACGACCACATCTGGAGGAAAGGAAAGGCTGCCGTGTGCGTGTGCTGTGTGCTGTGTGCATGTGCTGGTGTGTTGAGAGCTGGAGTCCAGAGAGCCACATTTACCTCGGGAAGACTAACTGTTTTCAACAGCCCCAGTCCATTGTGAAGTTTGTAAGGCAACTGGTGATTTATAGAGTGAGAAAACAACGTTCAACTCCCATTCCCAGTCACCAAGTGGCAAGCAAGTTGCTGCCCCAGATGATTACAGCAAAGCCTTTGGTAGTGTATGTCTGCCATCCCAAGTACTGGGGAGGTCAAGACAGGAGAATCAGTAGCTCACGGTCATGAGTTCCAGGCCAGGCCAGCCTGAACCGTATGAGACACCATTTTGTTTGGGTTCTTTTTTCTTCTTTTTCTTTTTTTTTCCCCCCACCTTGGCTACGGGAGGGTCTCACTATGTAGCTCTGGCTAGACTGGAACTTGCTATGTAGACCAGGTTGGCCCTGAACTCAGAGATCCACCTGCCTCTGCTTCCAAAGTACTGGGGTTAAAAGTGTGTGTCACTATACCTGGATAAAAAAATATATATATAGATAGTTTAATATCTATCCTCTTTCTTCTTTTCAGAGACGATTATCTCTGACTAGCAAATTCCATACTTGCTCAGTGAACTAGCTATTTGTTAAGGACCTAATTATTCTTTTTTTTTTTTTTTCTTAGTATACAATGTTTAAACATATGATGACTCTCTGTAAGGGAGCTATAGAAATTTGATGAGTTTCCTACCAAAGCAAGAGTCACCTGGTTGCCTTGCTCAATGACTTGAGCACAGCGAAGTGACAAGAAAGACATGAAATCAAAGACTGCCCTTTTCGAGGAACCGGACAACTAGAGGATGTGGTAACCAACAGCATCCTGCCATCCCATAACTACATTTAGTGGCCTGGCATCACTAGTGTTTCCATGATAAAGCTTAAAAAGTTAATTAACTCTAACATAAATAGAAGTAGGGGTAAAAGATAAGAGATCTTGAGTTTACAAAGCCCTGAGACAGGTCAGAGAGAACCTGACCAAGTTATAGGAAGAAACAAAAGGAGAGAGGGTTGCTGAAGGCTAAGTAGAAGCCCAGTCATACACACAGCCCTACCTTCCACCCGATGCCAGCATTCTTGTAATAGGGGAAGTTATCGCAGATCCAGCGGTAAATCTCACTGAGAGTCATCTTCTTAGCCGGGGAAGAGTTGATAGCATAGGTGATGAGGGTGGCGTAGCTGTACCGCGGCTTGCCATCTTGGTGGACCGCTGCCTCGTCCTTGCTGAGGGTGGCATTAGGATCTGTGGGGGAGCCTGGAGAGCACTTTCGACTGCCCCCTGGAGGCCCAGCCTGAGAAGCGCTCCCAAGCTTCTCAATGGTAGCTCGGAGAGTCAGCTGAGGCAGCCAGTCTATGGAGGTGAGGCTACTCTCCAGGTCGGAGGCCATCGCACTTCCGGGTTCTGCGGAGAGGGGACAAAACCGAGAGTGAGGCAGGTGGATTCCCTTTGTTTCCTGGGGCAAGAACGGCGATGACGCCATTTCTAATGTATAGGGCAAGCAGTCTCCTCGCATTTTAATTCTCACTGGAGAGAGCCCTTGCCTGAGATGACCTCTGATTTCAAGCACAAGTGCCACCAACCACACCCATCATGCGCCAGCCCTCCGAGTGCTTCCTCTTGTTTTATTGTTTTGTTTTGTGTTGAGACAGGGGTTCAAGGCTGTCCTGGCCTCACTTTGTGGACCAGACTGGTCTCAAACTCACAGAAATCTGCCTGCCTCTACCTCCCCAAGTGCTGGGATTACGGGCATGTGTCACTGTGCCCAGCCTTACCCACATCTTAATAAAAGTATGAACCTGGAAACCTCTCCCTTCACACGGAATCAGATACCAAACCCCACAAAAACTGAACAATGCCATTCTCCCTATAGCCCCACAACACAATATTTTTTTAATTCTATATAATAAATAAAAAAGAAAGAAAGAAAAGAATGAAAAAGAAAAGAGAAAGAAAAAGAAAAACGAGTTCCACTTAGACAGCAGGTAAGGTTAGCCGATGTCTACTCTCCAACTACATGACATTTGTATGTTTATATATAGCATCCAGAAGTGCATAGTAATAGCACATAGAAAGACAGCCCAAGCACACACAAGTATGCCCTAATGACGCACACATGCACACTCTTAAAGATGCTTCCTACTACACGTGAGCATTCAGCCTCTTGCCACACGCACGCCTAACGTAAGGCAGGTTAGGCATATCCCATGTGCAGAGTCTAACAAGTGGGCTGGGTCTGGAAGCACAGGTCTGTAATCTCAGGTACTCCAGAGACTGAGGCAGCAGGATCACAAGTTCCAGACCTGCCTGGGCTACCCAGTGAGTTCACAGGCAGCCTGGGCAATTTAGTTGAGACCTTGTCTCAAGATTAAAAAAAAATTTTTTTTTTAAATGGTGGGGAGACGGCTGGGCAGTTTAGGGCACTTGTTGCTCTTGCAGAGGATTAGAGTTTCATTCCCAGCACCCACATGGTGGCTCACAACCATCTACCTATACACTCCAACTCCAGGAGTGGAGTGTATAGGTGGTGTGGAATCCAATTCCAGACCCTCTTCTGGCCTCTTAAACCATAAACACCCACAACATACATACATGTAGGCATTGCACTCATACATATAAAATAAATGACGTTTTAAAAAAAGAAATTAAAAAACAAAAGCCAGGCTACAGGTATAGTTCGGGGTAGAATACTTGCCTGAGGCCCTGGGTTCAGTATCCAGCACCACAATAAATAGACAGACAGACAGACAATGAAATAATGACAACCAGCAACAGCAAGATACAAGACTGGCACACGTACAATGGAGCACACATAGAGATCACAGCGTGCACCCGCATACATTACCAACAGAGCACAAAGTCTCACGGAAAACAAAACAAAACAAAACAAAAAACCCGGTCTTGAGTGCACAACCGCCCTCACACCTTTAAAGCTCCCGCTTGTAGGCTCCTGCCCACAGACACCAGCACCAGGAAGAAGTCATCAGAAAGGCCCTCCCACCTCCCAGGCCTGCTGGGCTTCAGCGAGCCAGGGAGACACCCAGCTGTGTGCACACACCGGCAACAATCAGATAGCCAGACTAAAAATAGCCTCCGTGGGGCTAAGCGTTGGCTCCCCTTCCCCGCCCTTCTCCTCCCTCCTTCCTTCCCAGCCAGGCACGCAGGCTGGCAGCACCTCCATGCAAACTCCTAGAGCTACGATCCGCCCACGCCTGAGGTTTGCCGGCCCTGCCGCCAACCAAACCGCCTAGGCTTTCACCACCGGGGAGGTGTAAGCTAGCGACATGTTGGTGGAGGAAAGTGAAGAATGGAGGGCAGTATCTGTATTCCCGCGCTGGGGTGGGGGTGGGGGTGGGGGCTCTGTCTAGAAAGGCTAACAGGAGCCTCTACATAGCTATGTGGCACTTCCTCGGGGCTGAAGGCCAGCAAGCCCCTAAGCACTTGCTGTCTAACAGGTTTGTGCCTGCACAGCTGCCAGATTCCAGCTAGCAGTTTCTTGCTCAATCCCCACCAGGACGGTCCTGTGCACCAGCCAAGGCTACCTCCTCGGAACTTAGAGGGCTGGTGAGAACCCTGTTCTGGGGATGGTGTGTCTAAATCCATAGCCAAAAGGCACACAAACCAGACCAGACACCTGCAAGAGGCAGACACACACTCGGTAGGCCCAAATTGTTTCCAATCAGACCCCTGCTCGGGTCCTGCTCGAGAGAGGGCTGTCTCTGTCTCTCTCGGTGTCTGCTTGTCTGTCTGTCTGTCTCTCCCCCCCCCCCACCCCCAGCATGCAACATGCCTTCTAGGCTCTCACGTTTTCATCCTAAACTTTAGTTTCACCACAGACACTTGCCCTTTCCCCTACTGGTCAGAACTCTCTTTTCACTCCCCTCCTGAGCAGGTCCTACCCTTGAGGTCAACCTGTGCTCACACAGCGCAGCCAACCTGCAACATATCTAATGTACAAAGTAAAAGAGAGCATCTTCCATGCCTCAAGGGTCTAGGCAGCCAGGGCCCTAACAACACCCCAAGAGTGATCTGAGCAGAGAA
The DNA here is from genome assembly GCF_903995435.1 of Acomys russatus. NCBI lineage: Eukaryota > Metazoa > Chordata > Mammalia > Rodentia > Muridae > Acomys > Acomys russatus. The sequence goes on along the minus strand of NC_067149.1, from coordinate 49,977,067 downwards.
AAACAAAGGGGCCACGTTTGTCACTTTCAGCCTTAGCTCTCTTACCAGCGTCAGCCTTTTCACCCTAGCATCACATTACCACCTTGCCCCAAACTATGAGCATGGGAACTTGGAAAACAATAGGGACATGTCATCATTCCGGGAAGCCACACACCTTCTAGCCTTCTGCTGTGTCAAAACAACCCCCCCACCCCCGCCTCTGGACCACAGCAGGGAGCTTGGGCAACGTCAGAGCCATCACTGGGTTCTCAAAGATCAGCAGTGACATACCAATGAGCAAATTCTAAAGGACCCGTTGGCCCCCAGGAAGAGGTGTGGAAAAATGTGTTTGTTACTCGGCTCCCTAGTCAGTCAGCTACTGGCCTCCTCAACTGTCTGCCTCTGTGTGTGTGTGTGTGTGTGTGTGTGTGTGTGTGTGTGTGTGTTGAGTCCATGCTGTCCATGCTGGTCTCAAATTCCTGGGCTCAAGCAATCCTCCTGCATCAGCTTCCCAAATGGCTGGGTCTATAGGCATCAGCCCTAACCCCTGTTATCTCCTGCTAAAGAACTCTGGGAAATCTCATCTTTTGAGTTCTTTCTTTCTTTCTTTTTTTGTTTTTTGTTTGTTTGTTTGTTTTTCGAGACAGTGTCTGTGTAGCCTTGGCTGTCCTGGACTCACTTTTTTGACCAGGCTGGCCTCAAACTCACAGCAACCCGCCTGCCTCTGCCTGGGATTAAAGGCATGCATCACCATGCCCAGCTGGGAAATCTCATCTTTAGGGCCAGATATTTTCAGTTATTTCCTGTGAAAAGCTCTTGACCCTAACCAGAGCATGAGGTGGCCGTGAAGTGTGCAGAAGACTTAGCCCATTTGACACACGCTGACCACCAGGGTTCCTGAAAGGGGAACACGCCCCCCTCACCTCTCAATAGCTGTCCTGCACCCTCGCCTCTTCCCTTGCCCCCACCCTCCCCCCCCCTCGCACAGGACACTGAAGTTAATTAAACACTAACCTTTCTCCACTGCCCCCCTCCCCAACAAGGCAACCCTCTAAATGCAAGCCTCGGCACCCAGAATACATTCCAGCATAACTCCACAAAGCGCACAGGGCCTGGTCCTCCTGGCTTCCCAGCATTCTATTCTTTAGCTTGGCCCACTTCCTTACCCCCTCACTTCCCCATTCGTAAAGGGCAGTGGAGATTGTCGGAGCTTCCTCCGTCCTATCTCCAACCCCAACACTGACTCACTAAGTGCCCCCAAGACATCCCTTGCTCCCTGATGAAGTCTTGATACCTCAGTTTCCCCCTCCAGGAAAAGAAGATGAAGTCATAACCCCTACCAAGTCTTCATCCCCGGAGGGACAGGAAAGGAGCTAATGAGCTCGTAGCTGCCACACACATTCCACGCTCCCCAAAATAATGGCACGAGGCTAATGTCCAGGGTTATTATTAGAAGAGCAAGCAAGAGGTAGCTCCATTTCTCAGGCTGGCCAGCCAACCTAGTTACCCAGACCTCTCTCTCTCCAGGTGGGCCCCATGCCACTGGCCTGGGCAGAACCTGAGTCAGGCCACATTCTTCTCTGCGTGCTGGAAGACTAAAAGGAAATACACAGAATCTGGGAAAGGCAGCCAAAGGGCAGGCTCCATCCCATCCACGGGACAACTAATGAAGACTGCACTGCTGGGGAGAGGCAGGAAACAAACAGAACATCTTCTTGGGGAAGGAACTGCCATTGGGATGGGACCTGTGAGAGCCACAAGAACCTGCACTAGTTTACTGCCCATTTCACCCAAGCAGCTAGAAACTGTTCTCCCCCGTGGTACCCAAGTCAGGTATCCAGGAATGATAACTTCCTGAGTTGTACATAATGCCAAAACTTACAGGCCAGTGGTAGAATGTATCTCGTGATCGGTCACGTTGCCTGGGTTTCAACCGAGCTCTGACAGACAAGACATTTAACTTCTCTATTTAATTTCTATCTCTGTAAAATAAAATAAAAGTTCTAAAAAGTTGGGTTCTCCAAGCACTCTGGGAGGTTGAAGCAGGAGGATTGCCATGAATTTGAGCCAGCCTGAGCTGCCTAATAGTAAGTTCAAGGCTAGCCAATGGCTATATAGTGGGACACACTCTCCCTCCGCCCTCTCTCTCTCTCTCTCTCTCTCTCTCTCTCTCTCTCTCTCTCTCTCTCACACACACACACACACACACACACACACACACACACACACACACACACACACATCTAAAAAGGTTTTTGGATTGTTTGTAGGTTGGTTGGTTTTTCAAGACAGGGTTTCTCTGTGTAGCCCCTGGCTGTCCTGGACTTGCTTTGTAAACCAGGCTGGCCTTGAACTCAGAGATACCCCTGCCTCTGCCTCTGCCTCTGCCTCTGCCTCTGCCTCTGCCTCTGAGTGCTGGGATTAAAAGTGTATGCCACCGGCCAGGGGTTAGGTGACACAACCTGTAATCCTAGCACTCAAAGCAGCAGAGGCAGGTGGATCTCTGTGAGTTCAAGGCCAGCCTAGTCTACACTAGGGGCTGGAGAGATGCTAGCTGCTCTTCCAGAAGACCTGAGTTCAACTCCCAGCACTCATATGGTGGCTCACAACCATCTGTAACTGTAGTCCCATGGGATCTGACATGCTCCTCCAGTATGCACACATGCAGAGAAAACACTCATATACATAATAAGCAAATCTTTCAAGAAAAGAGGCAGCATTTGAAGTACCAAATGTGCAATAATCCTATGGAAAAGTCTAAAGTGGCAGAATCTCAAATGTTACCTTTGAGTTCATCAGTCCAATGCTGATAAACGCAAGATGGGAAAACCTCCAAGGATGAAGGAATGGGGAGACATCACCACCTGTCTTTCAAGGGGACTTAGGTGCAGTCTGGGAAACTGTACGCTCCAAATCATGGTGACTCCAACCTGCCCCATGCTGATGCCCGAGAGGCAAGAGAATTACGGAACCTGTCCCAGCCGAACCAGCTGAATGAGCGGTCCACCTCCAACAGCCACACCACAGGCCACCCTGCGCCGCTCACAAGTTTCATACCCATATCTAGTAAAGCGCTTTGTGAGAAACAGGCCACTGCCATGGCAGAAACATCTCTTTTTCAAAAGTGGGAGAGGCAGTTCTAGACATGCAAGTAAAGGAGACTCTCTTTTTTTCCCTCAAGACAGGGCTTCCCTGTGTAACCTTGGCTGCCATGGAGTCTGTAGACCAGGCTGACCTGGAACTCAGAGATCCATTTGCCTCTGCTGGGATTAAAGCCATGTGACACCACCACCTGGCTAAGCCTGGTGTTTTTTTTAAAGCCTCAAGGTATCCAGGAGGAAGCTCTTCTACCAGTCCTGGAAGAAACCAGGCCCAACCCGAGAAAGGGCTGCCACGCCGCGTGGAATGAATGGTCGCCAAGAAGGAAGGGGTCAACGGGTGGGGGGGGGGGAGGTGAGAGGGATGCGGCTATGCTTTCCTCCCAACTGGTCCTCTGCATCCTGAGCTCTTCTAGGTCCTGGCAGAGAGTGGCTCCTGCATCTACAGGCCTGCCAGAACTGATTCTAAGGGATCAGAGCACAGTGTAAAGACAGCAGCGTAGCCTCCTCCATGGACCTACTCACCACAGAGACGCCGAGCCACGTTCATTTCCATTGAGAAATGTGGGCACCATTCTACACACAGCACTGCTACTGAACCCGTGGACTACAGCCCCGGTTCACACACCACCGCCACAGACTCCTTCCAGGGTCGAGGGGGAACCCACGGAGACTTGCCTATCCACCCACGGCCCATGTAGGGAGCCAGACACTGCAAACCTAAGGGGAGGAAGCCCCATACAGAAGACGAGGCATGGTCCAACGACCAGGCAGGAGAGCAGGTCCACACCTAGTGACCTCTGCTACAGACCCAGCCCAGGCTCTACCAGGAAGATTTCTTAGCACTTTTTCTGCCTGCTTTTTCTAAAGATTCCGGATTTTGATGATTCCCTAAGGTAGGAAGAAAATTGTCAACACAAGGTCCCTGGGACCCAGGACTAAACAAGAGAACAGGAAGAGACGGGTAGATGTTTTCCCAGAAGGAAATTCTAAAAACCTCCTCAGAGGACAGACCGCCCTGACGGGTCAGCCCCCGGAGACGGATGAAAGTGTGGAAAGGAGCTAGGAAACACCCTCTTCTCATCCTCCCTATGGTCTGATTTTTCCTGAGGAACTGTCAGCGGATGACAGGACACGTGTAGGGGGGCTACCTTCAGCGCACCAGTGAGCACGGCCCTAGGCAGTTTTCTTCCCACTTTAGGACACGTGGATTCACATGTCCCTTTGGATTCGCTACAGAGAGGCAGCCAGCCAGCCTGAAGCAGGTGTCAGAAAGGCCTCCTGGTATCCAAGATAGAGTGGGTAGGGACAGGTTGCCAGTCAGGCAACTGTAATAGACTGGAAAGAAGACCTCTGTTGAACAGCAAGCTGACTTAGGTATGGCCTAGACATACAACACAAAACAACACAAGACCCAAGATGCCCCCCTGACTGCAGGTTATTTACCACAGGTCTCCACTCACCAGAGGACAAGGCCCAAAGATGGACAGTGCTGTGGGATTCATGCTGCGCTGGGTCTTGCGTTTCTAACAGAAACCATCTGAAGAAAACGCACCTGTTGTCTGTTCTCCCTACAGGGGCCGCAAATGACCCATCCCTTTGGTCTCCAAAATCTAAAAAGCCCATTTCTCAGAGTCTCTGAAGCAACATGTGGGTCCCACTGCAGTGCAGAAGCTCCATCAGAGGGGACTTGGTTATATCACGCTGCCTTCCCTAGGAAAGAGCCCCAAGAGGCCCCATTTAAGGACTACAGATAAAAAAAGAAAGCACTAACCTGTCTCCGAGGTTCCCCCAGTCACCGGAGGAAACCACCTGGTACACAAGTTTGAGGTGGCAGGGATTCCCCTCTTCAGAGGCAAGTGGCAGGTCGCATCTTCAGTGACTCTTCCAGTGCCTGGCGGAGCCTCCCAAGCTGAAGCAGGGAACTGAGTCCCCTGGGGAAGAGGAGGCCGAGGAGGAGGAGGCCGAGGAGGGGGAGAGGGAGGACCTACCTGGGGAAGGTGGCACACCCCCCACACCCTGCCTGCGGCCCTAGGGAGGAGGGGAGGAGCCTCTCCCAGCCAGGAGTTGTCTCCTCCCCTTTGGGGGAATCCCCGTCTCCCCCAAACGGGATCTTTCAGGGGCTGAGGGCTCTTTCTGTCCGCTGGAGATCTGAGCGCAGGGGCGCTGCCTGGGTCCACTGTCTAGGTGCACGGAAGTTCAGGGACGAGGTCTTCCACTCTCCAGCAAACTGGAACCGATTCCTCACGGTTCCCTGGTAGGTCCAGGCTTGTGCGTGTCAGGACGCCTCGGCGCGGTGAGTCCTGGGTGGGATGCTGGGTGCCTACTCTACAGGCATGGCTCCCTTTCCCTCTGCCTCAAAAGTCCCGAACTGTCTGGAGTGCGTTGAGGCGTGAGGGCGGCTTCACTCTAGGTCCCACTACCCTTCCCGACTTCTGGGGGTCTCCTCCAGAGCCAGCGTGGGAGGCACAGCCGCGTGCCCCGCGGCGATCTCTTCTAGCTGTCCCGGGAGTAGGGAGGGTCCTCCTGCGGGTCCGGGCGCCCGGTGCCCCGAGGGTGGGGTCCTCGCACTCCCGCTCCAAGCCGGCCGGCCTGGGCAAGCAGGGTCCCGGAGGCCGCGGTTCCGGCGTCCGTCACCCGCCGCCGAGCGGCAGTCGCGTCCCCCGGTCCGCCGCGCTTCCCCGCGCGTGGGGCTCCCCGCACTGCCACCTCTGAGGCTCCGGCCGCTCGGGGCTCCCGGGAGCCGGCAGGCGGACGGAGCGCGTCGGGGCTCGGCTCGGCTCGGCTCCGCTGCAGGCCCCGGCTCCTCCCCGGCCTCGGCGCCGCGCTCCGCGCCCCTCCCCCTCCCGCCGCCGCGGCCACCGCCTCCCGGCGCGGGTTAAGGAGGAGCGCGGAGCCCTACAGTCCGCGGGTCGCCGGCCCTCCGTTGCGGGCACTAGCGGTGCCAGCGTCCACGCTAACTGCCGTGCAGACCTCTCATTGTGCTGTGGTCTCCGCCTAGACAAGCATTCCCAGTTTTCTCAGAAACGTATTTGATGGCTTCTCTCTTTCTCTTCCAAACAGCTTAGAAAGGATTATGGAGACCGGCGTGAATAAGTTAAAGTTTACTCTTACCCCGGAGGTCAGTGAAAGCTTGGAACAGTGGGTGTATAAAAAGATACATGAGCTTGTTATAGAGAAATAAGCAGGGGGAGTTGGAGTCTTGTGTTGGTTTCAGTTCTGCAAACTTGTACAAGGCCCTAGCTTCTGGAGTCCTCGTCATCCAAAGAGGGGACTTGGATCCTCCGGCCTGCCTACTAATATGGATGTCGCAGTCACCAAAGGAAATGATTTGTGTGGAGGTGCTTTTAAAAACCTACAGTATGCCAAGGGTTCAATGTATGTTTATTCATTTCCCTTGACATGCCTATAAAATATCATTTTTTACCTTTATGCTAAAAGCAAGAGATATTTCCTTAGAATATTTTATCCTGAGTGTAAGGGGTGCGGGGGGGGGGGGTGGATAGAATGTTTTTAGGCACTCTCTCTATCTCTCTACTTCCTGCAGAATCCCTTCCATCCCAGGACAGGAAATGCCACCAAGGTAACCCATCTCTTACCCCTCCAGTCCTGCTACTCCAGTCACTGTCTGGCTTACTTTTCCCCAATTTTGTTTTTTTTTTTTTTTGTAAGATTTATTTATTTATAACATATACAGCATTCTGCCTACATGTATGCCTGTACACCAGGAGAGGGCACCAGATCTCATCATAGATGGTCATGAGCTACCATGTGGTTGCTGGGAATTGAACTCAGGACCTCTGGAAGAGCAGTCAGTGTGCTCTTAACCACTGAGCCATCTCTCCAGTCCCCCCCCCCCATTGTGGTCTTATATAAAATGTAAAGCAAATGAAATTGTTCTTTTGATGTTTGAATCGCTCAAAAAAAAAATTACAGTTTGATGAATTCCTTTAGATAGTAATGTCATTTGTCTTCTAGCTAGCTATATGCTACTGCAATTTACTTAAGTTCTATGTATGTATGATTACATTACACATATAATGTGCCAGCATTAAGCCTTCACACTTTCCACGCGCTATCATATACGATTCTTCTAGCTCTTCCATGCAGCACTATTATGCCTTTTTTTTTGGGGGGGGGCGGTTGGTTTTTCAAGACAGGGTCTCTCTCTGTGTTAGCCTTGGCTGCCTTGGACTCGCTTTGTAGACCAGGCTGGCCTCGAACTCACAGTGATCCACCTGCCTCTGCCTCCCGAGTGCTGGGATTAAAGGTGTGCGCCACCACGCCCAGCCTTATTATGCCTTTTAGAGTGTACCTACGGCTATTAATATAAAGATATTGCTTGTGTCTGAGTTCCTATAATTCACACCATTACATAATTAGTAGTATTAAGTCAGCTATTAAATCCAAATGGCCTTAGAACCAGGTTGTAAATCTTCATTATATCATTGGCTTGAACTGGGAAAACTTAAGTCATTCTCAAATTGCCAGGCAGAGAATCCTAAGAAAGCTGCATCCCTCCCCACACTTCCAACGTCCAGGTTTAAAGAGGCATTTCCCCCAGCCTGGGGGCACCCATGTGTGATCACAGAGGAGGATCGTGAGTTCAAGGCCAACTAGACTACGTTAGGAGACCCTGCTTCTAATAAGGAAAGAGTGAGCACGGTTATAGCTCAGGTGGTAGCGTGCCATGAGGCCCTGGGTTCCGTCCCGAGCACCACAAAAGCATAAACCCTATATATGGCCTGGAGAGATGGCTCAGAGGCTAAGAGCACTGGCTGCTCTTCCAAAGGTCCTGAGTTCAATTCCCAGCAACCACATGGTCATTCATAACCATCTATAATGAGATCTGTTGCCCTCTTCTGGCCTGCAGGTGTACATGCAGCTAGAGCACTCATACATAAAACAAAAATAAATAAATCATTTAAAAAACAAACAACGCTGGGTATGGTGGCGCACGCCTTTAATCCCAGCACTCGGGAGCCTGATCTACGAAGCGAGTCCAGGACAGCCAAGGCTACACAGAGAAACCCTGTCTTGAAAAACCAAAAAAATAATGAGTTGGAAGAAGGTGACATTGTTATAAGGTAGATCTCATGTAGCAAAGAATGACTTCAAACTTCTGCTCCTGGGCCAAACGGCTCACAGTTCAGAGCACCTGTTCTTCCAGAGGACCCAGGTTCAATTCCCAGCACCCACATGGGAGCTCACAACCATCTGTAATAGTCCCGGGGAAACCAACACCTTCTTCTGACCTGCACAGGTACGAGGCACACAGATGATGCATATACATACATTCAGGCAAAACACACACATAAAATAATAGTAATAAAGTAGCAAAGTGTAAGCATCTGATCTCCTGTCTCCACCTACGCAAGTACTAGGGAGATAAGGCTGTGTGCACAGGTGTTCTGATGGCAGTGGGTTTGCTTGTTTTGTTTCGAGATAACTCATTTTTTAAATTATGTATCTCGTTCTGGGGGGGGGGTGCAAGTGTTGTGTGGGGGGGAGCAGAAGAGGGTGTGGGATCCCCCTGAGCTGGAGTTAGGGGTGGTTGTGAGATGCCTGATTGTGGGTGCTGGGAACCGAACTGGATTCCTTGGCGAGAAGAGCAGCAAGTGCTCTTAGCTGCTGAGCACTTCCCAGCCCCCACATACCCCGTGTTGAGCAGCAGTGAGGCAGACCTCCTCCCAGCCGAGCTAACGAGAAGCTTTCTGAGACAGATCAAGAGCTGGATGCAGTAGCCCACACCTATGATCTCCATCGCTTCTGAGGCTGAGCTAGAAGAACTGCCACAAGTCTGAGGCTAGCCCAAGCTACAGAGTAAATACTAGGCCCAGCCTGGGCTTCTGGGTTAGAATGCACCTACAAATCTTTCTGGGTCTGTTTTGGATGGCTTGTTTAATTTTTCCACACTTTCTGTTGTTTCTGGTGTATGGCATTTGTAGGAAAGCGGGGGTTGGGGTAGGGGGGAAGGAAGGGGCCAGAGATAGAAGTAATATAAAAATGGAAAGGCTAGCACACACCACTCTTACAGAGGCCCAGAGTTGGGTTCCCAGCGCTTATGTCCAGCCCTCACAACTGCCTGTAACTCCAGAGGGATCCAACACCTCTGAGGGCACAGGCACTTACCTGTAAGATGCATACATGTGTACATAATTGAAATTTTAAATAATAATCCTTTTTTTTTTTAATGGAAAAACTAGAGCTGGAGAGGTGGCTCAGAGGTTAAGAGCACTGGATGCTCTTCCAGAGGTTCTGAATTCAACTCCCAGCACCCACATGATGGCTCACAACCATCTATAATGAGTTCTGGTGTGCAGGTATACATGCAGGCAGATTTAAAAAATAAATAAATAAATAAATAAAATGAGAAAACTAAGCTAGCTGGTGGTGATGCACACCTTTAATCCCAGCACTTGGAAGGCAGAGACAGGTGGATCTCTGTAAGTTCGAGGCCAGCCTGGTCTACAGAGCAAGTTCCAGGATAGCCAACACAACACAGAGAAACCCTGTCTCAAAATAAATAAATAAAATAAAAAAGGAAAAACTAATGATTAGAATCTCTCTTCCTAAAAATTTGGAAAAATAAAAATTTTAAATACTGTTTCATATATAAAGGTATTGTCTGTAGTTTTTGTTTTTGGTTTGGTTTGGTTTGGTTTGGTTTGGTTTTTCAAGACAGGTTTTCTCTGTGTAACCTTGACTGAACTGGACTATTCTGTAGACCAGGCTGGACTTGAACTTATAGCAGTCTGCCTGCCTCTGCCTCCAGGGTGCTGGGATTAAAGACATGCGCCACACCCGCCTTTTTTTCCCCCAAGATTGATTTATTTATTTTATGTGTATGATTTTTTGGGGGGTTGTTTGTTTTTTGGTTTTTTGAGACAGAGTTTCTCTGTGTAGCCTTAGCTGTTCTGGACTCAGTGTGTATGAGTGGTCTATCAGCAGTACACCTGCAGGCCAGAAGATGGCATCAGATCACTTTACAGATGGTTGTGAGCCACTATGTGGTTGCTGGGATTTGAACTCAGGACCTCTGGAAGAGTAGATAGTGCTCTTAACCACTGAGCCACCTCTCCATCCCTGGCTGTACCATTTTTATAGAAGCACCCTAGTATCCAAAATAAGGCAAATATAAAAGAAGTTATAGTACAGCTAAATAAAAGAATATTGTTTGGCCTTTAAAAGAATAAGTATATTTAACTCTATGTGAGCCCAGATGAGCCCTTCCAAAAAATAAAGAGTAATTATATTTAACCTGGAAATAGAATAATTAAGTTGTTTTTATTTTTATATGTCATCACTTAGCTCATGGAGGTCTACCTGACTTTGCCTCGCTAGTGCTGGGATTAAAGGCTTGGACCCCCATGTCTAGCTATCATCATTTAAATATTTTAAAATGCACATAATAACTTTAGCCAATCATTTTTATGTGTCTGTATTTGAATAAGAAAATTACATCTCAAGAGCTGGAGAGGTGGCTCAGCAGTTAAGAACGTTTCTCTTGCAAAGGACCTGGGTTTAGATGGCAGCACCCACGTGGCAGCTCACAACCCTCTGGAACCCCAGTTGCAGAAGATCCAACATCCCTCTTCTCTCCTCAGGCCCTGCCCTGTGTGCTTGTGGTGCTGATACATACACACTCAGGCACACACACAGGCACACACACAGGCACACACTCAGGCACACACACAGGCACAAATAGGTGCTTTTTAAAACTATGTATCTGAGCAAAGATGGAACCAATAGACATGCTATTGGAAGGGGCAAAGCTCACAAGGTCTCAACCCTAGACAATAGACTATAAGCAACTAAGGAAAGCTGAGAGCAGAAGAAATGGTCATCCCAGGGAAAAGTACGGCAAGTGCTTATCCAACAGCAAATGGTCAGTCCTGAAAACAGGTACATATGAGCCGGGCGTGGCGGTGCACACCTTTGATCCCAGCACTTGGGAGGCAGAGGCAGGCAGATCACTGTGAGTTTGAGGCCAGCCTGGTCTACAAAGTGAGTCCAGCATAGCCAGGACTACACAGAGAAACCCTGTCTCAAAAAACAAAACAAAACTTTTTAGTTGTGTGTGTGTGTGTGTGTGTGTGTGTGTCCGTGCACTTTTGTCTACAGGCGCTCCCAGAGTCCAGAAGAGAGCATTGGATTCCCGGGGGCTGGAGTTTACAGGTGGTTGTGAGCATCTTTGGATGCTGAGAAGTAGACCTGGATCCTCTGGAAGAGCAGTACTTCCTCGTAACCACAGAGCCATCTCTTCACGGCCTGCGATTCTTCATATGTAATTAATATGTCACAGACCTATTTTAGAAGCCTTTTCTTTTTCTTCTTTTTGAAAAAGAGTTTCCTGTAGCCTGAACTGGCCTTGAATCCATTACGAGGCAGAGGATGCCTTTGAACTTCAGGTCAAATAGTCATTTTTAAAGACCGATATACTGCATGGAACATAGCAAATGAGGTTTGTGTGGTCAAACATTGGCTTTGAAACTTCGTAACTGTGAGTTTGTCACTGCTTTTGTAGCTGCTCCTTGACTCGGTTTCCTCACCAGAAAAATAAGGATAAAAATACTTAATTCATAGTTTTCAGAAGGAGGGGCTCGCATGTGTATAGTGGCTTTCAGGAGGCATGCACGGCTGTGTGCGTGGAGTGCCCTCAGTTAAGCGGAATGGGCTAGAGAGGAAAGGGAGCTGAAGAGACCCATCAACCAGCCGCAATAGTGTGGACCAAGCAAGAGGCACGTCCATAAATTAACCTTTAGGGAGAACTGTAGGCAATCCTGATTGAAATAGGACAACTAGAAAGAAAACTATGAGAAAAAAATGATAAACTTTCAATATTGACTTGATAATATCAAGAATTCAAATCTCTTTTTAAGTCTCATTCTGTAGCCCTGGCTGGCCCTGAACCCACAGGCAACTGCCTGTGTCTGCCCCCCAAATGCAGCTGGTAGATGTGTACCATTATACACCTGCTAGCATCAAGATTTCTTACGTTTTAAACGTGTTAAGAGAGCCAGGCATGGTAGCAAATACTTGTAACCCTAGCACTCAGGAGGACCAAGAGTTTAAGATTATTGTCAGCAGGCCTGCCAGTGGTGGCTCACGCCTTTAATCCCAGCACCCGGGAGGCAGAGGCAGGTGGATCACTGGGAGTTAGAGACCAGCCTGGTCTACAAAGCGAGTCCAGGACAGCCAAGGCTACACAGAGAAACCCTGTCTCAAAAAAACAAAAAACAATTATTGTTAGCTATGTAGACAGCAAATTTGGTGACTTTGTCTCAAAATACAAAACAAAAATGTAGATAAGTAATTATTTGTGGGGTACCAGGCTGTAATCCCAGCACTCAAGGAGGCACAGACAGTGGATCTCTGAGAGTTTAAGGCCAGCCTGGTCTACAAAGAGATTCCAGGACAGCCAAGGCTACACAGAGAAAACCTGTCTCAAAAAAACAAAACAAAGCAAAAATAAAATTATAATTATTCCTGGAGCTGGGGAGATGGCTCAGCAGTTACAAGCACATGCTTTTCCAGCGGAACTGAACTCCATTCCCTGTACCCATGGTGGACACACCTGTTAGAGTAGCTCCGGGGGATCTGACACTTCCGGACACCTGCACTCTACATACACGTATCCACACACAAACACATAATTTAAAATAAAATAGGTCTTAAAAATAAGTAATGAGCCGGGCAGTGGTGGCGCATGCCTTAAATCCCAGCACTCAGGAGGTAGAGGCAGGTGGATCGCTGTGAGTTCTAGGCCAGCCTGGTCTACAAAGCGAGTCCAGGACAGCCAAGGCTAACACAGAGAGATCCTATCTCGAAGGAGGAAAAAAAAAATTTTTTTAAAGCCCAGCACTCAAGAGAGAGAGGCAAGCCGGTCTCTGAGTTACAGGCCAGCCTGGTCTACAGAGTGAGTTTCAGGACAGCCAAGGCTACACAGAGAAACCCTCTTTCAAACATAAGTAAATAAATTCGTAACTCCCTGTTCTGACTGCAGTTGGCTCCTGCATGCGGATATATACACAATAAATACAGAGAAATAAAAATAAAAATTTAAGATGTCATTCTTTGTATTTGAAATTTTACAAGGGAGCTTTTAAAAAGTACTGCAAAAAATGCGGAAAACATAAGGTGTTTACTATCATGTTTTGTGTATATATGATTGCCTATTATCAGTACCTTTCATATCCATTACATCTCTTAATAAACCAAATGCAGAAAACAGCAGATTTTCAACCATTTTACAAAGGCCTCGAGATATTAACATCTCGGCTCTTTAGCTCCCTCTAGGAAGCCTTGGCCAACCACAAGGGGTAGCCGGGTGACTGTCTTCCGTGGTGATGGTGGGGGAGATACTAAACCAACATATAAATGACTCATGTGTGTGTTTATCCTGCAAAATGTCAGTTCCTGTTTGAACATCAGAAAGAGAGAAGAAAAAAAACTTGCCACTTAAAGATAGTAATCCCTGTAATAAAGAACACAACTGATTAAATCATCAAAAGTTCTCTGCGTGGCTTACATCGCCTTGACTTATGCACTCATTCTACGTCCTAGCGGGGACCTGAGCAAGCACGTGGAGCGAAGCTGGAGGTGGGAGCGCACAGCCAGGGAGGCCCAGGCACGGGTCTGTTCCACCTTAAGAGGCGCCAGCCTCTCCCCGCTCCGTGCGAGCTCTCGGCTCCGCCCACCCCGGTGTCAGCCCGGCCCGGAAAGCGAAGGAGTGGAGGGGAGGAGTGCTGCGGCGGGTGGAAAGATCCGCGCCCCCGGCTGCGGGCCGCGCGTCCCGGGATGATGGGAGCGGAGCGCGGGCTCGACGATGGATCCCAGTGCTAGGCGGGCTGGGACAGGGGCCGCGGGGCCACCCGGGGTGGGCGCCAAGGGGCCCGAACTGGATCCGAGATAGACCCCGAGGCGGGCAGCACGGGCTGTAAAAAAGTTGTAACTTCCCAGGTCCCGGACGCACTGCGTCAAGGCATCTCCAAAAGGGGTGCTGCGGGTGTCGGGGGGTGGAAGCTGGAGAAGAGGTCCCTGCCTCGCCTTCGTTATGATTGGTGGGGTTGAGGATGGGCTGGGCCCTAGGATGCTCGAGGATTGGCCACCTCGGTAGTCCATTACAGGATGACGCAGACCAAGGGTAGACTTTTGGGGAGGAAGTGAAGATTATTTTGGTACCTCCTCCCCCAGCTACTGATTGGTGAAGATTTGCAGTGATGTAAAACAGGGCATTAAAATGCCCACTAAAGATTCGAGCCTATTGGCCGGGTTCTCAAAGAGGAATTCTAGGGTGGGCTATGAAGAGCCAGCGGTTGCTGTTTTTGTAGAAAAGGACCAAATGGGTTGACACCCGGAAATGAGTTTGGAAGGGAACGCGGGGAAAGCGAGGGAAACCCGCTCACCTACTTTGCCCTCACGCAAGGTCATTTCCTGCACGGGATCGATAGTTTCCTGCTTATTTACTCCTCCGGAGGGAGCGGGTACGCTAGCTTCCTGGAACTATAGCCGATATCCACTCTTAACTCTTGAGCCCTGACTCACGGTAGCGAGGAAAATGAATGAGGAGGAAAGAAAACGCATGGGATTTATCTTTATATAGAGAAAGAAGGAAAGTAGAGAGGCTGGGGATGAGTGCCGGCAGGGCAAGAAGACCTGAGATGGATTCCCCCACAAAACTAGCCGTGGTAGTTCACACCTGTGATCCCGGCATTTGCAGAGGTTCAAAATCATCTTTGACAACATAGTAGATGTAGTTGGAAGCAAGTCTGGACCAGATTTGACGCTGGGTGATTGATGGATGAAAGTGAAAAGAACTGGAAATAACCTAGCTTGGTGACTCACGCCTTTAATCCTGGCGCTTGGGAGACAAGCAGGCGACTCTGAATTTGAGGCCAGCCTGCTCTACATAACGAGTTCCAGGACTGCCACCAAAAAAAAAACCAAAAAACAAAAACAAAAACAAAAACAAAACAAAAAACATTGGTTTGGAAAAAGGGATACTCAGAAACTTTTCTGCATAGGCAGGCACTTCACTTACTCTCTGTGTCCATGGCGGGCAGTAAATACATTGTATGTATTAACCAGCGGCTGAAGTACGAAGGCACAGTATGAGGGGGGTAAATATTATTTTTAAAGTTGTCATTGCATATCTTATTACACACACATCCCTTAAATCCTAATTTAACCACCTGGATTAGTCAGCCGTAACTTCTGAAATCGGTCTCCTTCCCAAGCCTTCCGTGGAAGCTGTCCACCTAGGAAAATGCTACTGGCTTGGTTTTGTAGAGGCTCTGTTGTCACGGTGCCACCTCCCTAGTCCTGGGATTACAGGCCTGTACCACTACATCTGGTTTACGAAGTGCTGGGCCTGAGACTCGAGGCTTCAAGCATGCTAGGCGGCCACTTTAGCAGGTCCAGTCTGTCCCGGTTTGGGTTTTGGTTTTCCTTAATACCCAGAGGCCTTCAAAAATATCTGAAGCAAGGTTGCCCCTCAGGCTACTTTCCTGAAAAAACTGGAAGTCCCAATATTAGGAAAAGGCTGACCTCTACAGCCAGTAAGTGAAAAATAAACATGTCTAACCTACAGCCTGAGCAAGGATAGAAGGCAGAAAACTTACTGGGACTATTTAGAAGAGTATCCCTGTTGTGTTAATATGGAGTCATTTGCCTCCCAAAAAAAAGTCCACTTTTTTTTGTTGTTGTTTGGTTTGGTTTGGTTTCGTTTCGTTTTTCAAGACAGGGTTTCTCTATGTTATCTTGGCTATCCTGGACTCACTTTGTAGACCAGGCTGGCCTCGAACTCACAGCAATCCACCTGCCTCTGCCTCTGCCTCTGCCTCCAGAGTGCTGGGATTAAAGGCGTGTACCACGCCCAGTGCACAGCTTTCTTAGAACTAAATTTCAGAGCATGTTTTTTTTTTAAGATTTATTTTTTATTATATATACAATGTTCTACCTGCATGTATGCCTGTATACCAGAAGAGGGCACCAAATCTCGTTATAGACGGTTGTGAGCCACCATGTGGTTGCTGGGAATTGAACTCATGACCTCTAGAAGAGCAGACAGTGCTCTTAACCGCTGAACCATCTCTCCACCCTCAGAGCATGTTTTAACATTGTCTGAAAACCTGCACTGTTCAAAATAGAACTAGGGGTGTAGCTCGGTGGTACAGTGTTTGCCCAAACACAGCAAACTAACAGTAATAAGGAGTGAATGGCCACATGTCCCAGAACCATGCGTCATCCTTCCTCTCACCGTAGGACACTGCCAGAGCTGTCAGTCAAGTGCCTACAGTTGACATTTTCTGCGTATCCCAAGGGATTCCGTATTTACACGATTCTTGTAGACTCTTCTAAGTCCAGGTGGTTACAAGCCTGTATACAAAGACTGGGGAGTGCTTCCATACCTGGAACCCACAGAATGCTTGCCGTCTCAGGGAGGCAAAGGAAAGGGGGTACCTGCCATTCACTGGCCATCCAGTCTAGCCTGATTGGTGAGCTTCAGACCAGCCGGAGGTCACATGTCAAATGAGGGGAGGTGGATGGCATTTCTGAGGATGACACCCAAGGGTATTTTCTGGCCTCACATGCACACTTGTGTACCTGCACACAAGTGCACCCTCACAAACAAACACACACACATGCACTACTAAACAACTAGAGTATAGACCACACTTTTCTTTGCATCATTACGAAAGTAGTTTAGAGGCATGGTTTGTCGTTTGTGAAAGCAGAACTATCATGGGGAAATAATTATGAGTCTAAAGGTAATTACAGCGCAGGTTTATACCAAAAGGAGACAAAGATCTTAGATTTTCCAAGAAGTTTAAGAAGAGTTTTTGCTGGAGGGATGGCTCAGAGGTTAAGGGCACCGATTGTTCCTTCAGAGGTCCTGAGTTCAATTCCCAGCAACCACATGGTGGCTCACAACCATCTATATAATGTGATCTGATGCCCTCTTCTGGCCTGCAGGTGTACATGCAGGCAGAGCACTGTAAACATGATAATAAATAAATAATACATCTTTAAAAAAAATATGTACTTTCTTTTTTAGTGATGTTAAATAAACCATGCAAAAACAAAAGCCTGTTTTGGTTAATTAAAAATACACTTAGCAGCTGGGCGTAGTGGCACACGCCTTTAATCCCAGCACTTGGGAGGCAGAGGCAGGTGGATTTCTGGGAGTTCAAGACCAGCATGATCTACAAAGCGAGTACAGGACAGACAAGGCTACACAGAGAAACCCTGTCTTGAAAAACAAAATAAATAAATAAATAAATAAAAATACACTTAGCAGCAGGTCAAGGTGCCACATGCCTTTAATCCCAGCACTTGGGAGGCAGAGGCAGATAGATCTCGGTGAGTTCTAACCAGCGTGGTCTACAGAGTGAGACCAGGACAGCCAAGGCTACACAGAGAAACCCTGTCTTAAAAAAACAAAATGAGGGCTGGAGAGATGGCTCAGAGGTTAAGAGCACTTCTCCTCTTCCAGAGGTCCTGAGTTCAGTTCCTAGCAATCACATAGTGGCTCACAACCATCTATAATCAGATCTGGTGCCCTCTTCTGTTGTGCAGGTGTATATGCAGATAGAACACTCATATACATAAAATAAATAAAATATTTTTTCTTTAAAGATTTATTATTTATACAGTATTCTGCCCACATGTGTGCCTGCCCACCACAAGAAGATACCAGATCTCATGTGGTTGCTGGGAATTGAACTCAGGACCTTCAGGAAGAGCAAACAGTGCTCTTAACCTCTGAGCCATCTCTCCAACGCAAATAAGATATTTTTTAAAAAGCCAGGCGTGGTGGCACATGCCTTTAATCCCAACATTTGGAATGCAGAGGCTGGCGGATCACTGTGAGTTCGAGGCCAGCCTAGTAAACAAAGCAAGTCTACAACTGCCAAGGCTACACAGAGAAACCATTTAGGCAAAAAAAAAAATAAAAATAAAAACAAAAAATAAAAACCTAAATAAGCCAGGTGTGGTGGCACAGGCCTTTAATCCCAGCACTCAGAAGGCAGAGGCAGGTGGATCACTGTGAGTTCGAGGCCAACTTGGTCTACAAAGTGGGTCCAGGGCAGCCAAGGCAACACAGAAAAACTTTCTCAAAAAACAAACAACAACAACAACAACAACAACAAAAAACCTAAATAAGTAAGCTTAGCATGATCACTTTCCTTTTGATTATACCAAATAAGCCAAAGTAGGAAATTTTGGAAATGTCACAGGGGCAGAAGAAGAACGAAGTCTAAGAGGATTGTTCCTAATCACAAGTCCAAGTCTGCTGGCAGTGTTGTTCCATCCCCTGTGGAACTAGGAAGCTAGCCCCAGTGTCTTGAACTTGCTAGACAAGCATTCTACCACTGAGCTACACCCACAGACAGTAAGTACCTTGACTTACTTGGGCAGGCTACTGAGAGACTTCACTGATTCAGAAAAAGACCTGGGTTCAGTTCCCAGCACCCACATGACAATTTACAACTGTCTGTAACTCCAGTTCCAGAGGATTTGACCCTCTCTTACGGCCTGTGTGGGCATTCATGTGGTGCACAGACATGCATGCAAGCAAAAGCCCCAAACACATAAGAATAATTAAATTTAGATGGGCAGTGGTGGTGCACACCTTTAATCTCAAGGCTCGAGAGGCAGAGGCAGGCAGATCACTGGGAGTTCGAAGCCAGCCTGGTCTACAAAATGAGTCCAGGACAGGGACAACCAAGGCTACACAGAGAAACCCTGTCTCCAAAAAAAAAAAAAAAAAAAAAAAAAAGACTAATTAAATTGTAAAAAGAAGACAAAGAATTTGAGATTTCGAGTCAGTTAGAACCTTGCACTCTAGCAAAATCCTTGGTCACCTGAAGCCTGGCTCCCTCTTCTTCTGAAACAAGAATAATAGCTAATTCCTTATATATCTGGAGACCAAAACCCAGCTACAGGCCTCAAAAGAAAAAAATAAATAAAATCCAGGCAGTGGTGACTCACACTTTTAATCCATTACATAAGGGGCAGTGGCAGAAAAATCTCTTGTGTTTGAGGCCAGCCTGGTCTACTTGAGTTCCAGGAAAGCCAGGACTACACAGAGAAAACCTATTTCAAAATACAAACAAAGCCAGGAGGTGGTGGTACACGCCTTTAATCCCACCACTTGGGAGGCAGAGGCAGGTGCATTTCTGGGAGTTCAAGACCAGCCTGGTCTACAAAGCGAGTACAGGACAAACAAGGCTACACAGAGAAACCCTGTCTCAAAAAAAAACAAAAAACCAACAAAAACGAAAAAACAAAACAAAAACCGACTTGATAGCACATGTCTTTAATCCCAGCACTCGGGGATGCAGAGGCAATCTGATCTCTATGAGTTCGACACCAGCCTGGTCTACAAAGCCAAGTCCAGGATGCAAAGGCTACGCAGAGAAACCCTGTCTGAGAAAGCAAAAAAAAGTGAACAAATCAAACCAAAAACAAAACAAGAAAAAGCGTCACTGCACTGGGTGTTTAAGGTGAGCGAGGATGCTTGACTGTGTGTTTTATTTGGCAGAGTAGGTTGCAGTGACCAGAAAGCGCCTTATGTCATCGAGACAGGGTTTCTCTGTGTAGTCTTGGCTGGCCTGGAGCTTGGCTGTGCCACTAGACCCAGCCTAGAAAAGGTTTAATATGGAGACTCAGGTGTTATAAAATTGTTAGAAGTGCTGCAGCGTTCTTAGAAATGGCTCTAAGAACTCAACAACTACAGTATCTACCAGGGAAGCCTGGGAAGCGAAACGAATCAGCGCAGTATGGCTGACACTGTTAGACTGATAAACTCACTGAGCTGCGCTGTGATCCAGGGACCAAAGAGCTACAGCTGTTGCTAACAACTGCCTTGACAGTCAGCTGTGCCCACAGAGTAATAGTTAGTGATTAGTTCCTGGAGTGTTAGACAAAAGGCAGCACTTTCTGGCTAACCACAAGTGCCCTATTTTCAGTTCTATGTCTGTTACATATACTGATTATGGGCAGATGATAATTTGTAGCAAAAAGCCCTACCCTCCATTATAATTTTCCCCATATAAATCAATAAGTACTTTTTTCAGTGCCTGCTTTTTTGTTTTGTTTTGGTGACAGGTTTTCTCTGTGTAGCCTTGGCTATTCTGGACTTGCTTTGTAGACCAGGCTGGCCTCAAACTCACAGAGATCTGCCTGCCTTGCCTATCTGCCTGCCTGTGCTTTCCAAGTGCTGGAATTAAAGGCGTGCGCCACCATGCCCAGCCAAGCAATGACTTATGTTTAGATCATCTCGCCTCCTAATCTATACACTCCCCAAAGTCAGAGAAATATGTTTCAAAGTACCCACGGTATTTACTACAAGTACCTTATAGCACTGATTCTTTTTTTAATGATTTAATTTTATTCTATGTGTATTGGTATGGAGGTGTCAGAAGCTCTGGAACTGAAGTTATAGACAGTTGTGGGCTGCCATGTGGGTGCTCTGAATTGAACCCAGGTCCTTTGGAAGAGCAGACATGTGCTCTTAACCATTGAGCCATCTCTCCAGCCCCTAGTAGTGATCCTAAAATGGGTGTCTATGGAACTGAAATTGAGAGGAGCATATCTAAATTAATAACTCAGCTTTTTCTCACCTTAATAAAAGCAAAACAAAACAAAACAGCTGGGCAGTGGTGGCACACATTTTTAATCCCAGCACTTTAGAGGCAAAGGCAGGCAGATCTCTGTGAGTTCGAGGCCAGGCTGGTCTACAGAGTGAGTTCCAGAATAGCCAGAGCTATACAGAGAAACCCTGCCTTAAAAAGATAAAACCAAACAAACAAACAAAACTTTACTTATTATTTCTTTATTTTGAAATAGGGTCTCACTGTGCAGCCCTGGCTGGCCTGGAGATTGTTATATAGACCAGGCTGGCTTTGAACTCACAGAGATCTGCCTGTCTTTACCTCCCAAGTGCACATGAGTGTAGGTACCTACGGAGGCCAGAAACACTGGAGCCATCGGAACCTTCTGGAGCTGGAGCTAAACACAGGTTTGAACCACACAACGTGGGTGTTGGGAATCAAACTTGGGTCCTCCACAAGAGCAGGGCACACTGCTAGTCACTGAACCATCTCTCCAATTTCTCTAAAAAACTTGGGAAGCACTAGAGAGCAACAGAAAGGAAAGGAAGGAAAGGGGAAGGGGGCCCAAGGAAGGGTGGATGAAGAGCGTAAATATAAGCAAGGCATAATGATGTGTATGTTTAAAAATGTCCAGAAGAAGCCGGGCATGGTGGCGCACGCCTGTAGTCCCAGCACTCTGGGAGACAGAGGCAGGTGGATCTCTGTGAGTTCAAGGCCAGCCTGGTCTAGAAAGCAAGTGCAGGATGGCCAAAGCTAACACAGAGAGAGAGTCTGTCTTGAAAAAACCAAAAACAAACAAATAATAAACAAATGGGGCTGGAGAGATGACTGTCCGTTAAGAGCACTGTCTGCTCTTCCAGAGGTCCTGAGTTCAATTCCCAGCAACCACATGGTGGCTCACAACCCTCTATACCCTCTAATGCCCTCTTCTGGCCTGCAGGTGTATATGCAGATACAGCACTCAAATATAAAATCATTTTTTAAAAACTAAAACAAAACAAAAAAAAAAAACCAATAACAGGGCTCATTAAGCCTGACAACCTAAGTTTAGTGCCCAGGATCCATACAGCATGACAAAAGTGACTCCTGCAAGTCCTTCTCTGGCCTCGCTACCCACATTATGACACCTATGCACACATACACTCACACACATATAAATGTAATTTTTTGTTGTTATTTTGTTTCGTTGTTGTTGTTTTGTTTTTTCAAGACAGGGTTTCTCTGTGTAACAGCCTTGCTTTGTAGACCAGGCTGGCCTCAAACTCACATCGATCCTCTGGCCTCTGCCTCCAGAGTGCTAGGATTACAGGAGTGCGCCGCCACACCTGGCTAAATGTAATTTCCTAAAAAAGAAAAATTAGGAGAGCCACCTATAGTTGCTCATGCTTTCAACCCCAGCACTTGGGAAGCAGAGGCAGGCAGATCTCTGAGTTTAAGGCTAGCGTAGTCTACATAGATAGTTCCTGGCCAGCCAGGTCCATATAGAGAGACCTTGTTTCAAAAATAATTAAGGGGCTGCAGAGATGACTGGGGTTGACAGCATTTGCTGCTTTTGCAGCAGACAGGACAGTGACCAGACCCCGTACAGTAGTGCATAACAAGCTGTGACTCCAGTGCCAGGTCTTGATGCTCTCTTCTGGCTTTCTTGGACACAGACATGTATGTGGTATATGAACACACAGGCAAACAAACATGCCAGCGCCTGCTCTGGACAATATCGAACAGGTCCTAGACCAGGGAGTGAGGCTGAGAACTAAAAGATCAGAAATAAGACTCTGAGGCAAGAAATAGTCAGAAACACAGGGTAGACATGGGAAGGCCTGCAGTCAGTACCACAGGACACCTCAGCTTTACTCACCAGTTCAAAGTATACACATCTCAGGCACGGGGAATCAAAGCAGAAGGTCGCTCTCAGGAGATTATGCAGACATTCTCAGGGGAAAAACGGTGTAATCTCAACCGACTCTCGGCCTTGAGGCCACAGTGTACTTTTCCTGATAGTCTAAAACCCTTGAGTGCGTACCTGGCAGAGCATCTTGCTGCATCACGGTCTCAGCAATGTGTGTGATTCTTACGCTGGAGCGGAGAGCAGGAGAGCAATGCTTACGGACAAACGACTCCCAACACAAACACTCATACAAATCTTTAAAGAAAAAAAAAAAAAAAGGCCCAGACAGTGATAGCACTGCAGAGGCAGAGGCAGAGGCAAGGCTACACAGAAAAATCTCAGGCGGATCCATGTGAGTTTGAGGCCAGCCTGGTCTACAAATCAAGTCCGGGACAACCAAGGCTGTTACACAGAGAAACCTTGTCTTGAAAAAACAAGGCAAAAACAACAACAAAAAAGAATATTACATTTATATGTGTGTGAGTGTATGTGTGTATAGGTGTCATAATGTGGGTAGTGAGGCCAGAGAAGGACTTGCAGGAGTCACTTCTGTCATGCTGAATGGATCCTGGGCACTAAACTTAGGGTGTCTGGCTTAATGGGCAAGCTCCTTCACATAATGAGTCCTGTTATTGGTTTTTTTGTTTTGGTTTGGTTTTTGTTTTAGTTTTTTTTAATGATTTTATATTTGAGTGCTGTATCTGCATATACACCTGCAGGCCAGAAGAGGGCGTTAGAGGGTATAGAGGGTTTGTGAGCCACCATGTGGTTGCTGGGAATTGCCTGTAATACCTGCACCTGGGAGGCGGAGGCGGAGTTCCAGGCCAGCCTGGTCTACCGCTACACAGGGAAACCCTATCTCCAAAAACCAAAACCAAAACCAAACAAAAAAGCCGAGAATCCTGTAACATTCTAAACCTATATTTTGGATTGTATATGATATGTCAGACAGAATCACTGAGCGGCATAGTGTAGACTTATATTCTGTTTAGATAAATACTGCCAGTTTTTCAAAGGGTTTTGTTTGTTTGTTTGTTTGTTTCTTTTGGTGGAGGTGTAAGGCTCTCTTGTCACTCTTGCCTGTCAAGAAACCAGGAACACAGGACTATAGACCAGTACAGGACCTCCGAGAAGTAAACAAAAGGGTGGTGGACATCCATCCCACGGTGCCTAACCCTTATAATCTTCTAAGTACCTTGAGGCCAGATTTTACCTGGTATACTGTCTTAGATTTAAAGGACGCTTTCTTTTGCTTGCCTTTGGCCCCTCAGAGCCAACCATACTTTGCCTTTAAATAAAATAAAAAAAACCCAAGGGCGACAAGTTCTGCCCTTTGGGCCGAGGTCCCTTGAGGAAGGGCCTGTGTCCAGATGACTTTCTGTCCATCTACCACAGTCACCCCAGCCCTTCTGGTACCTGAATCTGGGAAGCTGCTGCCATCAGTATACCAAGTATGATCAGCCTCTGGGATAGGACAATCTTGTAGGTCTTTTCGTGTACCATGCGTCTCTGTCATCACCTGGTGACAGTCATGCGGAGTCTCTTGTGCCTGGTCTGGGGCTGGCAACAAGGTAGCTGGGTTGAGAGTCGCTCTTGTCTGCAGAGTTGTGTCTTTTTAGCTGAGGCCCGATAGCCCTTGTTACCCAGTTCCTGGAGTAGGTGTTGAGTAGCTTCAATACAGGCCTTCTGGGTGGGGGCGGCCAATAAGAGGTCATCTACATATTGTAAGAGAGTTATTTCTGGGTGCATGATACGGAAATCAGTCAAATCCTGGCGGAGCGCTTCATCAAAAAGAGTAGGTGAGTTTTTGAAACCTTGGGGAAAGCGTGTCCAGGTAACTTGCCCCGAGAGCCCCAGCTCGGGTTGTTTGTTTGTTTTTCCGAGACAGGGTTTCTCTGTGTAGCCTTGGCCATCCTGGACTCACTTTGTAGACCAGGCTGGCCTCGAACTCACAGCGATCCACCTGCCTCTGCCTTCCGAGTGCTGAATTAAAGGTGTGCGCCACCATGCCCGGCTAAGACCCTCGTCTTAAAGGGAGAAAAAAAAAAAGCCAAAATAATGTATGAAGTTCTATTCTCTTTTGCTGCTCGTCGCTCCCTTCTTTCCCTTCCCTGGTCCCTTGTCCCTTGTTTCAGCCTTCTGATGCGTGCCTGTTGGCATATATGGCTTTAATTTGAAGTTGCACACCTTGGCTCGTGTGGGCTTGTTCACTGCAATACCCGTTTTGAGAAATGCAATTCCTGTGTGTGTGTGTGTGTGTGTGTGTGTGTGTGTGTGTGTGTGTGTGTTCGTGTGTGCATATACACAAAACCCTGCCAGCCCCAGCTCCACACTCTCCTCAAAGCCATGCTATCTTTCTGACTTGGTCCCCTCTATCACTCCAAGCCTGGTCTTCTGGTGATCTGTTGAGTATCTGCTCCCCCTCGCCGCCCCTCACCCCCACCCCCGCACACCAACAGGGTAGCCGACCTTTAATGACACCGAAGTGCCAAACCCACCCAATCCTTTTGGAACACTTGGGGTGTGCTGCTTCCACGAAGACTGCTCTGCGCCTCCCCGGGGCCATAGAGGCGCGAGGGGGGGGGGGGGGCGGGGGGGCGGGGGGCGGTATCTCTTAAAGCAGCAATGGCAATTGCTGTGCTGAGGATGGTTGGGCCCAGGACGGTTACCCCACGAAAGCTCGGGACGCTGGCACGTTCAGGGACCCCAGAGTGCAGCTGGTCCGTTGGTGGCCAGGTGGGGAGCAGTGTGCGGGCAACCCCCCGGCTCGGAAGGGGAGCCTTGCCTTCCCCAGTAAGTGGAGCGTGCAGGGCAGACGCATCAAGCAGCGGGCGCCGGGCACGTTTTCCTCCGTCAACGGACCCTTCCGAACGGAAAGCCGGCTGGCGACGGCGCGGGGCTAACGGCTGCGACGGTGGCGGTGGCGGTGGCGGTGGCGGTGGTGCTGTCACTCTGGCGCGGCGCCCAGGACAGAGCCGGGCCGCGACGCGGGCGGTTGGGCGGAGTCCGGCGCCGGGCCGCAGCGGGGATGGTGGGTGAGAGGCTGGAGGTAGGTGGAGGGTGGAGGGTGTTCCGGTTCTCTCCGATGTTCACTGAGCACCTAACTGCGTCGGTCCGGGGACGCTCAGCCAAGCACATAGCCAAACGCCTCGCCCTCCTGGACCTCACATCCTACACAGATGGTTAGACAATATGATCATAGTGGGGATGGAAACTACAGCTTTGGTCATGCCAAGAAGAAGCTTCACCGCTGAGCTATATCCCCAGCCTTGTTAGTTTTTGAGGCAGGGGCTCTCTATGGCCTTGAACTCCCCTTTGTAGCCCAGGCTGGACTGGAACTTTTTAGATCCTCTTGCACCAGCTGCCAGGGTACCCAGAATTACAGGCCCGTGCCATTGGGCCTATCAAGCTCCTCCAGGGGATTATAATCCTGTCGAGGAATCAGGACAGGACTGTGTGTTAAGCCAAGTGCTGAGTTTATTGACTTATTCATCATCAAGTGACTTATTCCCTAATAAGTGGTCAAGAAAGATGAAAGGCCAACTGCCTTAGGCAAAATAGTATTAGTTTTTCCCAGTTTAGTACCTAGGCAGAGCCGGGTGCTGTGGCGCGTGCCTTTAATCCCAGCAGTCAGGAGGCAGAGGCAGGCAGATTGATGTCAGTTCGAGGCCAGCCTAGACTACAAAGCGAGTCCAGGACAGCCAAGGCTACACAGAGAAACCTGTCTCGAAAAACAAAACACACACACACACACAAAACAAAAAAACAAACATAGGCCAGAAGAGTTATTCTGCCAGGCGGTGGTGGCACATGCCCTAATCCCAGCCCTCAGGAGGCAGAGGCAGGCCGATCACTGTGAGTTCGAGGCCAGCCTGGTCTACAAAGCGAGTCCAGGACAGCCAAGGCTACACAGAGAAACCCTGTCTCGGAAAAAAAAAAAGTTATTCTGAGTTAATCATTTTAATATTTTTCTTTTTACTAAGTACTGTGACTTGAACACATACTAGGCCAATGTTCCTCTGCTCAGCTATAACTCTACCTCCCCGTGCTTTTCTGCTTTTTTTCCCTTTTCTTCCTTTCTTTCTTTCCTTCTTCCTTCCTTTCTTTTTCTTTTAATTGAGACAAAAATCTCACTACATTGCACAGGCTGGCCTTAACCTGACTTTCCTTTTAAATTTTTTTTAAAGATTTATTTATTATTTATTTGTTTGTTTGTTTGTTTGTTTGTTTATTATGTATACAGAGCTCTGCTTGCATGCACACCTGCAGGCCAGAAGAGGGCATCAGTTCACTTTATAGATGGTTGTGAGTCACCATGCGGTTGCTGGGAATTGAACTCAGGACTTCCAGAGGAGCAATCAGTGTGTGGTTTTTTTGTTTTTTGTTTTTGTTTTTTTAAGATTTATTTATTTATTATTTATACAGTTTTCTGCCTGCAGGCCAGAAAAGGGCACCAGATATAATTATATAGACGGTTGTGAGCCACCATGTGGTTGCTGGGAATTGAACTCAGGATCTTTGGAAGAGCAGCCAGTGCTCTTAACCTCTGAGCCATCTCTCCAGCCCACAATCAGTGTGTTTAACCTCTGAACCATCTCTCCAGGCCACCTTTAAATTTTCATTTTTCACATCTCGGGTGTTATTTATTATCTGTCTCTGCCTCTGCCCCCCCCCCCCCCCCCCCCCCGTGTGTGTGTGTCTGTGTTTGTGCATGCGTGAATGTCTGTCACTTGTAAGATTTAGTTTCTTCCTTCCACTATTGGGTTCCAGGGATTGAATTCAGGTTGTCAGGCTTGGCTGCAAGCACCCTTACCCACTGCACTATCTTCATGGTCCCAGCATGTCACTTTTAAAGAAAGGTATATTTATTTGAGTTAAAAGAACAAAGGCTGGAGCTGGAGAGATGGCTCAGAGGTTAAGAGCACTGGCTGCTCTTCCAGAGGTCCTGAGTTCAATTCCCAGCAACCACATGGTGGCTCACAACCATCTATAATGTCATCTGATGCCCTCTTCTTGCAAACAGATGTGTACATAGGCAGAGAACTGTGTAAATAACAAATATTTAAAAGAAAAATTAAAAGAGCAGGATTAGGTTTGGTTTGGTTTTGCTTTTCCAAAATGAAAGTGACACAGATGATAAGAGTTTTCAGAGGAAAGAGATGAGCATGACATGAGGAAGGCATAAGAAGATAAGAAAGGGCAAAAAGATGTGTGTCACCGAGTGTGGTGACATATGCCTTTGGTGCATAACTCGTCATACACACCTCCTAAGCAAAGGAAGGAAGAAGGGGAGGAATGGAGAGGGCAACACAGTCAAAGGGACAGTGTTCCCTAAGTTCACAACCAAACTATTATTTTTACTTACCACCCCTCAGCTGACCTTCGGAGCCAGCCACCCAGAGCGGGAGAAGGAAGGTAGAGGAAACAGATTTGGTTGTGTTGACAGCTGGGTAAACAGAGTCATAATTTATGACTGTTTGCGACTCAGATGGTCTGAGTGAAAGTGAAGGTAAAAGGCAGATGTTTCCAATATTTTTGTTGTCACTGTTTTGGAGACAGAGTCTCGCTGTGTAGTCCTGGCCATCCTGAAACTCTCTGTGTAGACCAGGCTGACCCCGAATTCACAGAGATCTACCTTCCCAGTGGTGAGACACTGGCTATTTCAAATATTTTAAATCTGTTGTCATTGCTCATAGTTTTATTTGCAATGGTTGGAAACTGGAAGCAACTCAAATGCTCATCAACAAAAAAGTGAATGGACAAACAGCACATATTGCATCCATGTGTCAGACTATTATAGAAGCGTTCCATCCCGTGCTGTAGAGGCATCTACACAAGAGAAGAGGCTATTGAAGCAGTGTCTTTCTTTTTTTGTTGTTTGGTGTTTTTTTTTTTTGTTTGTTTGTTTGTTTTGGGTTTTTTTTTTTTTTTTTTTTTTTTTTGGTTTTTTGAGACAGGTTTCTCTGTGTAGCCTTGGCTGTCCCGGACTTACTTTGTAGACCCCAAACTCACAGGGATCCACCTGCCTCTGCCCCCCAGAATGCTAGAATCACAGGGGTGCTCGACCATGCCTGCCTTCAATATAACTTTTAAGAGAAAGAAGACATACCTGAGAGTGTGAGTGTGGGCTTCTCAGGGGAGAAGCTGCCAACCACAAACTGTTGATCGTATCACACGCAGCCGAAGCTCTAAGCATTCCAGGAGCTGCAGATGTGGGTCTTCAACTACTGTAACACTTAGATGACTAAAGAAGCAGAGCTAAATCGCTGAATTTATGAGAGTTGGAAAGATGACTCAGCAGTTAAGAGCATTTCCTGCTTTTGCAGAGGACCTGGGTTCAGTTCCCAGCACCACGTAGTGGCTCACAGCCATCCATGACTCCAGTTCTAGGAGATCTGACACTTTCTTGTGACCTCCATGGGCACCAGACATGCACACAGTAAACATATATACATGTAAGCAAGACACTTATATACTCAAAAAGTAACACAAATCTTTAAAAACAAAACAGAATTTGTGTCAGCAAAATCACCTAACTCACTTCCTGCCCATTTTGCAGATGGGGAAACTGCTAGTTGGTGACACAGTAATGGCTCCAAATCTAGAGGTTTTTTACCATATTCAACTTCTTTTTCTTTCCTCCAACCATTGAACAAGGATCCCAGAATCGAGTTAATCTAAGAACCCATGACAATGTTTGTCCACTCATCTCCGCCTATCGTGGTGCCCGCTGGTCCGGGTGCTGGCTGACTCGCAGGCTATCCTCTCAGGGAAGCTAATTAAATAAGAAGAAGAACTAACGAACCAATTACACTTCACAGGAAGCTGTGCCTTGAAGAGAGTTTTGAAGAAGAGTCCAGTCGTACTACGTTAGAGAGATGGAGCAGGAGAAACAAAATGTGAGTATCCAAGATTCATGTCAGATTAGTGTCAAGATGGCATGTTAGGGTGATAATCTCGTTGCTTTCCATTCTCTGAGTTTCTCTTGTCTTGCTAATAATGTAAGATATAAGTGCTAACAGGAGAGACCATTACTACCACAGCCAATAGGCTCAACATGTTCCCACATTTTTCTTCTTTTTGAGGTTGCAGGGGTCAAGGTCTCTTTATGTAGCTGTGGCTAGCCTGGAACTTCCCAATGTAGACCAGGTTGACCTCAAACGCACAAAGACTGACCTGCCTCTGCCTCCCGAGTACTGGAATTAAAGGCACATGCCACCACACCCAGCTCAGTGTGTTTACTTTTTTAAAAAAATGTTTCTCTGTTTATTATGTATACATTGCTCTGCCTTCTTGTACCCCTGAAGGCCAGAAGAGGGCATCAGATCTCATTATAGATGGTTGTGAGCCACCATGTAGTGGCTGGGAATTGAACTCAGGACCTCTGGAAGAGCAGTCAGTGTTCTTAACCACTGAGCCATCTCTCCAGCCCAGTGCTTTTACTTTTCAAAAGTATATTTGTGCTGGGCGTGGTGGCGCACGCCTTTAATCCCAGCACTCGGGAGGCAGAGGCAGGAGGATCACTGTGATTTCGAGGCCGGCTTGGTCTACAAAGTGAGTCCAGGATGGCCAAGGCTACACAGAGAAACCTTGTCTCGAAAAACCAAAAAAAAAACTCAACCAAACAAAAAAGTATATTTGTGTGTGTGTGCGCCCGCGTGCAAGCTCACATATGTACCATGGTGCCCGTGTGGAGGTGGGAGAACTACCCGGAGTCTCCTCTCTCCTTCTACTGATTGGGTTTTGGGGATCGAACCTGGATCACCTGACAGCAGCAGTTGCCTTTACCTTCTGAGCCACCGTGCTGGCCCACTTCGTACTTTCAGTATGTGTTACTCAAAGTAACAAGAATGATAAAATACTGGAGTGCCGCACTGTAACTACAACTGTAACCCTCATTAAAGGTTGTCACTGTGGTCTTGAAATCTTGAACAGAGCCATGGTGCAGGAGATGTGAAAAGCGGTGCAGAAAGCTTCCAGAACCAAGCCTGCTGTGTAACTCAGGCTTGCTGCTTGCAAGGCATTGTGATAAAATAAGTCAGGCTCAGGCTTTGGAGACACTCTGATGGCTACAGTCAGGAAGCACTGGCCATATCTGGAAGGGGCTTTGCGGGAAGCTGCTCTCTGAGAATTTGCTGGCTTATATGTATGTTTGTTTTGAGACAGGGTCTCTCTACATAGCCCTGGTTGTCCTGGAACTCACACTGTAGACCAGGCTGGCCTCGAACTCACAGAGATCCACCTGCCTCTGCCTCCTCGGTGCTGAGATTGAAGGTGTGTGCCACCACGCTGGGTACTCTTCTGGCATCTTGTTTTGGCTCGCATCCAAGAGCCTCAGTGTTTTCCTGAACATTTTAAAGGTCATCCTTAGGGGAAAAGTCGGCTCCTTTGGCATGCTTTTCAAACTAAGATGAGGAAATCAGTCACCCATCCCTTTTGTATCATTGTTAGCATACACTACTTGTTTGTTTGTTTGGTTGGTTGGTTTGGTTTTTCGAGACAGGGTTTCTTTGTGTAGCCTTGGCCATCCTGGACTCACTTTGTAGACCAGGCTGGCCTCGAACTCACAGCGATCCGCCTGCCTCTGCCTCCGGAGTGCTGGGATTAAAGGCGTGCGCCACCACACCCGGCTTGTTTTGGGTTTTTTGTTTGTTTGTTTATGTATATCTGTGTGGAGGTTCAAGCTGCCCTGGAACTGGAGTTACAGACAGTTGTGGGCCACTGGTTGTGGTTGCTGGGAATTGAACTCAGGACCTCTGGAAGAGCAGCTAGTGCTCTTAACCTCTGAGCCATCTCTCCAGCCCCTGTTTGTTTGTCCTTTGAGACTGGTTTTCTCTGTGTAGCCTTGGCTGGCCTGGGCTCGCTTTGTAGAACAAGCTGGCCTCGAACTCACAGCGATCCGCCTGCTTCTGCCTCCCAAGTGCTGGGATTAAAGGCGTGTGCCACCACCGCCCAGCAGCACATACTACTTGTAGAGAAAAAAAAGAATTTGCTATGTTTCCATATGTGTATATACTGTTCTTAAATAATCCTCTAATATTCATCCCCCTCATCCTTTGCCTTCCTCTGTCCCTCCAAGTCTCCCTTTAATTTTCATGTCTTTTTCAAATATGGGATACGTCACAGATTCACATGTTGTCCTTGCTTAGAGACTAACCTCAGCCAAATTACTATATAAACTACAGAAGTAAGATAAGTGATCCTTTTTTTTCCCCTACCATGCTTTTTGTTTCTTTGCTTGTTTGCTTTGTGTTTATGTTTTTTCAAGACAGAGTTCCCCTGTGTAGTTTTGGCTGTCCTGGACTCATTTTGTAGACCAGGCTGGCCTCGAACTCACATCAGTCCTCCTGCCTCTGCCTCCCGAGTGCTGGGATTGCGCCACCACACCCGGCTCCTACCACACCTTTGTTGAATACATTGTGTGACTTTTCTTAGAAGGCCGTGAGCAAATATCTATTCACCCCAGATAGGGTACCAATGACATACCAAAGAATTGATTTCTCTCAGACCTAGCTTGGTGAGCAGGGAGTTTATCGAAGTAACTTAACGAGAGTATGGATAGGAAGTGACTTATCCGCCCATGAGTGACTCAAAGGCAGTAGCTGTGTGCGTCATCAAAAGAAGCGCACCAGCTCGGGTGAGGACTCGAGGAAGATGCGTCATTGGAGTTCCCTGTACAATTTGCTAGCAGCTCTCCTCCCCTTACCTACCCTCCCGCTCCCCGCCCCACCCCCACCCTGACAGCAACTGCTTGGGTGACCTCAGTCAGGAAGGCTTCCTTAACCCACTGGCGAGCTTTCAGCGCCCTCTCTCCTCTCAGAGAAGAATGCCTCAAACTGGAAGCAACCGCTGGACAGCCACTCCCAGGTGAATTTACGCTACAACCAGTGTTCCCCTACGAGCAGACGGTGCCCATTTACAGGCTTTGAGAGGTAAAAAGAGTGTAAGTCTATTCAAAGGGACTGAGAAGCCACGGGCAGGAGGAAAAATCAATGCCCGGAATTTATGGCACAAGCAGTACATCAATTCCCCTGGCGACAGAAACCAGGTTCGTCTGTGCCACTGAGGTTCTGAAGAGCTGGCAGGACACGTGTTGGTGATTAAGTCTCGGTTCCACAGCAAGCCGGGCGTCGTGCAATAGGGAAGAGTATTTTACGGACTAGTCAGGCAGTAGCAAGTGGCAAGGAGATGAACAGATGTTCAGTGACCGTTAGCCTATTCTACCAGGGCAGATAGGCCAGGGGGGCAGTGCCAGGCATTTAGTATGAAATCCTTACCTGTCCCACCCCACCCCCACCACCAAGATAGGGTTTCTCTGGGTAGCCTTGGCTGTCGTTGACTCTCTTTGTAGACCAGGCTGGCCTTGAACTCACAGCAATCAGCCTGCCTCTGCCTCCCTGAGTGCTGAGATTAGAGATCCCTTTTTTTTTAAACGGGTTTCTTTTCTTCACTAACCAAAAGCATGACTGCTCTGTACTCTGCCCACCCCACCTCCCCTCTGCAGATCCTGGCTGTGCCTCACCCTTGCCCTGTTTGAAACAAGGAGTTACTCTGTTTTCCGTTCCAAGAATTTTAGACTACCATGGGGGTACAAAGCAAGTCCAAGGCTAGCCTATGCTTCCCAGTCTCAAAAAGAAGAAGAAATGAGATTAGCTACCCTGTTATTTGTATTTCTAGGCTTCCTGATTATGCCAACCTTATTGTATTAAGGTAACAAACACCATTGTGTGTGTGAGTGTGTGTGTGTGTGTGTCCATGCCTCCCTGCCCTCCTCGTTCTTGTTTTATTTTAAAGAAATAAATATCTGTTAAGGTTATAGTAATATGGACCTTGGACATTAAGGGAAAACGTCCCCTAAAATTTGGTGGGAGTTGAGGTTAAGTAAAGGTTAAAATGTTTGTTGGTGGTTCTTACTAGCAATTAAAAACAGCATTTATTTGCAACTGCATGGACAGAGGGGCACATGTACCATGTGAACATGTGGAGGTCAGAGGGTAATTTTCAGAAGTCAGTTCTCTTTTTTTACCACCTGGGTTCCAGGGATTAAACCCGGGTCATCAGGCTTAATAATAAGGTGTCTTTACCAAATGGGCCACCTCACTTGCCCTGGCTTTCCTTTTGACAAGGTGATTTTGACCAAGCCCGATACTACCTGAAAGCGTGTCCAGTAGCATACTAGCATAAAGGGCAAAACCTCAAGCGTTCAAGATGAATCAAGAGAGGCCGGGCATCAGGAGGCAGAGGCAGGTGGATCCCTGTGAGTTCCAGGCCAGCCTGGTCTACACTTTGAGTCTAGGACAGGCAAGGCTACACAGAGAAGCTCTGTCTGAGAGAGAGAGAAAGAGAGAGAGAGAGAGAGAGAGAGAGAGAGAGAGAGAGAGAGAGAGAGAGAGAGAGGCTGGGCAGTGGTGGCACAGGCATTTAATCCCAGCACTCAGGAGGCAGAGGCAGGTTGATCTCTGTGAGTTAGAGGCCAGCCGGATCTACAAAGCAAGTCCAGGACAGCCAGGGCTACACAGAGAGACCCTGTCTCGAAAAACAAAAAAAGAAGAAAGAAGAAAGAAAGAAAGAAAGAAAAGAAAAAGAGAGAGAGAGGGAGAGAAAGAGAGAGAGAATAGAAATCATCTATACTGGAATCTGATGCCCTCTTCTGGCATCATGCAGACAGAGCACTCATATGTAAAATAAATAAATAAATCTTTAAAAAAAAAAAAAAAAAAAAAAGAAGCAGCTCACGGGCTGGAGAGTTGGCTCATAGGTTAAGAGTACAGGTTGGTTTTCCAAAGGTCCTGAGTTCAATTCCCGACGACCACATACATGGTGGCTCACAACCATCTATAATAAGATATGGTGTCCTCTTCTGGCAGGCAGGTGTACATGCAGGCAGAATACTGTGTACCTAATAAATAAATAAATCTTTTTTAAAAAAGATGCAGTGGCAGGCATGGTGGTGTATGCCTGTAATCCCAGCACTCGGGAGGCAGAGGCAGGCAGATCATCGAGTCCGAGGCCAACCTGGTCTACAAAGCGAGTCCAGGACAGCCAAGATAGCACAGAGAAACCCTGTCTTGAAAAACTAAACAAATGAAAAGATGCAGCTCACAGACCATACAAAGTGCATAGCGCAGGGGGTTTTTAGTATACTCAGAGCAGTACAGCCACCTTTCTGGTTTTTTAAGCATTTGTTTGTGTTCTGTGTTCAAGAGCCTCAGCACACATGCGGAAGTCAGAGGAAAGCTTTTTGGAATTGGTTCTTTTCTTCTACCATGTGGGCTCCGGGGGATTGTCAACAAGTGTCCTATATGCTGTTGTGCTTACTTTGGGGGCACAACCTTTATTTTCTTTTGTCTTTAAAAAAAAAAAGCCAGAGCTGGGTGGTGGTGGCGTATGCCTCTCTGAGTTCGAGGCCAGCCTGGTCTATGAAGGGACTCCAGGCCAGCCAGGGCTGTTACACAGAGAAACCCTGTCTCAAAAAAGAAAAATAAGAAAGAAAGAAAAAGAAAAGCTAGGTGTGATGGCACCTACCTATAATGCCAGCAGGAGGATCTGCTGGCTTATCTTCTATTTTCTCAGTGGGATAATAAGTTATTAGCTGAGAGTCAAAAAAGAAGAAACCTTGGAGATTTAGCAGAGAGAAAAGAGTGAAAGACGTGGGCGTGTAGCTAATTAATGAGTGTTCTTGTTTAGCACGGATGAGGACCTGGGTCCAGTACCCAGGGAAAGGAAGGAATTAAGGTGCCGCACAGTGATGGCACAGGCCTTTAATCCCAGCACTTGGGAAGCAAAGGCAGGAGGGTCTCTTTTGAGTTCGAGGCCAGCCTGGTCTACGAAGCGAGTCCAGGTCAGCCAAAGCTACACAGAGAAACTCTGTCTGCAAAAACAAGACAAAACAAAAAAAGAATTCTGAAGAGTTTACAAAAGAAAGAGAAGAAAACGAAAAAAAGAAAGAAAAGGAGAGAAAGACTTGTAAAGATAATTACACGCAGAAAAAATCTTGGTAAGAAAGAGCTATCCTGTTCCGCCCACGACCAGTGCTTTGATGTATCCTCCTCCTCCAGGCCTGTTGCTAGGATGCCAGCCAGTAGCATCCTAGGTACCGCAAAACCTATTTGACAGCCGGCCACTAGGTGGCGGTGTCGATCCCTATAGCTTCAAGTTCTGCGTGCTTTTATGGTCTGGAATTCACCTAAGTGAGGTGCCTTGTGAATTGTTTTTAATTAGGCCTAGAAGACAAAACCCTAGGGAGGAAAGAATTCGTTTGAGACTATTTAGGGAATGGATAAGGGAAGGAGTGAAAGGAAAGGCTGGGGGTTGACGGGTGAGTGGGGCGGGGGAATTAGAAGTCAGACTGGCCTGACAATTGTGAGTTGAGTTGGAGGTTTAGAGGCAAGCAAAAACACCTGTGAAACCAGGGGTGGCGGGTCACTGAAAATTAGGGTTGGCCTAACTGGCTGCAACACAGATCTGATCAGAGCCTCTAAGAAGGATCTCAAAGCGCAGGCGCCACTGAATTCAGGCGCCGACGACCCAACCACTAAGCGAAGACCCCTTATAATGGTTCTGCCGCTCGGATGAGGGCCAACAAATTACTCAATGGGCGGTTCTGTCTTTCTGAGATTGTTAAACAGCCTGTATCCATCAGAACGGAGCCAGCGGGTGAGGCCGAACTCACACCACACATGCTGGATTAGTCACTCCTTTGTCATGACAAAATATGTGAGAAAACAGCTTAAGCAAGGAGGAGGGATTACTTCTCCCACAGTTCCAGAATTTCAGTCCATTATCACTTGGCCCCATTGTTTGGAGGCCGAGGTGTGATGAGGCAAACTGTTATGCAAGGAGCGTGGGTGGAGAAGGGGCCTCTTCCCACGGTAGAGTGGTCCAGAGAGAGGACAGGTCCGGGGGATTGTATATCCCGCCAAAGAACGCCAGCACCTGGGCCCTGCCTTGAAATTTCCACACCCCGTGGTCCATGCCACTATCAAGCTATGACTCCATCTGTGGGGCTCCCCACTAACCTGTGGCTTAGTCAGATCTCCCATGATTCTTCTCAAAGGCCTGTTAGCTTTCAACCAAACCTTTTAACACATGAGCCTTTGCTGGTGCACTTCATATCCAAACCTCACCAGACACTAAAATAAACTGCTTTAATGCCTTATCTGTGTTTGAAAAGGCGCTCAAGTGGCCTCGGTGGTACAGGGAGGACCCAGCTGGAAAGCAAGAGACTTGCAGGTTGTGGTACAGGGTGGGCAGCGTGTCCTGGGTGTCACCAACAGAAAAAGTAGGAACAGGTGATCTTTGAGATGGTGAAACTTGAGCTTCCCTTTCTCTTAACTTTCTAGAAACCCACCCCCTCATCCCCCAATACACATTTTAACATTGGCATCTGTTTCCTTTATATTTTTTTTATGTGTGTGGATGTTTTGACTGAATATATGTCTCTGTACCACATGGATGCCTGTTGCCCCCAAGGCCAGAAGAGGGTGCAGTGCCTTCATTCAAAGTGTGCTTTTCTAGGTAGCAGGGTTTCTAGGACGACATTTTGTGCAAAGAAGCTTCTTGCTGAGGCTGAAAAAAAACTACACAAGGCTCCAGCCTCCACTACTCCACTAACTTCCAAAACTAAACCATCACACCTAAAGAACTTATTAGTGATATTTTTGAGAATTCTGGATGTTTTGTTTTGTTTTTTGTTTTTGGAGACAGGGTTTCTCTGTATAATAGCCTTGAATGTCCTGGACTCACTTTGTAGACAAGACTAACCTCGAACTCACAGTGATCCACCTGCCTCTGCCTCCCGAGTGCAGGAATTAAAGGCATGAGTCACCACGCCCAGCGAATTCTGGAATTTTTGTTTCTTTAAAAAACACAAACCAGTGGCGCACACCTTTAATCCCAGCACTTGGGAGGTAGAGGCAGGCGGATTGCTGTGAGTTCGAGGCCAGCCTGGTCTACAAAGCGAGTCCAGGATAGGCAAGACTACACAGAAAAACCCTGCCTCGGGGGAAAAAAAACAACCCACAAAAATATAAGAATGAGTTATCATTTTGATCCCAGTTTGCGGATGTGGAGCTACTTTGACAGTTACAGCAGCTGACTATGATCTGTCTCATGCTCTAGCAGAAGTGTGGTTTTGCCAGCTGCAGATAATTTCTGCAATTGTGTGACATTTGGAATTCTGGGAACTTTTCAGAGAGTACATAAATGTGAGAGCCCCGAGGGTTGGGGTGGGTGATTGTTCATCAATAAGGAGCTTGGTTGCCGTTTGGTCAAAGACCAAACAAAAGCAAAGAAAATAGATCCAAGGATTTTCCTAATTCCTCTCTCTCTCTCTTCTATCCTTGTTAGCACTGAAACTGAGGGAGATAAAGGGTGGGAAAAAGGATAACAAAGTAGCAAAGACCAGCTACAAAAGGCCATCGTAGACTTTTATGGGGATGGGTAGATAAAAACCTCAGGATAGAGAAGGTACATTCCAGTTTACAGAGCTACAAACAAGTACAAAGCTCTTATTTCCTGGGCAAGCCTGGGAGCCAAATTAGACTCCTGCCTGGGAGAAGCCTGACTTTCCATTTTAGTCTCAAATACCAATGCTAATGTGCTTCTAGGCCAACCACCTTTTGTTTATTTACTTATTTACATTGCATATACTATGTATTTGTGTGTGCAGGCCCAGGGCCCAAGTGGAGGACAGCTGTATGGAGCCCTGTATATGTGTGTGCAGGCCCCAGGGCCCATGTGGAGGACAGCTCTATGGAACCCCTTCTCTTCTGACTTTATGTGGGTCTGGAAATCAAGCTCAGGTCAGCTTTACCTCCTGACCCAGTTCACAACCCTGTAGTTTTTTTTTGTTGTTGTTGTTGTTTGTTTTTGTTTATCGAAACTGGGTTTCTCTGTGTAGTCTTGGCTGTCCTGGACTCACTTTGTAGACCAGGCTGGCCTCGAACTCACAGCGATCCGTCTGCCTCTGCCTCCCGAGTGCTGGGATTAAAGGCGTGTGCCACCATGCTTGGCTAATTCTGCTTATTTTTTAGGTAGGGTCTCTCTAAGTTGCCTGGACTAGCCTTGAACTCATTATGTAGCTCAGGTTAGCCTTAGACTTGAGCTTCTGCAGCCCCAATCTTCCAAGAGGCTAGGGTTGATTTGGGTTGGGTATTGCCACGCCCATCACTGATTTCTTGGCTTAGCTTTTCCTCTGAGATTCCCAGTGTTGCTGAGCCAACCATTGAGGGAGCAAAGAGAGCAGTCTTCAAGGAAGCAAATACAAACTGAAGTTGACATAAATATCTTCAAAAGAACATAATGATGGATTGCCTAGAGTCTGGGATGTGGGTCAACGGAGTCCCCTGGAAGTGACGCAGTCTTCTTACGCGTCAACCATTGCTCCATTGAGTTCCTGAGCTGGGTTTGCAGAGAAGTGTCTTGCGGGAGGATGTCTGCTGGTAGAGGATATGCTAGTTCATGACCACAGACTTCCTGTACTTCGTGAGATTCAAAGCAATAACAACTTCGTACTTTATACCTGCAAAGCACTTAGCATATAGTACTTAACCCACCCACGCCCTCCCCTCCCCAGTTGATGCAATACCTTCCATCTTATAGACTAAAACCATAAGGTCAGCCTGGCCAAGGTCATGCAGTTTGGAATAGAGAGAGCTTGCACTTCGTACAGCCAATCCTTTCTGGCATTTAAAGCTGCTCCACGTAAAGCCAGTTACTGGCCCTGGAGGGAACTGTTGTGTAGCTAAACCACAGTAGCTTATTACTCTTAGAATGGTACTAATACATTTCCTTTCCAACTTAGGTTAACTCTGGTCCTATTGCTTTCCCCTCCCGGACGCCCTCCTTTGAGTACACAGACATTTCAAATCTCTTTTTGGGCTGTTATCTGTGGCTCCGACCTGGCTGAGATAAAGAGCAGCAGGAGTGGAAAAGCGATATGGGACAATCCAGCAAGCAGATCTGCTGACCTGCTTTCCAAAGGTTGACTCCTACAGGAGGGCCAGAGGCCTTCCACTCAGCCAGGGTGTCCCCATGAGCACACAGCTCACTTTAGAAAGGCAGCAGCAAAACTTTAAGAATGTGGTAGTGAAAAAAAGAAAAGAAAAACATTAAGCCAGATGGTGGTGGCGCACGCCTTTAATCCCAGCACTCGGGAGGCAGAGGCAGGTGGATCCCTGTGAGTTTGAGGCCAGCCTGGTCTACAATGTGAGTCCAGGACAGCCAAGGCTACACAGAGAAACCCTGTCTCAGGGGGAAAAAAAGAATCGAAACCCCCCCCCCACCAAAAAAAAAAGAATGTGGTAGCTCTGTGTCCATCACTGTCTCTGTATCTTGTTCTTTAATTTTATGGTGCATAGTGCCAAGAAAGTCCTGTATTTAGCAACTAATTGATA
The DNA here is from genome assembly GCF_903995435.1 of Acomys russatus. Taxonomy (NCBI): domain Eukaryota; kingdom Metazoa; phylum Chordata; class Mammalia; order Rodentia; family Muridae; genus Acomys; species Acomys russatus. Next base: position 49,937,085 of record NC_067149.1, on the reverse strand, counting down.
AATGTTTCTTGTCTCTTGAATACATACCCCAATGGCAGGCAGGCTCTCTCCCTCCCTCCCTCCCTCCCTCTCTCTCTCTCTCTCTCTCTCTCTCTCTCTCTTCTACCTGTCATGGCTGCTCCTGTGCCTTTTGATTTCCATCTACAATGAGGAAAAAAGAAATCATGTAATTGTCTCAAGAAAGCTTACTTGAAAACAGATTTGCTGTCGGGCATGGTGGCATGCCTTTAATCCCAGCACTCCAGGAGGCAGAGGCAGGTGGATCTCTGTGAGTTCGAGGCCAGCCTCGGCTACAATGTGAATCCAGGACAGGCAAGGCTACACAGAGAAACCCTGTCCTGAAAAAACAAACAAACAAACAAAAAGAAGTTGATCCCATTTGTTAAGGTTTAGCTATTCAGCCAGACCTGGTGGTGCATGTCTCTAAGCCCAACACTGGGAAGCAGAGGCAGGTAGATCTCTGAGTTTGAGACGAGCCTGACCCATAATCCTGGCACCAGGGAGGCACAGACAGGAGATGCTTAGAGCAAGCTGCTTAGCTTGACTAGTGAATCAGTGAGCTCTGGGTTCGGCTAAGGACCCTGCCTCAATATATAAGGTAAAACCAATTGATGAATACACCCTTTATCAGCCTCTTATCTTCCTACATGTGCACATAGATGTGCGTGTATATACACATGAACACCCACCCCTATATATATGAACCCACAAACAGGCACACACATGTACCTGCACACATACCCATACTCCCACATATGTGAACCCCTATACATACATAGCACACACACACATATTCATGCAGAAAATGAGTTAGAGTTTCATAATTTTTAACTACACTCCCCACAAAATATTTCCTTAATACACACAGATAAAAGCAGAAAAATGCTCACAACACCACAATGTCACAGAGGAAATCTGGAAACGACCTAAATGCCAAGAGGGATTTAAGAATGTTATGTATGTTTCACCTTGACCTTCTCACTTCTTCTTTCACTTTCCTCCATGTACACTGTGGTATTTTTCAATTCTTCAGGCTCACCACACTGTTTGGGTCCTAGGGCCTCATTTCTCTTTCCTCAGACCAGAAAGCACCTTCTCCCACGGCTAGCATATTCTTTTTAGATGCCAGCTGTAATGTGAGTGTGGACCATGACTGCCCTAAGCACTTGTGTGGAGCCTCTGATAATTTGATATAAAGTGATTACTGTCTCCTCCAATATGGTATATTGTGTCTGTTAGTAGGCAGGCTCTCACCGTGGGCAGCCATGTGCAGAACACATGGACCCATTAAAACAATGAATGGAACTACATATTGATTTAAAAGTATGTCCAGCTCTTGTTTTCCCACTATCTGTTGTCGTAAGCTGATAAGAACAGATATGACACAAGATATCAATCAAAAGGCTGAAAATCTATTTTAAAATAACAGGGACATTGTGAACTGTGAAGGATAATAGACTAATACCCCATGGTGAACCAGTGAGCTCAGGGAGGTAAAGAGCAACTGAGGAATGGCCCTTTTGTCAACCTCTGACCGCCATACATACGCACACACACACAGGTGCTCATGTCCCTGAACACGCACAGTTAGAAAGGAGGCGCATCCCTTCCAGGATGCATCCAAGTGCTCTGCTGAACACTGGAGGAAAACAAAGAAATAAAGGAATCGACACGTGCCCTGCACAAGGAGTGTGGCTACAGTAAAGCTAATAGCAAGGGGAAAGAGACGGCATCACATCACGCTCAGAGTCAGTGCCCCTGAGAGGTGAAAGGGGAGAAGAACGCAGGACCATTGGAGTTGCACCTCACTGTGTGTTCTCAGACAAATCACAGAACAGTCAGCTGTGGTGGCACAGGTCTGCAAGCCCAAGTACTAGGGAGGGAGCGGCCAGAGGATTGAGAGTTCAAGGCAAGTTTTGAGACCAGCCTGGGCTACACCAGACAGGCCAGTGAGTGAAGGCGCTTTCCATCCTGTCTGACAACCAAGTTCAATTCCTGGAACCCATATGGTGGATGGAGAGAACCAAAATTAAGCATATTTCTAGGAATCATAATGTGAGTATCTATGTTTCAGATGGTCCTATGTGACCTCTCTGAAAAGGTCATTTGATCTCCCTAAGTGGTCGTGACCCACAGGTTCAGCACTGCTGCTGACCTTGCTATCTTTTCTTTTCTTTCTTTCTTTCTTTTTTTTTTTTTTTTTTTTTTTTTTGGTTTTTTGAGACAAGGTTTCTCTGTGTAGCCTTGGCTATCCTAGACTCACTTTGTAGACCAGGCTAGCCTCGAACTCACAGGGATCCACCTGCCTCTGCCTCCCAAGCGCTGGGATTAAAGGGATGCACCACCAACGCTCGGCTGCCCAGGAAGTTTAAAAGAGGAAGACTGGATTTTCACCAAGAGGGTCGCCGAGCATTGATGTCCTTTGCTACTAGAATATCCTCACAAAGATTGAAATGATCTGGGCGTGCTGTGGGTGGCACACGCCCTCAATCCCAGATCTCTGAAGACAGAGGCACAGGATCTCTGTCAGTTCCAGGCTGGCCTGGTCTACATAGTGAGTTCCAGGACAGCCAGGGCTACTTAGAGAAACCTGTCTTAAAAATAAACAAACAACAGCAAATAAAATAAAATAAATAAAAATAAATTACAGTGGAATGTGGGGGAAAGAATGCTTGTGGCTGTTGGCAAAAAGCCGGTTCCTTAGGCAAGCCATTTCCTTAGGCAATTATTATTAAAGATCATAACTCCTACCCTAGTAGCCTAGAGAGTGGGGAAGAGAGGGCTGAGCAACTCTCTTATCCTTTAATTATAGCTCAAGGCTGTGCTACTGAAAGCAATGAAGATAGGCTTGGAATGCTGTAGCAGGGCTATCTAGAGTCTTGTTGTCTCTCTAGGAGATAAAAAGAAAATAGGGCTTTAGAATGAGCTGGTCCATTTACAGGGCTCTCCCCCGCTTCCCCAAAAGCCCCTGGCGCAGATCCATTGTCAGAAACCAGCTTTGGCTCATACCTCTGGAAGTCCTCAGCATTCCAAGCTTGCAGTATAAGGAACAAAGACCAGTGTTGGGCTCATTTCCTTCGGGAGCTAGTTTCCTCCCAGGTTTCAGAGAAACCTTCACACAAGGGACGGTAACCTTTGCAACAAAAGAATTCCAACCACAGCAAAGATTACTATCTTATTAATATTAGGAGGAGGAGGAGGAGGAGGCGTGTAGTTTGCATGAAGAAGCCTGTTCTCTGCAGAGCCCTGGCTGTTCTGAAAGGCGCTGGTGCAGAATGGGAGGAGAAGAGTGGAAAGCCAGAGTGTAGCTCACTCTGAAGGATGTAAACCTAGTGGGAAGAAGTATAAGAAGACTCAGGGGCGGTGGTGGCGCATGCCTTTAATCCCAGCATTTAGGGAGGCAGTAGCAGGTGGATCGCTGTGAGTTCGAGGCCAGCCTCGTCTACAAAGTGAGTCCAGGACAGCCAAGGCTACACAGAGAAATCCTATCTTGAAAAAAAAAAAAATTTTTTTTTACATTTTTAATAAAAAATATTAAGAATCTCAGGGCAGCAGACTTCACCCCTCTGAGCCACAGTATGTAGCCTAAGCTGCCCTGTGGGACTGTGAAGTAAACCAAGAGACTCCACTGGTGAGAAAATGTACCTCTTTCAATGGCTACCCTCTTGCGTTCACCTTTTGTGATTTGGGACCTTTAACCAGTTGGCCTCTGAGGAGGGAGGAATATACAAATAAAGAAGATACAAATAAGCCGGGTGTGGTGACGCATGCCTGTAATCCTAGTACTTGGGAGGCAGAGGCAGGTGGATTGCTGTGAGTTCAAGGCCAACCTGGTGTACAAAGTGAGTCCAGGACAGCCAAGGCCATACAGAGAAACCTTGTCTCGAAAAACCAAAAAGAAGAAGAAGAAAAAGAAGAAGAAGAAAATAAAGTCGAGTCTGGAGGGAAAAAATAAAGAATCCATTGACAGCAGAGGAAGGATGATCCAAAACTGAGGAATTTTATGCAGAAATTAGAATAATTAATAGACTCTTAACCTGAATCATAAGGGGGACAAATACGCATAGAACAATGACATATAGAATATGTAGGAAACACCCAGGCAGAAGATGGTTTGGTGGCTGTTCTACAGAGGACCCAGGTTCAAACCCTAGTACCCCCATGGTAGCTCACAACCATCTATAACTCCAGTTCCAGGGGATTCAACGCCCTTTTCTGGCCTTCTTGGCAATGTAGTCATGTGGTGCTCAGATAAACAGGTAAAACACTTGTACACATAGGAAAAAACTAAAAAGAAGAAAAGCATAAATCTCGCCATGGCATGTGCTGACTTAGTTCCTCATAGGACTTCAGTTGATCCCAACATTGATTTTTGCCACATCTCTGATGTTTTTCCATCACCATAGCTTTTCTCTGTCTAGCAATTCGATGATATAACAAATTAAGGTTTCTCATTTGGTAAAATTGTACGTTAAAGAACTATGAATAATTAAAACAAGGTAATTTAGCGGGGCATGGTGGAGTACACCTTCAGTTCCAGCACTTGGGAGGCAGAGGCAGGTGGATCCATGTAAGCTCGAGGCCAGCCTGGTCTACAAAATGAGGCCAGAACAGGCAGGGCTACACAGAGAAACCCTGTCTTGAAAAAAAGAAAACAAGGTAATTTGCTAAATCACGGATAGTTAGAGGGGCAGCACCAGATGCACTGGTCAGGGAGACTTCTCCAAAGAAGTAGCTTTTGAGCTCAGACCTAGTGACAAAAGGAATAAGACCGTTTGAACGTTTTTAAAAATTTATGTGTGTAAGTGTATGTGTGCTAAAGTCACCACACACCTAGGGACTGACCTCAGGTCACTGGGCTTTCTAGTAAGTTCCTTCACCTGCTGAGCCACTTCAGCAGCCCTATTTTTGTGTGAAGATATCTCCAGGTAGTTGGAAAGGCAGAAATGCCTGGGTACTTGTGCCATGGTAGGCATGTAGAGGCCAGAGGGCTCCTTGGAGAAGTCGGTTCTCTCCTTCTGACACATGGGATCGGAGAATAAAACTCTGGTTGTGGGTGTGGTGCCTTTGCCTGCTGAACTTTGAGGTTGCAAACTGGGCATAGTAACACAGCATTTGACAAATTCAACTGGGAAGATCTCACGTCCCAAGGCAGCCTGTGTGAGCCTTCTCTTCAAACACAATGTCCGTGTTCATTTTCTTGTCATCTTCCTAATTTTCAGAATAATAGCAGTGCCCTGTCATTGAGTGTGGCCTTTGTCTTCACACAGCAGCATTTTGTTAGAAGGCAAACTAAATGGTCACTTATCTATCTCATTGCCCTTCCTGGCCCCTCTCTGCTTTTCTGCACTTTACTCATTCTTTCCAGCGGAAAGGTCATTTTTCTTAAGAAGGTAAATAATGCTCCTTTTCTTTTGTCTCTCTTAATATTGGGTAAACACAATTTAAGCCGGGAGCTCTGTCCTTATCTCTGGGAGCCCCAGTAAGGCAAGGCCTGCGGCTACTTTAGAATGTGGCTTCTATCATTAGTGTTGACCTGTTAGTCTTTGGGGAGATAGGTGGGGCAAAAGTCACCACCTGCTCCTGATGGCACAGAGGTCGAGCATGAGAGACCCTGAGGAATGCTGTGCAGGCATGTTCTCCACCGTGGGAATGGGTCAGTCTTTTCCTGGGGCTGGTGTGTTTCTTTGTATTAACTGCAGATGTCAGGATCAAAGAGTCACCAAGAGACAAGAAAATAGCTGTGCTCCCAGCATACCTGGGAGAGCCAGGTCCTGCTGGAGATTAAAGGGTGAAGGGGAGATAGAAATTCTTTACAGTGGTATTCAGAAAACTAGGTAGGGCTTTTCAAATGCTTTCAATTTTCCAAATTCCAACTGTGTTCCTACCCAAAATCTAGTGGGGAGAAAAGAGTCTCACCCCAGCATCTTTAACCATATAGGCAGAGAGAAAGCTTCCAAAAATTTGGAAATTTCAAGTATGTGTTTAGAAGAATAAGTGAGGAGCTGGAGAGATGGCTCAGGCCTTAAGAGCACTGGCTGGGGCTGGAAAGATGGCTCAGAGGTTAAGAGCACTGACTGCTCTTCCAGAGGTCCTGAGTTCGATTCCCAGGAACCACATGGTGGCTCACAACCATCTATAATGTGATTTGATGCCCTCTTCTGGCATGCTGGCAGAGCAATGTATACATAATAATAAATAAATAAATCTTAAAAAAAAAGATAAAAGGGAAAGAAACACTGGCTGTTCTAGTGGACCCAGGTTCAATTCCCAGCAACCACATGGCAGCTCACAACTTTCTGTAACACTACTTCCAGTGGGTCTGACACCCTCACATATTTTTTAAAAAAAATATTTAAAAAAAAGTGCCAGCCAGGTGTGGTGCGCAGGCCTTTAATCCCAGCACTTGGGAGGCAGAGGCAGGTGGATCACTGTGAGTTTGAGGAGCCGCCACTGTCTGGCAATGTATAGAATATGAAGTGAAACAATGAAGTTGGGGTTCAGGGTGTTGGGGTCAAGGGAAGCAATGGGGAGACAGAGAAAAAACATGGAGGCTGGGCACACTGAATATGCACAAGACCTTGGGTTCCATACACACACACACACACATACACACACAGGGGTGGGGGGGGCAGGGACGGCTCCCCTTTTTAAAAAAAATTCAGGTGAGATTTTACTATGTTGTCCTGGCCTGGAACGAGCTATGTAGACCAAGCTAGCCTCTAACTCACAGAGATCCACCTGCATCTAACTTCTGAGGACTGTGATTAAAGGTGTGTGCCCCGCAGAAGACATTTTAATGAGCAAAGCACAGCGATGAAGTGACACGGTTAACAGAAGAGTGTTACGTGGCTGCTCTGAGGAAGAGGAGAAATGGACCTGAGTGTGTTACTAGATTAAGCAACACTCCACTCCAACTAGAGTTGGGGATGAGGGTGGCTCAGGGGACAGAGCCATGAAAAAGAGAATGTGACAGATGTCCGGATGTAGAACGTGGACATGGGGGGAGGGGAACCAAGAAAGAGAACCAGCCTCGAGGGATCTGAGACTCAGACCCTGAAGAGAAAAGAATGGAGTCTGAGTGCTTGCCCGGCATGCATGAAGCCTGGCTTCATCCCCAGGATCGCCAAAAAGAACTGACATTGACAGAGAGTGTATGTCCTGTCACTCTTGTTATCCCACCACTCAGAGGCCGAGGCAGGCAAACCACTGTGGATTCAAGGCTGGCCTGGTCTATAGAGAGAGTTCCAGAGTGATACCCTGTCGTAGGACACAAGGGTGTGCCTAAGGGAAATAAATGTTCTTAGCCTTCCATTGTTTTAGGGAGGTTTCCTTGTGTGTGTGTGTGTGTGTGTGTGTGTGTGTGTGTAAAGGCCAGAGGCTAGAAAGGGGAAGTGGAAGCTGATACAGAAATGAAGGCGAGCATCTCCAACCGCCCACCCACTGCACTTTCCTTGGAAATAGGCAGCGCTCGGGAGGGAGATTTGGACAGAGACACACTTGGTAGGAACTGACAGAAAACGGTGGGATCCAGCTCTTCTTCGGCTGACTGTGTCCCCCGCACACTCTGAGTGCAGCCGGCTGTCATCTCAGTGGCTCTGCTCCGTTCTCACTATGGGCAAAGTCTTTACCCAGTTGTTTAAGTTAATTTGTTGTAACACCTTGTCACTGTAAGCGGTTCTCCCGAGGTTTTACCTCGCATCCATATCCCAGCCCATTTCTGCCATAGTCTTTTACTCCCTGTTCTCTTTCCCATTTGGCTTCTGTCACTGTTTTCCTCCACCAGCTGGTTTACTGTGACGACACTATCCCCATGGCAACTCCTCTCTCGGGAGTGGGCTAGAATAAATGGACAGAGAGAAGCTGGGCTGGTGACGGTCATTTGGATCGAGTCCCGGAACAGAATTAAAACCAAGTCTGTTGATTATAGCCAAACTACATAAAACCCAGGGGACACAAATACATGCCCTACTCAAAACCCATGCAGCCAACCATGTTTCCTTCTTTTCAATTTCTAGGGATTTTGTTCTTTTTCTGTTCTTAGCATCTACTGATTGTATGTGTAAGCATGTGTGCATGTGTGTACCCCTGTGGTTTGAATGTGAAGGCTGAGGAGTTGTTCTTCCACTGTGTGTGCCACTGGATGCTGCACTGGCATCTTCAGGCTCGGCAGCAAGTACATTGACCTGTTGAACCATTTCTGCTATACCTTAAAGTGCATGATTATATCTTAAGGGTTTTTAGTGGGGTTTTGTTTGTTTGTTTGTTTGTTTTTTAGAGACAGTGTTTCTCTGTGTAGCCTTGGCTGTCTTGGACCAGGCTGGCCTGAAACTCACATCCATCCACCTGCCTCTGCCTCCTGGGTGCTGGGATTAAAGGCTTGCGCCACGAGGCCCATCCTATTTTAAAATTTTTAAGATTTTCCTTTTGCTTTATTTTCCCTCTAATAGTTTTAGGCACCATAATTTAAGCCGTACATGAAGTACATTTGTTTCTTCTTGCTGTTGGTTTTTGTTTTGTTTTGTTTTTTCAAGATGGCATTTCTCTGTGTAGCCTTGGCTGTCCTGAACTCGCTTAGTAGACCAGGCTGGCCTCGAACTCACAAGGATCTGCCTGCCTCTGCCTCCCTGAGTGCTGGGATTAAAGGCACGTGCCACCATGCCCAGTCTGCCTAGAGATCTTATCTTTGTGCCCCCCAACCCCCCAGGCCCCCCCCCACTCACAGGCAGGGTTTCTCTGTGTAGCCCAGGCTGTTCTGGAACCCGGTAGCACAGTTTAGTCCTAGAACTCAACGATCCACCTGCCTCCACTGGGATTAATGGCATAACCACTGTGCCCAGCTTCTGCTGAGAGGGATTTATAAAGTTTTGCAAGGACTGCGTTTCTGTAAGGGAAAATGGCCAAGTTATTTGTCCTCAGACTTGAGCTGTTTTCCCAATGCCTTTCACCCGGCCTGGTGAGATTGTCACAAATCACCAAATTCCATTGAATTTGATTATTTAATTCTGGAAACCTGGTACTTACATTTACATTTCTAATAGGCTCCCAAGCGAGGCTAGTCCCTAGAGTGGGATTTGAGTAGCAGTAGTAGGCTAGTTGACAATGGATCTCTGAGTGCTGTCCTTACTGACGAAGGCATAAATGTGTAGGTAACAGCTCTAGCTGTCCTGGAACTCGCTCTGTAGACCAGGCTGGCCTCCAACTCACAGTCATCCACTTGTCTCTGCCACCCAAGTGCTGGGCAATTTTTTTTTTTTTTTTTACTTTAATATCTTTTTTGTTGGGAATGAAGGAGTACAAATGGGCCAAAACCAGCTAAATCTTCCTGTTTGTTGTTGTTTGTTCTTGTTTTTCGAGATAGGGTTTCTCTGTGTAGCTTTGGCTGTCCTGGACTCTTTGTAGACCAAGCTGGCCTTGAAGTCACAGGGATCCACCTGCCTCAGCCTCCCAGAGTGCTGAGATTGCAGGTGTGCACCACCATGCCCAGCTTATTTTGTTTTGTTTTAAGACAAAAATTTGACCTAGTAACTAGGCTGTCCTCAAACACGTCCATGGTCCTCAGCCTTTTTATAGGCAAGTCTTGCACCCCCTTGGTCTCTGTCCCTGTGTGGAGTGACCAACCATCCAGTTTTGCCCAGTGTGTTTCAGCATTAAAATAGCATAGCCCTGGGCAAAGCAGGTTCCATGGCCTGGCCATTGACAACAGGCTGGTGAGACAGAATAGATCATGGGCTGGGCACACCTTTAATCCCAGGACTCAGGAGACAGAGGGAGACGAATCTCTGTGAGTTCGAGGTCAGCCTTGTCTACAAAGCAGTCTAGGACAGGCAAAGGTACAAGAAAAACCAGTTAGGTCCTGCTGCAGGGTGTGGCTGGCGTGGCCTGCCATCTACCTAGGGCGGGCTTCCCTTCCCCCAGAGACTCACTATGTTCAGACATTTTGGTTTCACTGGCCTTTTTGCCCCTCCCCCATTGCAGAAATAAATAATAAAGATCGTGGTGTATCACTAAGAGAATTGACAAACTTAGGCATGTGCTTGAGTAGGGCACTAGGATCTATAAGGTCTAAGACACTGAATATAAAATTCAAAGACACAGATTCAATGAAAGACTTTCTAGCACTTAGTAGTGTGAACACGCATATTTGAGACTGGATCATGGGTGCATGGGCCCATAATCAGCAGGTTAGAGCTTGGACTGCTGCTGAGGCAGGGGGTTTTGAGACTAAGCATAGGAAGTTACAGACTCTATGAGCTACAAAACAAGACCTTATCTAAAATATAAACAAAGAAACAAAAGAGGGAGAGAGGGAGGGAGGAAGGAGAGAGGGAACTGGCACAGGAACCTGGGGGGTAGGGGTGGGCGTTTGGAATGTTCCAGAATTCAGCTCTTGACCTTAGCAGTGGGTCTGCAGGGAACCGCCCGAGAAGGTCATCCATCCGTGCGCTGGGAGCTTGAAGTGAGTGCATTGTCACTTGCATTATTGCCCGTGGGTTTCAGTAATCACCAGCAAAGTATTTGTCCTGAAATTTTTCACTCCAACAGACCCAACGCTATTCAAGACTTTCGCTTTGCGGCTGGCTGTCTCAGGAGGCACTCTACATGTCTCTCGTTCTGAGGGTGATGGGCTAGCTCCACCTCTTGAGCAATGAGGTCAGTAAGAGGAAGTGGAAACCCTTTGTCACAGGTTCAGGAAAAGGGCCAGCTTTGCAATAAAATTGCAACAAGGCTGGTGCGCTGTTTTTCTTCTCTCTCAATCTTACTGTAAAACTATGGCTGCCCGGATACTCATGCGAAACTTAACACAGACTAGGCTGGCCTTGAACCCTTAGCAATGGTGTACCTCTGCTTCCCAGGAGCTGAGAGGCATATACCCCGCTATGCCCTTCCCATGGGTCATCGCTGTGTCCTTCTCTTGGGCTGTTTTTCCCTGCACACACGCTCCGACACACAGCACATCCTTTGAGTTAGGGCAGATCTATTATTCTCACTAGCCTAATTCTCACTTTCCCATCTTTCATTAAGCTCAATGGGCCGAGCTGACATTTTATGAGTCTGTTGCAGGAATTCACATCCTGTCCTCCCTGTCCAAAGGCAATCCTTCTATGGCTTTACAGCCACACCATCAGACTTAGAGTCCCCGGTTTTTGAAACAGGATCTGTAACGTTCCCACCGTTTTCACCCTCATCTCTTCCCTCTGAGGCCTGCGGGAAAAACGCTTCGTTCCCACCTGGCTTTTCCCTCAGCTGCAATTGAGTCTTAAGTGTTTCTTTTCTCTGCAGCTTTCCTCAGGAAGAAAAAAAAAAAAAAAAAAAAAAAGAGAGAGAGAGAGAGAGAGAGAAAGAAAACAATTACCACTTAGGAAGGATTAGTCAGTGGACCTAGTGTCTAAGGAGCTGAAAAGGGTGTAGGGGGAGGGGAGCATCTACTGTGCCGAGATAGAAAACAAGTCTTGGTCTTATTTCAAATGATTTGTACCTGGTTCACCTTTTTGTTTTAACCATGTTTGGCTCGTAAGAAATAACTTAGAATTTGCTAATATCTCGGCGGGGGGGGGGGGGGGGAAGGGGAGGATGGAGAAAAAGTGCCACAGGAAGACAGATTTTTAAACCTGTTTGTTTTTCTTCCCCCCCCCCCCGCTCCAATTTTTCAATAAATACCTCTAGCTGCTCTGTAATTCACGACATAGACCAACCTGACCTATAACTCACAGAGATTGTCCTGCCTCTGTCTCCGGGGTGTTGAAATTAAATGCTTGCATCACTACGCCCAGCTACCTGATACTAATTTTAAACGGAAATGGATTAATGTACGGTTTGTCCAAAACAGGGACCGATGCCTAGTTTTTCTGCGCTATTTCTGTAACAGGTGTAAAATTTTATAGAAATGATGAAACAAAAAACCAGGAAATAGGGTGTGATAAAGCTGTCAGAGCCCTGTGAAATCTTTCCTGGTAGGCAAGTCCCGCGTCCCAACCCCCCACTCAACCCCCGTCCCTCACCCTCCGCACCAGGGCATCAGCACCCCACCTCCACCCTCAGCAGTTTGAGAACTCTGAGGAAATTTTAATTCTTTGGTCCATTGTTTTAGGACGCTGATAGCGGAGGGGAGGAGCTCGTGTCTCCCCCGGATTATCTCTTCCTGCTGGGTTCATTACAAAAGCCTAGCATCGCTCCAATGCCACCGAACAATGACCCGGTAACTGCAGCTAGCACCAGGCTTTAGGAGAGCATTCGGGGGAGCAAATCTGCACGTTGGTGCGAAGGAATGGGGGTGAGGAGTGGGAGAATGGGGGCTGAGGATACCGGCATCAAAAATAAGTCCTCTACCCCAACACTAGAAATGAGCGGATACTATTGCACATACTGAATATGTAAAGCTGACTGGGGGGGGGAGGCGGGGGAGCAGGCCGCGTGGAAACGTGAGCGCTGTGGTGTGCACACACTGATGGACAGGTGGGGAGACCGCCCTGCCCGCAGCTGATAATGAGCAGGTGGGGAATTCGCCACCGCCCTAGAGGCAGACCCTGGAGTAACCTTTTGTGGCTCCCCAGAGATTCCTCGGATTCCTGACAACTGCACTTTCTCAGCCCCAACCGGTGGGCTCTGGTCGACCCGGCTCCGCGGAGCCGACGTGTGTGCTGGCACGGCGCCCGGCAGCCCCGGCGGTCCCTGAGTCACCTGGACCTGCCTCCCTGGCTAGCTGACTCACGCGCGCATCATGCGTTGTTTTGCTTCTGCCCTTGGTCCCCACCTTCAAGCATTTTTGATTAAATTTTCCGAGGGTGGGGAGCGAGTAGGAGTTGGGAGTAGAGCGAGGGGGGTAAAAAAAAAAAAAGACAGAACCGCAGAAATGGACCGGGAAAGGCGAAAAGCGAATTCAGAAGTAAAAAGCCGGGGTGGGGTGCAGACCATCAAGAAGAGTGAGAAGCTGCAGAGGCGTGTGAGCATGCGCAGAGCGTCAGGTTCCCCTCCTGCACCATCTGCAGTGGGCAAGGCAGCCAGGAAAAGCTGTTTCCTGCAAATCGTTGGCATTGCGTGCCACTCGCTATACAGGCGTGCGTTGGGGGTCGAAATAATCTGAAGAAAGTAAAACAGGGGCTCCCCGGCGCCGCCTTCGCCGTCTAACCACGAACCATAAATGCAATACTCTATTGCGTTTGCCTTTCTTCTACTGTGCCTTAAACCAGGGGAGCATGAGCTCCGCCTGCGTGTATTTAGCCCTTAGTACCATTTTCGGACTTTGGGCAGAAAGGTTCAGCATAACACCAGCCGTAGGACATAATCTGACATGTTGTAAATTGGCATTAGAAAATCTGAGCATGTTATACCTTAAACACATCTGGGCTGGGATGTAGCTCAGTCGGTAGAATACAAGAGGCTCTGCGTTTAGTTCCCAGCACCACATCCAACCCGGAGGAGTGGCACACACCTGTAACCCCAGCGCTTGGAAAGTGAAGGCAGGAGGATCAGGATGTAACCAGCGTTGGCTGCATGAGACCTTATCAACAGAAACAACAAGAAAAAAGGGCCTGGCCGTGGTAACACACATGCCTTTAATCCCAGCACTAGGGGGGGGGGGCAGAGGCAGACGGATCCTTGTGAGTTCGAGGCCAGCCTGGTCTACAAAGCGAGTTTAGGACAGCCAAGGCTACCCAGAGAAACCCTGTCTTGAAAACAGGTTACTAATGTAATTTCCCTAGGTCTTTATCGATTCGCTAAAGGTGCATGTCTCGTTTACATCACTGAACTTTCATGAAGGCTGGTGGTGATAACCTAGGGGTTCAGTTTTTACCAGCCTGAAAGGGGATTATTACCCATTAGAAAATGAGGAACTCCAGCACTTGGAGGGCTGAGGCAGGTGGATCTCTGTGAGTTCAAGACCAGTCTGGTCTACAAAGGCCAGGACAGCCAGGACTGTTACACAGAGAAACCCTGTCTTGAAAAGGACAACCCCACCCACCTCTCCTTCCGCCACTCTCTTCCTTTTTCTCTTGTTCTGCTCTCTCACTCTCTCCCTGTCTTCCTATCTCTACATCTCTCTTCCCCTCTGGCTATCTCTATCTCTCTGCCTCTCACTTCCCTGCTCTCCCATGCTCATAGAATAAAACGTCCCCATATCATATCTGTTTTTTTTTTTTAATATAAGGTCTGTCTGTGTAGCCTTGGCTGTCCTGGACTCTCTTTGTAGACCAGGCTGGCCTCCAACACACAGTGATCGCCTGCCTCTGCCTCCCCGAGTGCTGGGATTAAAGGTGTGTGCCACCATGCCCTGCAACTTTTGCTTTTCTTAACAGGAACTTGCCAGGCTTGGTGTCACAAGTCTTTAATCCCAGCCCTTGGGAGGTAGAGGCAGGCGGATCACTGGGAGTTTGAGGCAGAGTTAGTCTGGGACAGCTAAGGCTACACAGAGAGACCCTGTCTCGAACACCCCTCCCCCCAAAAAATCAAAAAACAAAACAGGAAGTTCTCAAAGAGTTTCACACCCAGATGCATAATTCTTTGCCTCAACCCTCTGCCACCACAGGCAGTGCCACCTTCCTTCCTCTGACCCTGGGCTTTGGCCCTATCCTCTCACTACGTTAAGACTCCTTTTTCTTTGACTCATCTACTGTCAAACTTGGGAGTTGGGAACTTTCACTGCAAAGGGTCAGATTGTGTGTAAGCGTTGTAGGCTTTCTGGACCACAGTGCCCTAAGAGCCCTCTTGCCGTACCCACCTCACTTTCTGCCATTTCCATCTTTCCTCTCCTGGGAGGGAGGCTCTTCAAATAGCCTGGAAATGAGACCCTTTTCGAGCCACAGGAAGGAGAGCTCCCTTCCTAGAATCCTGCATCAGCTGTTTATCTCCAGCCTCCAGCTTCCTTGCACCCCGTGGGAGGGGGAGAGGGACAAGAAAGGGTAATGGCCAGTGAATGTGATCAAACTACATTCTATACCTAGATGAAACGTCATGGTAAAACCTGCACAAACAGTAACTGCCACTAATAATCTATACTTAGCACACACCTGTAATCTCAGCACTCAGGAGGCAGAGGCAGGTGAATCTCTATGAGTTCGAAGTCTACAGAGCAGAGTTCCAGGACAGCCAAGGTTATATAGTGAAACCCTGTCCCAAAAAACATAATAATAATATAGACTTAAAACAATTAAGCTGGGCAGTGGTGACACACGCCTTTTAATCCCAGCACTCAGGAGGCAGAGGCAGGCAAACCTCTGTGAGTTCAAGGCCAGCCTGGTCTACAAAGCGAGTCCAGGACAGCCAAGGCTACACAGAGAAACCCTGTCTCGAGAAACAAAAACAACAAAAACCCAACAATTATTACTTATGTATTTAATAAATAACACACATGCACACATGAGCACGCGCACACATACACTAGAATGCCATGCTAAAGGTGGGATGAGCTGCAGTCAATGCCCATGCCTCACATGGTAGAAGAGGACACACTCCTGAAATTTGTCCTCTGACCTCCATACGCAGGCTGTGACATGGGGTGGGTGGGAAGTTCTTTCTCTTAAAATAAAACAAAATTTTAGAGCTGGGCGTGGTGGCACACACTTTTAATCCAAGCACTCGGGTGACAGAGGCAGAGGCAGTCATATCTCTGTGGACTATATATCTGTAAAAGTAATTTTAATTCTCCTGGCTCAATTGTTGTCTCAGAGGATTTGTCTGTCTGGTACCCTAGACCTAGTCCTGGAAGCTTCTACCCTCCCTGAAATCTAACCTAGGCCTAGAGCGTTTTCAGCCTCTGAGACTTACTGCTTAATAAGCTCACCCTTACTTGTTCTTTCTGAGCTCTGGGCTGGCTGGTTCAACTCAGCTTCTCTGGCTCAAACTTTTCTCCCAGCTGATTTACTTAGTCTGGCTCTTCTCCTTGCCTGGCATTGCTCTGCTTGGCCTCAGACTAACTCAGCAATCTGCTTGAATCTTCTGGCTTCTTCTCATTTTCTGGCTCAATCCATCTTCACCTAAGTTCTCTCTCTGCAACGCACCTCTCTATTTGCTGTCCCGGTAAAACCTGCCTCCTCTCTCTGTAAAACTACCTGTTAAGCAGCTTCCCTTTCCTCTCTCTTCTTAGGAGGCTTCAGTGTATCCTATTTTGTCAAATCTTCTCTGATTCGTCACCTTTTCTTTTTCTAATAATTTTTATTTAGTTTTATTTTATGTGCATTGGCATGTAGGTGTGAGATGCCTTGGACCTAGAGTTACAGACAGTTGTGAGCTGCCATGTGGGTGCTGAGAATTGAACCCAGGTCCCTTGGAAGAGCAGACAGTGCTCTTAACCATTGAGCCATCTCTCCAGCCCATTGTCCCCTTTTCTACCACTCAGGCATCATTTTCAAACATGGGTGCTTCCTTTTACAAACTAACTTTGCCTTTGTTTGGGATTAAAGGCATGTATCACCATGCCTGAGGCTAAGCTTTTCTTTACCTGAAACTTCCTCTTTACCAGGCTGGTCTTGAACTCAGATCTGTTTGTTTCTGTCTCCCGTGTTATATATAAAAATTAAGGCAGTAAGGTATAAGGTGATAAGATATAAGAAGGTACCAGGCAGCAGATATTATGTTGTAGAGCTTATTAAATGATCATGGAGGGAAAAGGAAAAGGAGGAGGAGTACCCCAGAGAGAAAAGAAGAGGAAGAGAAAGTAAGAGGGTAGAACAGGTAGATAGGGGGGCGGCAGGGAGACAAAAAGAGAGAAAGGGGGAGGGAGGGAGGGAGGGAGGAAGGAAGGAAGAGGGAGGGAGAGGTGGAGGGGGGAAGGGGGTAAAGGGGGAGAGGGGGAGAGAGAAAGAGGGAGAGAGAGAACATGGAGGGTCTGTCCTTTTATATGGTCCTGGGCAGGGTCACGCGATGACATCACAAGTAGGCAGACCGAAGCAGAATGCTGACTTCCTGGATTAAAGGCATACTTGTATCCCAGCTGGATTACACAGACCTAGAAGATCTTTGGATGTGATCTCTTGCCAGAACAGCTGTGTTCTGAATTAACATTCTTCTACAAATATATTTATTGATATAATTATATATACACATATATACATATATGCATATATGCACACACACATATATACCCCTGGGCTAGTGAGCAGGAACCCCCCCCCACACACACACACACATACCATGGCCTCTTGCTTCTGCCTCCTGCCTGGACCCTCCTGTGTTTGAGTTCCTGCCTTGATTTCCTTCAGTGATGAACAGTGTATTGTTGTTATTGTTGTTTTGGTTTGGTTTTTGGTTTTTCGAGAAAAGGTTTCTCTATGTAGCCTTGGCTGTCCTGGACTCACTCTTAGACCAGGCTGGCGTTGAACTCACAGAGATCCTCCTGCCTCTGCCTCCCGAGTGTGCCACTACGCCTGGCCCCAAGTTGCCTTTGGTTGTAGTGTTTTATCACAACAATAGTAACCCTAACTAAGACCCTCATCTCCCTCTTGCTGTCGTCTGTTAGTAAATAGTATTACCCAGCAGTCAGGGAGGCAGAGGCAGGGGGATCACCGTGAGTTTGAGGACAGCCAGAACTTTATGTTGAGACCCTTGTCTCAACTAAACAGTAACAACAAAGAAAATGGGTCATTCTTCTCCAGCTAGGAATTACCACGGATTTAAAAGTCATCCAAGATATAAAGAGACTGAGGCACAATTGTAGTTCAAAGCCTGTCTGGGCAACACAGTGAGATTCCAGTGTCAAAAATAAAAGACAAAAAGAAGTCTGGGAGTTTGGCATGGTTGTCATCACAGCATTCAGGAGGCTGAGACAGGAGGATTATGATGTTGTCATGAGTTTGGGGCTAGCTTTGGCTACCTAGTGAGTTCAAGGTCACTCTGACCTACAGGAGACCTTGTCTTTAAAAAAAGGTTGGGCAGGGTGTACTAGTCCTTTACCCATGTGCCTTAGAACCTAGTACCTGGGAGGCAGAATCAGGTGGATCTTTGTGAGTTCCAGGCCACCCAGGGCTGCATAGTGAGACCTTGTCTCTCACACACACAAATACAAAAGAAAAAAGATCTTAGGAGACATGGTGCCGTGGGAGAAGGTTTCCCAACTGCGTGCAAGACCTGGGTTCAAGCCCTTTACTAGGGAGGGAAATCTGCCTGAAAACTAATTTAAACCGTGGTTGTAGGCAAAGGGAACATTTAAAGGATTATGGGAACAGGCCATCCAAGTCAGGGACTGATTACTCCACACATTTCTTTTCACACACATTTCTAAAATCGCTTCACAGTCATTTGACATAAAGCATTCGATAAATACTCAGGATCTTTTTACACCCGTGAAATTTGGCAGATTTTTGGCAGATTTGTGTCAAAAACCGGCAGAGAAACAGGATGAAGGAAACCAGGACAACCCGGAGAGGATGGTTGCAAGGCTTGGCAACTTAACAAGAAAACAAATTCCTTAGGAGGGCAGACAGGAAGAGAGGATGGAGCTAGTCACTCTGAGATTCAGGGGACCAGCTGAACGGTCCTCATCACACGTCTGCAGCCCCCCCCCCCCCAAAAAAAGAGCCATAAGCAGGCAGCAGGCGGGGCTTAACCTGATGGAAAGACAAGGAGAGAAGAGATACTTTGGTTTCTGAGCCCGCCTCATCCAAATATTTCTGTGGCTGGCTGGTTCCACTGGAGGCAATAGCTTGGGTACCTTGTGAGAAAGATGTGTCATTTGTAACACAGATTTTATGGCACTTGTAAATGGAGTATATTTAGCAGGAATGACATCAAAGCCGGTCCTATTACAGTGGCTGCCGTCCTGTGTGGCACACAATCCATAAACACTTGTGGAGGGTTTTCTCTTTGGTTCATGTGGTTTTGTTTGTTTGTTAAACCAGCTTGTTTGAGAATTTAGAGAGATCCACCTCCCTCTGCCGAGATTAAAGGCACGTAACCACCACACCCATTTCAAAGTTATTAAAACCAGGCGTGGTGGTGCACGCCTTTAATCCCAGCACTTGGGAGGCAGAGACAGGTGTATCACTGTGAGTTTGAGGCCAGCCTGGTCTACAAAGTAAGTCCAGGGCGGGAAGCAGAGGCAGGCGGATCGTTGTGAGTTCGAGGCCAGCCTGGTCGACAAAGGGAGTACAGGACAGCCAAGGCTAACATGGAAAAACCCTGTCTCGAAAAAACAAAAACAAAAACAAAACAAACTTGTTCAGGCACACAGGTTTTGATGAGAAAACCAAAGTGGTTTTGCTTAAGAGAATCTTGCCTCTGCTGTTGAGTGGCTAAAGGAGACTGCTACAGGCAGCACTCACTGGGACGATTAAAACTCTCAGTCCCTCCAGCCTGCGCTGTCCCTACGTTGTGTACTACTGCTATTACTTCTTCTTCTTCTTCTTCTTTGTATTTATTACTTATTAACTTATTTATTCATTTATTTTTTAATGTACATCTGGTGTTTGGCCTACATGTATGTCTGTGTGAGTGATCTGATCCACTGGAACTTGAGTTACAGACAGTTGTGAGCTGCCATGTGAGTTCTGAGAATTGAACCCGGGTCCTCTGGAAGAGCTGCCACTGAGCCAACTCTCCAGCCCCTATTTTTGTTTGTTTTATTTTGTTTTATTTTTGGTGGTGGTGGTGGAGGGGGTTGGTTTTGTTTTTTTTGAGGAAGGGTTTCTCTGTGTAGCCTTGGCTATCCTAGACTTTGTAGACTAGGCTGGCCTCCAACTCACAGTGATCCACTTGTCTCTGCCTCCTCAGTGCTGAGATAAAAGTGTGTGCCACCACGCCCAGCTCTTTTTTTTTTTTTTACACATTTATATTATTACACATATATACAATAAACTACAACAAAAAGAACCATGAAACAACCAGGAATTATATAAATGTTACATTCTTAGTGTTTTGGCTATTTGTATTTGGCAACCTTGAAGAAAACATCTTTCCTATCTTGGTGCATCTAAATTCTGAATGTAAATCAGTGTCTATCACATCACAACTACTTTTAACGGCTCAGCCATCTCTCTAGCCTGTTGTGTATCAGAGAAGATACTCTCTCTCAGTGCCTTAAATAAAATCCAATGCTTTGAACATGCTAGGCACTCTGACATTTGTGGACCCTATGAACTCTGTCTGGAATACTCTTGTCAAAAGTGGCCATGGACAATACATACATGAATGAAATTTGAGTATTGTGGTACAAGCCTTTAATCCTAGTACTCAGGAAGCAGATGCAGAGGCAGATGGATCTCTGTCAGTTTGAGACCAGCCTGCTCTACATAAAGAGACCCTGTCTTAATTTTTTGTTTGTTTGTTTGTTTTGAGACAAGGGTTTCTTTGAGTAGCCTGGGCTGTCCTGGAACTAGCTCTGTAGACCAGGCTTACCTGGAACTTACAGAAATCCACCTGCCTCTGCCCCCCTGAGTGCTGGAATTAAAGGTGTGTGCCACCATCACCCACAAATGTCAGTTGCTTTTTAAATTTTAGAAATATAAAAATAATATATACAGGCTGGGCATGGTGGCACATGCCTTTAATCCCAACACCTGGGAGGCAGAAGCAGGTGGATCTCCGTGACATGGAGAGCAGTCAGGGCTATTACATAGAGAAATCCTGTCTCTAGCAACCAAATAAAATAAAATAATATATACATATGTAGCCGCCCGGCATAAATTTTTATTTGTAGAAGTAGTTGGTATAATGAATGAAGCAGTATATGTAGTCCAGAGTGTGCTCAAATTCCAAAGGTGCCAACGTAGGAATAGATGTGCACCACCAACCAGCAGGACAGAACGGTTCCTCTGAGTTTCCCCATAGCAGGAAGGGATTGGATGGAGCATCTGGTTTGCTCAGGGCTTCTTCTTTGAGATTTCAGCAAAAGCAGACAATGACTTCTGCTTCTCTACTGAGGCTCCTGTGGACTCAGGGAGAGGGCCTTCCCTCAGTTCCCACAAACTCTCACCAATCCTTCTGGCTATGCTGTGCCTTCATTTGAGACTGCGACCCTCTCCCCTCTGAGAATATTCCCAAGTACAACATTTCATTTCCTTTCTGGCAGATCCTAGAACTCCTAAACAGGACCTCGGGGCATCGAGTGGTTCGTCTTCCTCTCTGAGAAGTTAGACTCTGCCAGGTTGTAAGGGCCACCAAAGTTAGGGAAGAGTCTTGCTCCAGAACACAGCTCTTTGCTTATGACACATCTCATTGAAAAGTGACCACAGACTGGCATGTGGTTATGTTATTTGAAAGGGGGATGTGAGTCAGCGTGAGTTATGATGTTGTTGCTTTCCTGTAGCCAAGGCAGGCAGGGATGCCCTAGTGATAACGCCACCTAACAGCTAAAGAGAGAACCAAAGGCGTTTATGTGGAGCCAGTAGTGCAGAGTGCGCTCGTAGAACTCATAGGCTCCTCTTACGTCATTCAAGTAATAGTCTGTGGTCCTTACTGGCATTTGTGCAGCAGTTTGCAGACAAAACACAGTCAAGGGGCCTGGTGGTGAGCACCTTTAATCCAGGCAGAACTCTGTGAGTTCTAGGCTACCCTGTTCTTCAGAGTTCCAAACCAGCCAGAGCTTCAGAGTGAGACCTCATTTTCAAAAATAAAAAAGGGGGTGGAGGGTGTGTGTTGGGGTGGGGTGGAGAGGCAATGAAAAGATGGATCAGGAGGTAAGATCACCAGCTGCTCTTTCAGAGGGCTGTTCTGAGTCCCAGCACCCAAGTGGCAACTCAAAACTCCCTGTAACATCAAGGCATTGGACACTCTCTTCTGGCCTCCTGGGAACCAGGCATACATAGTGCAGGCAACACTCACCCACAGAAAAACAAACAAAAACATGGCCGGGGCATATCCCAGTTGGTAGAGTACATGAGGAAGCCTTGAGCTTGATTCCTAGTATAAACCCAATACGTTCCTGGGAGTTGGAGATGGAAGGTAAGAAGTTCAAAGTCAACCTTGATTACATAGGGATAGAGGCCAGCCTGGCCAGAGAGCTTGTCTCAAGTAAAAATATTAATTAACCAATTACACACAAAAACATGTTCACAAATGCTCATAGCAATTCACTTATAATTTCTTGGAGGCAACCAAGGTGTCCTAAGGAGGCAAATGAGTAAACTGAGGTACACTGATATACTGTGATACACTTCAGCCATAAGATGAACTGAATGCTTGATCCAGCAGCTTATACAAAGATTAGTTTAGGCCCTGATCTGCAACAAGGCAGAAATTCACAGTCTTTTCAGTGTCTGGTTCCAAGAAGCAAAAGAAAGAGACAGGGGATCAGCTGGGCTGTGGTGGGACACACCTTTAATCCCAGCACTTGGGAGGCAGAGGCAGGCAGATCTCTTGTGAGTTCGAGCCCAGGCTGGTCTACAGAGCAAGTTCCAGGATAGCCAGGGCTACCCAGAGAAACCCTGTCTTGAAAATCCAAAAAAGAAAAAAAAGCCGGGCGTGGTGGTACACACCTTTAATCCCAGCACTCCAGAGGCAGGCGGATCGCTGTGAGTTCGAGGCCAGCCTGGTCTACAAAGTGAGTCCAGGATGGCCAAGGCTACACAGAGAAACCCTGTCTCGAAAAACCAAAAACAAAAAAAAAAAACCCTGTCTCAGAAAAACAAAAATAAACAAACAAACAAAAGAGACAGGGGTTAAGGGGTTAGAGAGAGGGAAAATGGGGAGATGGCTCTGTGACTAAAGCACTTGCAGTACAAAAGTGAAGACCTGAGTTCAAAATCCTAGGTTCTATTAAAAAACCAGATGCAGCTGGGCTGTGGTGGCTCATGCCTTTAATCCCAGCACTGGGGAGGCAGAGGCAGGTGGATCTCTTTGAGTTTGAGGCCAGCCTGGTCTACAGAGTGAGTTCAGGGCAGCCAAGGCTACACAGAGAAACCCTGTCTCGGAAAACAAAACAAAACCAGATGCATAGGGTGTAGGACGTGTGTAATCAGTGTTCCTATGGTGAGAAGGGGGTAGAGACAGAAGAAATCTTGGAAGCTTTTGGGCCAGCTGGGCCATACTCAATAGAAAACAACAACAGTGGAGGTTGCCCATATGTGCTGTGGCAAATGTTGGACACACACACTGCACACAGGCATACTGGGGCTGGAAAGTTTGCGGGTTACTAAGCCACAAAAAGATAAGAAGGAAACTTAAACAGAATATCCAGTGTTCTAAAGCTGCCACCTGAGTGCAACTACACGCCATGCTGCAGAGGGAAATACAGGAAGACCGTGAAAAGGAAGAGGCTGCCAGGGATAAAGGAGGACAGGGCACGGGCAGCATTTTAGTGCAGAGAAAGTGTTTTGTGTGACACTGTAGCGGCAAGTGTGAAAGCCTACAGAACGTACAGCAGCTAGAATGAACCCTAATATAAACTGTGGGCTTTAGTTAATAAGTTGTCAATAGGGGCTGGAGAGATGGCTCAGCGGTTAAGAACACTGGCTGCTCTTCCAGAGGACCTGGGTTCAGTTCCCGGCACCCACATGACACCCTATACCTGTCTGTAGCTCCACTTCCGGTGACACCCTCACATGGACATATATGCAGGCAAAGCACCAATGCACATAAATAATTTAAAAGAGGCCGGGCGTGCTGGCGCACACCTTTAATCCCAGCACTTGGGAGGCAGAGGCAGGTGGATCGCTGTGAGTTCGAGGCCAGCCTGGTCTACAAAGTGAGTCTAGGACAGCCAAAGCTATCACAGAGAAACCTTATCTTGAAAAACCAAACAAATAAAATAAAATAAAGTAATTAATTAATTAAAAGAAAAACCAATGTCAGTATTAGCTTATCAGTTGTATCCAAAGTGCTACATCAATGTATGTTGTTGAAAACAAATGGAGTGGGACCGGAGAGATGGCTGCTCTTTCCAAGGACCTAAGTTATGTTTCCAGAACCCACATGGCAGCTCACAACCATCCTTAACCCCAGTCCCAGAGGATGTCATGCCCTTTTCTAGTCTCTGACTAGCACCAGACGCACATGCAGTATAGACAACAATGCTTTTGTAAGAAGTAAAAAGTAAAATGTAAAAAGTACAATTCTATTGTAAGCATACATATTTACCTTTAAAGAAAAAAGCAAATGTGCACACTAATGAGATGGATGAGTTTTTAGATTTACGTGAATTACGTGGCTGACTTTTTTGTTTTGTTTTGTTTGGTTTGGTTTTCTTTTTGGTTTTTGAAGACAGGGTTTCTCTGTAGCCTTGGCTGTCCTGGTCTAGCTTTGTAGATCAGGCTAGCCTTGAACTCATAGAGCTGCCTGCCTTTGTGTTCCATTGCTGGGATCAAAGGCGTGTACTATCACCGCGCAGCTTATTTTTTATTTATTTATTTATTTATTTATTTATTTATTTATTTATTTTTCCAAGACAGGGTTTCTCTGTGTAGCCTTGGCTGTCCTGGACTAACTTTGTAGACCTGGTTGGCTACAGAGAGACCCTGTTTCAAAAAACCAAAAAATAAAACATTCTACCTCAACCCAACTCAAAGATTTGACTTGATATGCACTAAGAAATGAAGGCAGGAAAGCCTTTGTTTGGTGTAATTAAACCATTATGACACCAGGAAACTTTGTGTGTGGAGTAAAAACACCACACTTGGTATCACAGCCGTCTCAAAGCTGAGATGTTTCAGGTGGCATCTGTTGACACTGAATGTTGCAATGACAATGCACAGGGCAAAGCAGGCATGTTGTGAAAAGCCTGGGCTACAGAAGCCCCTGTCTGGGAAAACAAACAATCACAGGGAAGCCTCGATGTAGTGGTGGAGCGTGCTCAGCAAGGCCTCAGGTCCATTACACCGTGGATTTGATTTTGAATTAATTTTTGATCGTTGAATATTTAGAAACCTTTTATGATTGCCAAAATTTTCACAACACCCACACTCACTTATGTAACACCATGCTGAATTGTGACCTATAGTTTTTGAAGCTGGGCCCAGGCTGCGTAGTGGTCTGTACCTACGATCCCAACACTGGGAGGCCTACGAAGGAGCATCATAGTGAGGTTGGAGGCCAGTGTGGGATACAGGGTAAGACCCTGTCTCACTGTATATACATGGTAACTACTCTATGCTGCTAAGCACAGCATACGACTGTGCCTCGGGTCCAGAGACATCAGAGCCATGCTCCTGTGGCTGAAGCCTGTGAAAGCTTAGGTCAAAATGAAACTCTCTCCTTTGCAGGATGATTATCTTAGGCTGTTTGTCAGTGGCACTAAGTTGACTCATGAAACAAATTGATCACTTTAAGTTCAACCGTCTTAAGTGTGTTTATGCTGTTATAAAACAGATCTCTAAAAGCTTTTTTTTTTTTAATGGGTGTGGTTTTCAAGACAGGGTTTCTCTGTGTAGTCCTGGCTGTTCTGGAACACACTCTGTAGCAAGCAACCTTGAACTCACAGAGATCCACCCACCTCTGCCTCTGCTTCCAGAGTACAGGGACTAAAGGCCTGTGCCACCATGGCCAGCAGTTTATGAGTGTTTGGCTCACATGTGTGTATGTGCAGGCTGTGCATGCCTGGTGCTCTGGAAGCCAGATGAAAGTGTCAGAGAACCCTGGAACCCCTGGAGTTACAGACAGTTGTGAGCTGCCATGGTCTTCTGTAAGAGCTTAACTGCTGAGCCATACTCTGGCACCATCCCCTAACTTCCTTCTTCTTCTTCTTCTTCTTCTTCTTCTTCTTCTTCTTCTTCTTCTTCTTCTTCTTCTTCTTCTTCTTTTTATGAGACAGTCTTTTGTACCCCAAACTTGTACTACGTAGCTCAGGCTGTCTTCAAATTCCTGCATCCATCTCACCAGGGCTGGGAATATTGGTGTTGGTTAACATGCATACTTTGAACTTAGGTTTTTGTTTTGTTTTTATTTTTCCAGACAGAGTTTCTCTGTGTAGCCTTGGCTGTCCTACACTCACTTTGTAGACCAGGCTGGCCTCAAACTCACAGCAATCCACCTGCCTCTGCCTCCCGAGTACTGGGCTTAAAGGCGTGTGCCACCACTGCTCAGCTACATTCTGGATTTTTAACCATTTATTAGATCTATGACTTACAAATATTTTCTTCCATTTTGTAAACTTACTCTGCTGATTTTGTCTGTGTCTTTGAGTTTGCTGTAGGCCTGTTTACTTTTTTATTTAGTTGCCTGTGCTTTTGATGGTAGAGACAAGAAATTAATGTTCTTTTAAAGTAAAGGGTCCAGATAAGGCTGGGGGGTAGGTTGGTGGTAGATGATTTGACCTCTATGAGGACTTGTGTTCAATCCCAGGCACCCTCAAAGAAAGAAGCAACAAACCAAAAGGAAGTCAGCCTTTTCTGCAGATGCTTTGCCTCCCAGGGCAGTGGCTGTGTCCTCTTGGTGCTCTGTGGTGGTTGGGGTCCTGCTGGACAGCACTGGCCCACTGCACCTGGCAAGACAGCATTGCCCCGTGGACCTGTAAGCCAGCCAGGGCCTGTGGTAAGGCTGATTGCACAACGCTTTCGGGGTCATTATTCTCTTTCACTAAAGGATACTGCCTGTCTGTGGGCGTTATTGTCCTATTCTGTAGAATTCCAGACACTTGATGTTAATCCTGAGATACCCGAGAAAGACCAGGTCTACAATTTTCAGCAGAATTTAAAGTAAGCTTTAATTAAACACTGGCCAGGAAGATGGACTCTGGCCAGGTTTACTCCCAGGCTCCTGGGGGAATGGCTACCAATCATGCTTCACAGAGGATTAAGAAGACAAAACCAGCCAGGCAGTGGTGGCGCACGCCTTTGATCCCAGCACTTGGGAGGCAGAGGCAGGTGGATCGCTGTGAGTTTGAGGACAGCCTGGTCTACAAAGTGTGTCTAGGACAGCCAGGACTACAAGAGAAACCATGTCTCACAAAAACAAAACAAAACAAAAAGAAGACAAAAGCAGCTGGGCGTGGTGGCGCACGCCTTTGATCCCAGCACTCGGAAGGCAGAGGCAGGTGGATCACTGTGAGTTCAAGGCCAGCTTGGTCTACAAAGTGAGTCCAGGGCAGCCAAGGCTACACAGAGAAACCCTGTCTCGAGAAAAAAAAAAATCCTCCTGACCTCAAGCCACCACCAGCCCGTTCCCCTCCAAGTCCTGAGATTACAAGTGTCTGCTAACACACTTAGTAATTATTTTAACAGAATGACTGACAAGGGAAAAACTGCCAGTTTCAAGAAGAGTCATAAGAGAATATGATGACCCAAGAAAGAATCGACCAAAAAGAGAATGAAGCTTCCCAAGCACTTGGAGGATTCCTATCCCCGACCCCAAGGCATGGCCCAATGTAAAGGGTGAGCCACCTGCAAGGTGGATACAGCCACCAGCTGCTGGACCCAGGCACTCTGTGCTGATGCTACTGTCCTGGGGGGGCGGGGCTCTGAGGGACCAAATGCACTGCCCAGTTGTCAAGCTCGTCCTGGAATATTAAAGTGTCTTGTTCATATAATTAGTGAAAATAAAACATAGCCAAAGGGAAAAAGGAAAGAAAGAGCTGGGCATGGTGGAGCATGCCTGTAATCCTAGCACTCGGGAGGCAGAGGTCTACAAAGTGAGTCCAGGACAGCCAGGGTTGTTACACAGAAACTCTGTCTCAAAAACCCAATAAAAACAAAACGCAAACAACAAGAACAAAAATTATCTGTAATCTATTTGGGTTGTTTTTTTTTTTTTTTTTCTGAGACAGGGTTTCTCTGTGGAGCCTTGGCCATCCTGGACTCACTTTGTAGACCAGCCTGGCCTCGAACTCACAGCAATCCGCCTGCCTCTGCCTCCCGAGTGCTGGGATTAAAGGCGTGCGCCACCATGCCTGGCTATTTGGGTATTTTTGTATCAGGCCTTCAGACTCCAATGCACCTCAGCTGCAACACTTAATTTACAGATATCAAAATGAAATATGCGTTTTCTTTTCATTTCTATTTTTCCCCCAATGGTGGGTACTGAACACAGGTCCTTGCACATATATACTAAGCAAGTACTCTATTACTAAGCCGTATTCCCAGCCTGAAGTGCCCTTTTAAAATAAAACAGCCCTGCCTGGTGGTGGTGGCACATACCTTTAATCCCAACACCCGGGACATAGAGGCAGGTGGATCTCTGTAAGTTCGAGGCCAGCCTGGTCTACAAAGGGAGTCCAGGTCAGCCAAGACTACACAGAGAAACTCTGTCTCGAAAAACCAACCAAACAAAACAAAACAAAAAAACAGCCTGGCGTGGCTTGAACCCAGTGCTCTGAGTTTGAAACACCACACACTTTGGCATGGCATGAGTGCGCCACCTTATAGGTAAATAAGTAAATGTGAATGTAATGATAATAGTAACAACTGTGCTACAAAAATGTTTTACATTACTGGAGACCTTTTTTTCCCCTCCAAGGCAGAGTCTCCCTACATAACCTTGGCTAGCCTGGAACTCACAGCTCTTCTTCCTTGCTGCTAGGATTAAATGTGGGCACCACTCTGCCCAACCACTTCTTCTCTCTATGCTGCTTTGTTTCTCCAGCCACAGGGCTTCAGGGTTTTTGTTTGTTTGTTTGCTTGGTTGGTTTGGTTTTTTGTTTGTTTGTTTGTTTTGTTCTCAAGACAGGGTTTCTCTGTGTAGCCTTGGCTGTCCTGGACTCACTTTGTAGACATGGCTGACCTCGAACTCAAATCACTCCGTCTGCTTCTGCCTCTGGAGTGCTGGGATTAAAGGTGTGCACCATCATGCCTGGCACTGCTTCAGTTTTTAAAGAATGAACTTAGATTAAAATTAAAGGAATTTAGGAAGTCACTCAGTTGCAAACTTTTGATGACCATGTCAGAGGCTGGTCCATTGGACAGATCAGATCTTGACTCACTGGCATGTGTGTAAGGTGGTGTCTCTAGAATGTAGAATACTATACTCAAAGAAAAACATCCTTTCAGACTTCCTGAGTAACAGGGACTGCAGGTGTGTGCCTGCACACAGGGCTAGAATAGCCCCATGTTTGTGCTGAAATGTCACCTCCTCTAGGAAGCCTATTTCTCCATCTGTTCCCTTCCTTGTCTCCCTAGTGCACACTTTCAAAGCAGGGGACTTGGGGCCTTTTATCTGTCCTCAGGCGCTTTACACAGTACTAGGCATATGTGGATGCACCGCAGACAAAATGAACAAACAAGTTTATATAGCAGCAACTCAAGAAACTCTGCTCAAGCATTTGGCTTGGCAAAGTGATGTGGCCATGCTTCTGGGTCATGTAAATAGGGCAAGGCTGGCTGAGAAGGGAATTAAGTGTGCCACCCCGTGCCAAAGTATGCAGCCTTTTCTTTAATTCTACATGTCTGTAGTCCTAGCAACAAATACCTAAAGATGCTGTTGGAAGTCTCTAGCCCCAAATTCATCACACGAACAATTAACACCTTGTTTTCAAGACAGGGTTTCTCTGTGTAGCCTTGGCTGTCCTGGACTTGCTTTGTAGACCAGGTTGGCCTCCAACTCTCAGAGATCTGCTTGCCTCTGCCTCCCAAGTGCTGGGATTAAAGGTGTGCACCACCACCTGTCAATAATTTTTACCTTGGCTAAATATTAATGAGACTTTTGAAGGCTAAGACTGGTAGAGCTCTATCTAGGATATATGAGGTTCCCAGCTTAATCTCCAGTGCTGCAAAGAGAAAAAGAGACGGGAGTGAAACAGAGAGAAAATTTGGGATATATCAGATAAACTAACTATTACATAATAAAAATTAACTGTCTGTCTTGGGCTTCTGTTTAACGTTGCTGGAATGTTTTAACCTGTCGCCCACTTATCTCTAGTCAAAGGTGCTTTGAGCCCAGGGATTACTGAGGTATCAGTGGGGATCTTGGAAGAGATAGGTGTGATTTGAATTTTAACTTAGGGTCAGCACTACTTTGGAATTTGGTCCTGGAGACTTTGGGACAGGAAAGATCTGCAGTTGTGATGAGAACCGGAGAGAAGTGGAATTGGCGCTTCAGGACCAGAGGCAGCGGTGGATGCTTTAAACAGGGTGGAAACAGGGCAAGCAGCATTGCTTAGATTTTTCCTTTCTTCACCCCAGGGCTGCTGCTGCTCCTCCCCTCCACCCCCACCCCACTTTTTTTTTTCTCTCTCTCTCTTTTTTTCTTTTTTAACAGTGTTTTCAGATTCAAAGTGAATTATCGGGACACCTCACCTGGTAGAGAGAAATTAAAATGGGGCAGATAAAACCATGCAAGTTGTTATTTGTGAGGAGTGGTACAAAGGCAAAGCGTAGTAGAATCTGGGCAGTCATTAAAGCAGTCCCGGCTTGTGTTTCCCCAGCCCCTTCCTGTGCAGAGTTTAATATCTTGAGTGCTCTTTTGTAGGATTCTTTGTCCTTCTGCTTAAGTTTTCTCACTAGCAAACCTCAACACAAGCCAGCAGGAGGCCAGATTGAGGCTCTCACTCTGCAGGTGTCAGCATGTGGAACTGATATCCCAGGCTATTGTCCCCACTGCTGCCTTTTCTACACACCTACGCTGCTCTTAGCTCCCAACTGGGTACGGTTTTTAAAAAACCCTCTTCATACCTTCCTCCTCTTTGACATACAGCAAAGACAGAGGTGCTCACAAGCACTCTAGGGATATCTTAGGATAGCCTGCTAGTTCTTCTCAGCCCCAAGGCCCTCAGGGTTGGCCACCTTCCTGGGATCAGTAGTTTTCAGTCTATTATCATCTACTCCCAAAGTGCACCTAGGACCCCAGGCAACTGGTCACGTGCATCCCCACAGGGCACTGAGGACCAGGCAACCGGTCACCGCTCGCTCGAGGTGGGGGCTGCGGTAGCAGGAAGCTTTGAAGCTTGAGCATTCGACGAGCTGCTGGTTCAAACAGCATTTGTTGCCATTTGTTCAGCACAGTTCAGATTCTTGGGATTCAGCAGAATTCCAGCCACAATCTATAAAATACATATGCTGCTGCAAGTAGAACCTTTTCTGTCGTTGCTCAGTGGACCAGCTCTTCCAGGGCTAATCTTTGGTATTGGAGCATCTGTCTTTCCCACATCACTAGCCCACTTCCACCTCTGGAGTGCCTTTAACAAAAGAAAAAAAAAATAACCTTTATTTTTTTAATGCATCGTAGGTGTTTTGCCTGCTTGTATGTGTGTGCACCATATGTGTGCAGCACCTGGAAGGCCAGAAGGCATCGGATGCCCTAGCACTGGAATTACAGATGGTTGTGAGCCAATACCAGGCCAACTTAAGGAAAAAAAAAAAAGACAAAAATAAAAGTAGTTTTCTTGTACTGAATTTTGCCAAAGAAAACAGGTCTCTCTCCCTTTCACATTGCTTTTTTCCTTCTCTTCTCTCTTCCCTCCTTTCTTGGTTGGTTGGTTGGTTGGTTGTTTCAAGGCAGAGCTTCTCTGTGTAGCTTTGGCTGTCCTGCAGAAGGATCAGGTTCGCTTCAGTACAACCTATTATTCTGAATTCTCAGAAGCAAATCAAAGCTTGCTTGCTTATTTATTTATTTAGGTTTTTCGAGACAAGGTTTCTCTGTGTAGCCTTGGCTGTCCTGGACTTCCTTTGTAGACCAGGCTGGCCTCGAACTCATAGAGATCTGCCTGCCTCTGTGTCGAAGTGCTGGGATTAAAGGCGTGCGCCACCACCACCCGGCTCTTATTATTTTTTGAGACACGGTCTCTTTACATAGCCTGGAAAACCCTATCTTGAAAAACCAACCAACCAAACCAAACCAAACCATCCAACCAACAACCAACCAACCAACCAAAAACCAAAAGAGGACAACTTTGTGGAGCTGGTTTTCTCCTGGCACCATGCTGGTCCTGAAGATAGAACTCGGGTGGCCGGGCATCGTAGCAAGTACCTTCACCTGCCCTGCCGGGAAATCTTGACAACTTCATTTTTTTTTTTTTTTTTTTTTTGACACAGGGTCTCTCTGTGTAGCCTTGGCTGTCCTGGACTCACTTTGTAGACCAGGCTGGCCTTGAACTCACAGCGATCCACCTGCCTCTGCCTCCAGAGTGCTGGAATTAAAGGCATGTGCCACCACACCTGGTGACAACCTTCATTATTTCTAATGTGGCTACCAGAAAATGTAGTACCGCACAAGTGGCTTGGATTTTACTTCTGCTGCCTGGCACGGGCCTTTGGGCACTGTTATTCCTTTGGCTGCTAAATTCAGTTGCTGTGGTAGTTCCGTGGGCCTTCCAACTTGGTGCTAATTGGAAAGGAAAATGAAGAGGGGAGGAGATGCAATCCCAGGGAAGGGACAGGAAGGAGGACGCAAGTACAATGTCAGGGAAGGTTTTCTTGGATGTCGCGGTTCACTCAAGCTCAGTTTCCTCAGTACGGATCAGATAGAGGAAAGCCCCTCTTTAAGGAGAGAAGGACCAGGCTTGCTTCCCATTCAGCTCCTCAGTCTGGATTTCTGGTCATAAAGCTATCAAGTGAAGATGTCTTTCCTTCCTTGTGTCTACACCAAGGCACCCTCACTCACCAGCTCCTTCAGAGGAGGGGTCGCTTCTCCTGAAAGTCAGAGCAGCCACTCGGCACGCGCCACTTGCTAACTTGCTAACTCACCTGAAATGCCTCCCGCCAGCGGTCACTGACCTCTCTGAGTTCTCGTTCCAGATCTGGTTCTCATGCTTGTCATTCAAGAAATGCACCATTTGCCGGGCGTGGTGGCGCACGCCTTTAATCCCACTCGGGAGGCAGAGGCAGGAGGATCGCTGTGAGTTCGAGGCCAGCCTGGTCTACAAAGCGAGTCCTGAACAGCCAAAGGCTACACAGAGAAACCCTGTCTCGAAACCCTACCCCCCCCCCCCAAAATAAGAAAAAAAGTACAATCCCCAGCTAATAGTATTTTAGCAAACGTTTCCTATGTGAGAATCAGTTATCCTTGCCCATTGATTGACTGATCTGGGGAGGGGGGGCTTTAACCTAGAGCCCAGGCTGGTGCTCTACCACTGATTCCCCCGTCCTCTTAACCGCCCCCGGCCCCCCCTAAAGTATGCACTCAGCAAATATCTGGTCATTTGATTTGGTATTGTGCTTCTAGATGCTGTAAACCTCAGAACAAAGGTGAGAGTGGCAGAATTCACAAGGGGTGGATGGTGTATGCTGTGGTAAGGAATTGGGGCTGTGTGCCTCCTCACTTGAGCCTTTCCTTCCGGCAGCCCTGGAACGTTGGTCAGGCTCCAAAGACACCGAGGCTGTCTTCAAACCTGGACGGTTATTGTTGCTTTGGTTTTTGCTAGTTTTCCTGCGGCAGGCTTCCTTCCCTTCTCTTCCCTTCCCTTCAATATTACCCACCTAGCCTTATAATGAAAACGCAGCTGACAGACGCAGGGCGATATCAGGCCTCCGCTGCCCACTCCCTGGGATGGCTTTCAGATGAGAGCAACACCCACTCAACTCTGCCTTAGATAGAATTTCCGCTCTCTAGTCTTGATTCCACCCGAGCGCCTTCAAATTTGCCCGCCCTCCAAACTTTTTTTAGTGTTTCTTTTCTGTGAAACAAAAGGGTGTCGGCTCTTGAAAAAGGGAAGGAATTTGGAAGAGCTTAAAAAAAAAAAAAAAAAAAAAAAGCAAGGGGAGGACGTGGGTGGGTGGGTGTTGCGGGAGGGGGTTGATTGCCTGCAGAAGCGAGGGGGCTGGGGCGGGGAAGATCAGATAAAGAGGTCAAGAGATTGTTGGGGGTCATAGGTTAAGCTTTGGATGTGGGGCGGGGGGTGGGGGCTTGCAGGCTCCACCCCTTGCAGAGATTATAAATAGGTAGGCTGGGCTTCTGGCTGTGACGTTCCAGTGATGGTCTTCCATCCTTGAGAGCTGCCGCCGAGGACATTGGCCAGATACCGCTGGAACTGCCTTAAGACTTGAGAACTAGGTTAGGAACTCTAGGGACCATGAAGGTAAGAGGTGGTTGTTTGCCTTTGCTTGTTTGGGGTCCTCACAAAGGCGGGTCTTAGTGCCGACTGCCATGCTCCGGTTTCTCCTAAGTCACTGAGCCCTCCGGAGCGAGGCCTTTTCCTATCGGTTGCAGCATTTGATGCTAGTGTTACCGTTCAGAGTATCTCATACCTGATGAGGATCCTCCCGGACACTTTCCTGTCATGTGAAAGTCACCCAAGTAGCTCTTAGCTTCTCGCGTGTGCTTGATGTAGCTGTGATGAGAGCAAAGAGGGTAGGGGCTCGGCCGTGGGGATGATGCGTGGGTCTCGGAGCCAGCGGGAAGGTAGGGAAAATCATTAGACCTTGGGAGGACCTGGGGTTGGCTTGGGTTTGCACTTCAGCATCCAGCCATCCGTCGGATACTGTGGAGGGGGAAATCCAGTTTCTCTCACAGTGTGGGAGGAGTCTGTATTACTGTGGGCGAAGGACGCAGTATTTGTGAGGGAAAGGACATCTTCACAAAGATTAATTAATTTGAAAATAAAGTAAGTTAGGAGACTGTGGGAAAGGTTGTCTAGAAGAGGAGATGGGGGAAAGAGGCTTTTATTACGGGAAAAGATGTAAGGAAAAGCCGGGAAAGGACAGCACTTAGCCACAGGGAGGCTGCAGGGAAGGTCCGCTCGCTGGTTAGAAGCTCCCAGACTGCCGCCAGGAGTGACCCTACAGAGAAGGAGTTAAGGACAGTTGAAGAGGTTGAGGTGGTGGGCCAAAGAGGTTGTCCTCAGACTCAAGCTTGAGTTGTCCCTCACCACTTGAGTGATTGCCCAGTAAAGTGAGATGTCTGGCTGATTCCCTTCTGCTAAAAATGGCTCCTAATACTGTGTTCACACGAGCAGACACTCTGTCCAGCACGGTGGAGAATAGTATGGTATTTAGCGAACAGGAAGACTCTCAAGAGGGTCCAGGATGTCGCTGGTAGGTTGCATAGTCTAGAGATAAGAGAAAAAAAATCTGGGCATAGCGGCTCACACCTATGATCTTACAAGAGCAGGGGGATTGGGTTACAGAATGTGAAACCTTGTCTCAAAGAAAAGCTGTAAAGGGGGTGAGAAAAGATGACCTGAAAGTAAGTGGAGCTTTTGGGGGTGGAGAGAAAGCAGCAATTTATTTATTTATTTTAAATTATTATTATTATTTTGGTTTTTCAAGACAGGGTATCTCGGCCAGGCATAGTGGTGCCTTAAATTCCAGCACTCGGGAGGTGAGAGGCAGGTGGATCGCTGTGAGTTTGAGGCCAGCCTGGTCTAACAAAGGGAGTCTAGGACAGCCAAGACTACACAGAGAAACCCTGTCGGGACGTCGGGGGGAGAAAGACAGGTTTCTCTGTGTAACAGCTCCAGCTGCCCTAGAACTCTCTCTGTGGACCAGGCTGGCCTGGAACTCACAGAGATCCTCCTGCCTCTGCCTCCGAAGTGCTAGGATTAAAGGCGTGTGCCATCACCACCCAGCTTGAAAGCAGCAATTTATACTATTAGCTTGTTTAGGGTTTCGTTGTTGCTTTAAGCATCCCAGTGGCCAGGCTGTCCTAGCTGCTCCTGTTCTGGCCTCTGAAGTCTGGGGGACGGGTAGGTCCACACCTTGAGTGTGGTTCTGTAGTACAGTCAATTCTTAGGAAGTTTAAAGCTGTATGTTTTGGGGAGTGTGGGACTTGTTATGTTTTGTTGTTGTTTGTTTTTTTAGTTTTTCAAGACAGGGTCTCTGTGTTAGCTTTGGTTGTCCTGGACTCGCTTTGTAGACCAGGCTGCCTCGAACTCACAGCGATCTGCCTGCCTCTGCCTCCTGAGTACTGGGATTAAAGGCATGCGCCACCATGCCCGGCTTGGAATTTTGGGTTCTTTTAAAAAACACAGAAATAGGGCAGGGCAGGGTGGCACATGCATTTAATCCCAGCACTTGGGAGGCAAAGACAGGCAGATTGCTGTGAGTTTGAGGCCAGCCTGGTCTACAAAAGGAGCCCAGGAGAGCCAAAGCTACAGGCTACACAGGAGAAACCTTGTCTCCAAAAAAAAAAAAAAAAAATTGATTCATAAACCCGAGTGTGGTGGTGCACACCTTTAATCCCATCGCTTGGGAGGCAGAGGCAGGAGGATTGCTGAGTTCCAGGACAGCCTGGTCTACAAAGCAAATCCAGGACAGCCAGGACCGTTATGTAGAGAAACCCGGTCTCAAAGAAACCAGAAGAAAAAAAAAAAAAAAGAACTTAACTCATTCCTCTTAAGGTCTTTCTCCCCAAATGAGCCTGAAACCCTAGGTTCTAGGAAGCAAAGGCAAAAGAATTGCCTCAGGAAGCACATGAACCAGACATCGTCACTCGTCAAAGTTTGTAAGCGGTTTCCCCTTGTCTTTTCTCCAGTTGACTCCGTCTCTGGTGTTCGCCATCGCCATTGCCACGGTGGGCTCTTTCCAGTTTGGCTACAACACCGGTGTCATCAATGCACCTGAGGCGGTGAGTGTCAAGCTCCTAAGGGAAAGGGAATAGCAACTTTTGTTTTGTTTTAAGTAGAATTGCAAATTTAAGATGCCTGGTTAAGATAGAGGAGGACTAGTACATGGGCTCTTTGTGCCTCATGCTCTGGCCTCTTGCCCTCTCACCAAGTAGTGATCCATTTTCCATATTCCTCAAGGGTTGCTAAGAATGTGGGAAGCTGTGACTGGGTGCGGTAGCCCATTGAACATCCGTGCTGCCACCTACTGGCCGCATAGGGCGACGCCCTAGCACTGCCCTTTTCCAAGCAAGTGCCTTTCCTCCCGCGTATTCCTCCTGTCCTCTGAGGGAGGAGCCTCCCTGGTATTTGTCTGCTATTCTCATCCAGACTGAACGGTCTGTGCATTTTACCATGCAGATCATAAAGGATTTTCTCAACTACACTTTGGAAGAACGCTTCGAAGACTTGCCAAGTGAGGTGCTGCTGACAACCCTCTGGTCCTTGTGTGTGGCCATCTTCTCTGTCGGTGGCATGGTTGGCTCCTTCTCTGTAGGACTCTTTGCCGACCGCTTTGGCAGGTACTGATCAGACAATAAGCAACGACTAGGCCTGTACTGATTATGCTAAAGACAGCAAAAGCGCTTTGGGTGAGGGCGATGATGCGCATGCCTGAGACCATTTATTTGCCTTATACTTAAGGAAAGCTAGTCCACCTGGCCTGAAATGTGGCCACTGTCCTGTGACCCCCAGCTGGCTCTCCTAGAGATCTGCTGTATGAGTGCTTGGCCTCTGACCTTCCCAGTTTAGTTCCGAGGCTAGTTTAATTTTTCTGTCGTGGAGTCAGCTACTGAGTTTCCTTAAAAGTTCCTTAAGGTCAAAGGTTGCTTCTCCCCACCCCACCCCAAGGCAGGGTCACTGACTAACTGTGTAGACCAGACTGGCTTCCTGGGTGCCTTGTGGAAAATGTGGACAATGGCTAAATAACTGAGTTTTCCCCAAAAAGAGAAAATTGAATAAAATAATAAAATGTATTGAGGATTTTGGAAATGACTGATCCAGGAGCTATTAATAAACTAGATACTGAGCCAGGCTTGGTGGCACACGCCTTTAATCCCAGCACTTGGGAGGCAGAGGCCAGCCTGGTCTACAAAGTGAGTCCAGTACAACCAGAAACCCTGTTTGAAAAACCAGAAAACCAATAAAAATAAACTAGATAGTGTAACAGCTGCATGTAGTGGCACAAGCACAGTTACAGTACTCAAGGAGACTCAGGCAGGGATCTCATGGCTTGAAGTCAGCCTGTCATCCACTTGGCAGAAGGAAAGAACTTAATTCCACGAGTTGACTTTGACCTCCACAAACACTAAGGCACATGCTCCCTGTGGCACACACCTTGCTATATGCATTCACCAAAATTATCTTTAAATTTAAAAAAATTAGCTATTTTAGCTATGCAAGTTAAATTTAAGAGAATTCTGAAGCCAACATACTATTGGTTGTTTGGCTGCCATTTTTGTGTTCTTTGCTTTTTGAGACAGGGTTTCTCTGTGTAGCCAACTCGCTGACCCAACTCAATACTTTTTTGGTTTTTCAAGACAAGGTTTCTCTGTAGCTTTGGCTGTCCCTGGCTCACTTTGTAGACCAGGCTGGCCTCAAACTCACAGAGATCCACCTGCCTTGCCTCCCAAGTGCTGAGATTAAAGGCGCGTGCCACCACGCCTGGCTCAAGACTTTGATTAATTTTTTTCTCTTAATCATATTTGTTTTTTGGGTTTTTGTTTTTGTTTTTTGGTTTTTCGAGACAAAGTCTCTCTGTGTTAGCCTTGGCTGTCCTGGACTCGCTTTGTAGATCAGGCTGGCCTCGAACTCAGCGATCTGCCTGGGATTACAGGCATGCACCACCACGCCCGGCTCTTAATCATATTTGTGAACATTGGCTGTACACTTAAGACCTCCTAAGGGGCCTTTTAGGAATCCCAGCGGTGTTGTCCTACAAGCCAATTAAGTGGGCTGGCCTCTGGAGATGGGAACCATATATCAGAATTTCTTAGATCTGAGTTCCAGGCTAACCAGGGCTGCATAGTGGGAGCCTGTCTCAAAAAGCCAGATTCC
Source organism: Acomys russatus (assembly GCF_903995435.1). Taxonomy (NCBI): domain Eukaryota; kingdom Metazoa; phylum Chordata; class Mammalia; order Rodentia; family Muridae; genus Acomys; species Acomys russatus. Next base: position 49,898,702 of record NC_067149.1, on the reverse strand, counting down.
CAAGGCCCCTCAGCTGCTGAGGGGTTTCAGGATTTTGTTTTGTTTTGTTTTGAGACAGGGCTTCTCTGTGTAACAGTCCTGGCTGTCCTGAAACTCTTTGTAAACCAGGCTGGCCTCAAACTCATAACAATCAACCTACCTCTGCCTCCCTCCCGAGTGAGTGCAGGGTCAGTCTTTTGCGTCTCTCAGCTGTGACTTTGACACAAGCTCAGCACATAAAGCATTAGTCACACCAGTTTTCAGCACTAATTAGGCAAACCTTAACTATTGGACACAGAGAACAGGTACAGGCTACCTTTTGAGTATTATTTTCAGGGAAATTCTAAACATCCTACCATCAGGGGCTATAGAGATGGCTCATAGGTTCAGAGCAGTGCCTGCTCTTCCAGAGGTCATGAGTTCAATTCCTAGCACCCACATGGTGGCTTATGACCATCTATAATAGCTGGTGCCCTCTTGTGGCATGCAGGCACACACATGCAGATATAGTTCTGTATACTTAATAGATAGTGAGCCCCCCCCCCCCCCCCCCCCCCCCCCCCCGAGACAGAGTTTCTCTGTGTAGCCTTGCCCATCCTGGACTCACTTTGTAGACCAGGCTGGCCTCGAACTCACAGCGATCCGCCTGCCTCTGCCTCCCGAGTGCTGGGATTAAAGGCGTGCGCCACCACGCCCGGCTCAAGTAAGTCTTTTTTTAAAAAGTAAAAAAAAAAAATCCTAGCTAGGCAGTGGTGCCTCACGCCTTTAATCCCAGCACTCTGGAGGCAGAGGTAGGTGGATTGAGATGAGTTTGAGGGCAGCCTTGTCTACAAAGAGAGTCCAGAACAGCGAAAGCTACAAAATGAAATCCTGTCTCAAAAACAAAAAAACAAAAAAACAAACAAACAAACAAAAAAAACCAACAAAAACAAAATAAAAGAAGCCCTGGGGTGTAGCTTCATGGTAAGGTGGTTCCCTCAAAGATACAAGCTCACAGTAATAAAAGGGAGGGGTTTTAATCTGCAGAAGAGTGAGAAAAGGAGAGACTTAGAGCCTCTTATGTTGCTGACCACACTGTCTTTAACCTTACAGGCGCAACTCAATGCTTATAGTCAACCTACTGTCCATCAGTGGCGGCTGCCTCATGGCCTTTTCCAAGATGGCCGAGTCTGTTGAAATGTTGATCATCGGCCGCCTGATCATTGGCCTCTTCTGTGGACTAAGCACAGGCTTTGTACCTATATACATTGGAGAGGTGTCTCCCACTGCCCTGCGGGGTGCGTTTGGCACGCTAAACCAGCTGGGCATCGTGATCGGGATTCTGGTGGCTCAGGTACCCTATAGTTTTACATATTTAATGAATGCCAGCTCATGAATGAGCTGTCATAATATGTGAAGCACCCTGTATGTGGCATGTGCTCAATTATGTATTTATATGTTTCAGATACTATTATTATAGTTCACAGGGTAGCTAATGATGCAGGCAGGGCCCACAAAGGAAGAGAAACACTTTTGTTTTCTCTTTTCTATGTATGGTAAAAGGATAAGTGATTTGTTTTTTCTTTTTCCTTTTCTTTCTTTCTTTTTTTTTTTTTTTTTTTGGTTTTTTCCGAGACAGGGTTTCTCCGTGTAGCCTTGGCTGTCCTGGACTCACTTTGAACAGGCTGGTGTTGAATTTACAGTGATCCACCTGCCTCTGCCTCCCGAGTGCTGGGATTAAAGGTGTGCACCATCACGCCTGGCTGATTTGTTTTTTTCTTAATAGTGAATTTACGGCATAGAAATGTGATTGAGGTTGAACATTCTCATTGTCTGGCTTCTAGATCTTTGGTTTGAAATTTATCCTGGGCACTGAAGAGCTGTGGCCTGCGCTGCTGGGTTTGACCGTTGTTCCGGCTATCCTACAAAGTATTGCCCTTTTATTTTGCCCTGAAAGTCCGAGATTCTTGCTCATCAACAAGCAGAAGGAAAATGAGGCGAGGGAGAGTGAGTGCTCCTCATATGTTACCCCAGGAATATGGTTTGGGGGTGGCTAAGGGCGAGGGCATTGGTATAGCTCTCATCTCCTTCCTGACTGGACTCTTGCTGATCTGTGCAGATGCGTGTCTGCGATATCTGGGATCTAAGGACATGAAAAAACGGGGCAGACTGCAGTCTAATGCTATAGCCAACCTTACTCTAATGTCAGTGCACCTCTATACATGAATAAGACAAAGAAAGCAATGATCCAATGAAGGCTGTTCAAGTCCAGAAAAACATTTAAATAAGCGCCAGTAAGCATACATACTAAATCTTAACAGAGCAGTCCTTTCCCAGCACTTTCTCAGGACAGCAATTTAAACACAATTGGGTGGCACGTACCATAGCTTATATGTGGGAAAGCACAAAAGCAAAGCAGAAAGCCACATCCAGCTCAGGGCACACTGGCCAGATTGGGTTCTATAGCTATGTTCCGACACTCAGCAAGAATGGACATGTCTACAAACTGAATGCAAATGTTTGTCACAGAGGGCACAACATCACGTCCAAGAACAATCCAGGGAACAAAATGCACCTGAGGTAAAAGGCCCTCTGCCTTTTGTCCTGGCGCCTCTCCCACAGTTCCCCAAGGCATGTTCACCCTGGGTCAGTCTTTTGGTGGTGCTCTGACACTGACGACTGAGTCAGAACCTAAGAATGAAGAGGCAAGACAAGCAAAAATGGATGTTGTAGGTACATTCATCTTATATCTTCTTTCTTTTCTTTTCTTTTTTTTCCCATCTGCCTGAGAGCTGGGATTAAAGGTGTGCACCACCAAGCCCAGCTCCTTATGTGCTGTCTTAACTTCTGAGTGACAGGAAACAATTTGGTGGCAGGGCTAGGAGACACACAATATCTTTCCTCTTTTTTTTTTTTTTTTTTTTTTTTTTTGAGACAGGGTTTCTCTGTGTAACAGTACTGGTTGTCCTGGGCCTCACTCTGTAGACCAGGCTAGCCTCCAACTCACAGAGATCCGGCTGCCTCTGCATTCCAATTGCTGGGATTAAAGGCACATGCAATATCCACCCAGCAATATCTGTATACTTTTTGCCTATTTCCCCCCAGTCCTCCAGCAGTTGTGGGGCATGCAGGATGTAGACCAAGAAATCCAGGAGATGAAAGATGAGAGCGCCAGGATGGCACAGGAGAAGCAGATCACCGTGCTGGAGCTCTTCAGGTCGCCTAACTACTTCCAGCCCCTTCTCATCTCGATTGTCCTCCAGCTGTCTCAGCAGCTCTCTGGGATCAATGCTGTGAGTATCCTCCTGAGGTCACTTCATCTCGCGGCAGGTCGGCATGTGTCTGTCGGATGTATAGTTACTATAGATGCTGGAATAAGAGGGTCACAAGTGGCCAGGAATCGGAGGGCAGCTACAGCAGAAGTAATAGTAAGAGCAGCAATACTAACATCCTACTGCAAGAAAAAAAAAAATCTGCATCATATGTGGCGGTATACATCTGTGACCGGAAGATCAGTCACCCAGATTTGAGGCCAGCCTGATCTTACCTGTTGAGTTCCGAGTTAGCCAGGGTTCCATGAGACCTCAGAGAGCTGTAGCTAAGTTAGCCATGTGCTTTCCTTAGCACCATGTAAACCTGGTGTGCTGGTGGTCGCTCATGGCTGCAATCCCTGCACTCAGGAGGCAGAGGCAGCAAGATTAGGATTTCAAGACCATCCTCAAATAGATACTGAGTTGAAGACAAGCCTGGGCTACATGAGACCCTGTCTCCAAGAAAAGGAGGGAAAAAAAGGAAAGAAGGAAAGAAAGAAAACCGAATCTAAGAAGTAGTTTGAAAAGCTTCCTTTGGGACTTCTTACCTGCCCCCCACCCAAGGAATTCTAATGGACCCCACACAGATTTCCTTATTTGATAATGATAGTACAGTCATCTATTATTAGAGTTAAAAAATAATTTGCTCAGCCTGGGCAGTGGTGACGCACGCCTTTAATTCTGGCACTCGGGAGGTAGAGGATCTCTGAGTTTGAGGCCAGCCTGGTCTACAGAGCGAGTCCAGGACAGCCAGGGATACATAGAGAAATCCTGTCTCAAAAAATACAAAACAAAAACTAATAATAATAATAAAATGCTCAAGTCTGTGGCGAGAGCATCACAAAGGATGGAGGCGCAAAGTGCATCAGTGCCCTTGTTCCACTTCCGGAAATGCACCGCTGTACTAGGATGACCCCCAGCTTCCTCAGCAAGCAGAGTTCAGCCTTGGTACCCTCTGACCCAACCTGCAGGGTGGGATTGGTCTGAACCTCTTAGGAATGTGGCCTGCACCTATTTGTTAAAAAGTAAAGCCACCCAAGTTCCAGGACAGCCAAGGCTACACAGAAACCCTGTCTCAAAAGACAAAAACAATAAAGGAAATCTAATGTATGGCAGCCTTAGAAATTTATCTTACCCAGCCGGTCAGTGGTGGTGCACGCCTTTAATCCCAGCACTCGGGAGGCAGAGGCAGGCGGATCGCTGTGAGTTCCAGGCCAGCCTGGTCTACAAAGGGAGTCCAGGACAGCCAATGCTACACAGAGAAACCATGTCTGGGGAAAAAAAGAAAAGAAAAATAAAAATTAGCAAAGAAGACATAAGAATGTGAGTGGGGAGCCGGGCATGGTGGCGCATGCCTTTAATCCCAGCACGCGGGAGGCAGAGGCGGGCGGATCGCTGTGAGTTCGAGGCCAGCCTGGTCTACAAAGTGAGTCCAGGATGGCCAAGGCTACACAGAGAAACCTTGTCTCGAAAAACCAAAAAAAAAAAAAAAAAAAAAAAATGTGAATGGGGGCTGGAGAGATGGCTAAGAGCACCGCCTGCTCTTCCAGAGGTCATGAGTTCAATTCTCAGCAACCACATGGCGGCTCACAACCATCTATAATGTGATCTGATGCCCTTTTCTGGCCTGCAGGTACACATGCAGGCAGAATGCTGTATATATAAAAAAAGGGTGTGAATGGGATAGGTGGACCTGGTAACACATCTGTAACCTCAGTACTGGAGAAACAGAGGCTATTGAGTGGGATGGTCGCGCACCTTATCCTACCCTCCACTCCCCCCCAAAAAAAGGGGGGATGCGCACAGAAAGGAAACAGTAGCTGAGGTGGAGCACGGGGAGGTAGAGGTGCTGAGGAGGTAATGCACTGGCTAGGGTCCCCAGCGTTCCTGGGGTGGAATTGGTGATGCAGCTTTTGTTTTCTCCTAGGTGTTCTATTATTCAACAGGCATCTTCAAAGATGCAGGTGTCCAGGAGCCAATCTATGCTACGATTGGAGCAGGGGTGGTTAACACTATCTTCACTGTGGTTTCTGTAAGTTGCCTACTTTGAATGAGGGTTGGAGTGGGTGAGACGAGAGTGCGTCCTGCAAGGGGTCGAACATGGACTGCCTATATTTCAGACTTCACATTTGGTTAATCCTTTTCTTTTTGTTTTAATTCCCCTGGGGAAAAGAATAGTGAGTGATGGGTGTAAGTAGTCTTCACTCGCCCAGCACACCTGGCCTGGATGGGAAAGAGGAAATGTGGGAAGGACTAGATGGCGCTGTAGATGTGGATAAGGCAGTAGAAGGCTGAACGCAGCCTGTTCGTGACGTCAGAAATGTCTTGCCTTGTAGCTGTTCCTGGTGGAGCGGGCTGGGCGGAGAACCCTGCAGATGACAGGCCTGGGCGGCATGGCTGTGTGTTCCATCTTCATGACCGTCTCCTTGTTACTGAAGGTGAGTGCTCTCGGAGTGGGGGAGGGGACGGGGTGTTGAGCTTCCAGGTCATTGATAAAAGTGCACCTTCAGGGATAGGTAAATGGGTATCCTTGCGTGCGTGAATTATGGCTTGTAAGATGCATTGTCTAATTTAATTCTTAGGTAAACCAAGGAAGTAAGCAAGGATGGCCTTGAATTCTACTCTTCCAGTTACTTTGCACCTGTGGGTCCAGGACACTGGAGTTGGGTCCTCAGGCTTGGTGGCAAGCACCTTTACCTGCTGAGCCATCTGGAGGGCCTTCCTAATTTAATCCTTAACAGGAGTCTTGAAGGCCAGAAATTGGTAGCAGTACACACCTATAATCTCAATTTTAGCAAAGGCATGGGGTTTTGTTGTTGTTGTTTTGGTTTTTTTTTTTTTTTTAAGATTTTATTATGTATACAGCATTCTACCTGCTTTTGTGCCTGCCTGCCAGAAGAAGGCATCAGATCCTCATGTTGGTTATGAGCCAGCATGTGGTTGCTTGGACTTGAATTGAATTTAGGACATCTGAAGGGCAGACAGTGCTCTTAACCTCTGAGTCATCTCTCCAGCCCAGATTTCTACATGTTTAAAATCAGCCAAGGGGGCTGGAGAGATGGCTCAGAGGTTAAGAGCACTGGCTTTTTTCCCTAACGTTCTAAGTTCAATTCCCAGCAACCACATGGTAGCTCACAACCATCTATAATGAGATTTGGTGCCCTCTTCTGGCCGGCAGGTAGGTGTACATGCAGGCACAACACTGTATACAAAATGAATAAATCTTAAAAAATGAAATAAAACCAGCCAGGGCTACTTAGTGAGAGACCCTATCTCAAAATACTGCAAACCTTTTAATCTCAGCAGTCAGGAGGTAGAAGCAGGCAGAGCTCTTGAGTTCGAGGTGAGCCTGGTCTACTGAGTTCTACGACAGCTAGAACTACATGGAGAAGTTCTGTCTGGAAAAACAAAACAAAGACGATAACAGAAATCACCTTTAGGTAGTTCCATTTTATAGATGTTCAAATGGTCTTGGTACAAAATGAGGGGTGAGATCACATAACTCGAATTCAGAAGCACTGGGCTTTTTTGACTCCCAAGTTGAGGGAGGGACTGCTTGATAAAATTGCTCAAAAGTGGGTGGACCCTTTGCCATGTTGCCTCTTACTCAGACTTTGCTTTCTTTCTCTTACAGGATAAGTATGAATCCATGAGCCTTGTTTGTATTGTGGCTATCTTGGTCTATGTGGCCTTCTTTGAGATTGGACCGGGCCCCATTCCCTGGTTTATCGTGGCTGAACTCTTTAGCCAGGGCCCCCGCCCAGCTGCCATGGCCGTGGCTGGCTGTTGTAACTGGACCTCCAACTTCATGATTGGCATGCTCTTCCCCTCGGCTGCAGTAAGTAAAGCCGAAATCAAGACATGGTCCATCACAAAGCAGCCTACTGATGCTAACACACTTGTGTGCCTTAGTGGGAGCTCCAGGAAAGAGTTTTTCCCTCTTCATCTTCAGGGACGCAGGAGAGGGGAAGGGCAAGTCAGGCACGGTGGGTCACCCCTGCAATCCCAGCACTTGGGAAGCTGTGGCAGAAGAGTTGGCATGAAGTTGAGGCCAGCCTGGGCCACAATGAGACCCTGTCTCAAAACAACAAAAAGTTAAGAGACGCAAGGTTGTTTCTGCCTAGGAATAGGAGGAGAGTACCAAGTACCCAGACTTCCCAGGCCAATGATAAAACCATCATTTCAGTAAGTCTGATAACTGAGTGCTCCTACATGCCAGGTAGTCATTAAGATGACGATGTTAAGGAGCCAGGCAGCTTCTGTTAGAAAATGACCTGGAGCCGGGCGTGGTGGTGCACGCCTGTAATCCCAACACTCGGGAGGCAGGGGCTGGCGGATCTCTGTGAGTTCAAGGCCAGCCTGGTCTACAGAGTGAGTCCAGGACAGCCAAGGCTAACACAGAGAAACCCTGTCTCAAAAAAAAAAAAAAAAAAGCCAAGAAATAGACATATCATAAGCACCTTGCCATTCGGTTTCAATATGGAGGAGTTGCAGCTTAAGGCTAGTCAGAGATAAACATGGGAGGTTTCCCTTGCCTTCCTAACCATTTAAATTGGTACATTTGTCTGAGTCAACTGCCTATAAGCATCCTTCTCTCTCCCCCCATCCTCTAGGCCTACACGGGAGCCTACGTTTTTCTCTTCTTTGCTGTCTTCCTTGTTTTGTTCCTTCTCTTTACCTACTTCAAAGTTCCTGAGACCAAAGGCAGGACTTTCGAGGACATCACCCGGGCCTTCGAGGGGCAGGCTGTAAAAAATGCTATGGAGCTGCAGTCCGCCAAGGAGACCCACGGCAATGCCTGATGCAGCCAGACCTCCTTCACCTCCCTCCAACATGGAAAGCAACCTCCTCTGAATTGGGGAGACCTCATCAGGATGAACCCAGGATTGCTTCTGAACCGCTGCTAGTTGATCCTTTCTCACCCCACACACTCCATGAACACTCAGCTGCACCCAATGCTGGGGTCAGTCGGATGTTTAAGTCTTTCATTTTCTTGGATAGTTCTCTTGTAGTCAGTCGGGAAAGAGTGAGTCAGGAAGGGGTGACTGCAGCTCCCCTTGGGGGTCCAGCGAGCACCCCCTCCCCACAGTCAGCTTGCCAGGAACCAGATCTTCAGACCCAGTGTGGAGGGCTATGGGGATTAAACAAGCGAGCCCTCCTCACTCCATACAGCTCTGCACAGCAAAGTAACTTGAGTTTTATTTATTTTACCTTCAGGTTTTATTGCATAAATATTTATTATTATTTTTTAAGTGTAATTTTACCAAATAATGAAAGAGCAAGGAAATTGAGGTTGGAGGGAAGTGTTTAAAGAGAAGTTCTGGAGGAAAGAAGGTCCGAGCAGGAGGGTGACAAAGTGCAACAGGAGGGAGAACAAAAGTTTGTGGTGGCAGGCGGGGCCACCTCCATTCTAGATGGGGACTCTTCCTGTGTTCTTTCTCAGGAGAGCGAGTGCCTGTATGAATAGGCTCATGGCTTTCTGTGGGCCTTTTCTTTTAAGATTATATAGTTTTTATGTAGTGTTACTTGAAATCTAGGCTTGTTACTAAAGTGGGCTTTGTAGTTAGTGGTGTTGGTGGCCTTTTGTTTTGCATGGGGTCCAGAATTAAGGAGGGCTTGCAGAAAGTCCCTCTCTACTCCCTGGACCAACAACTCCTTCCTGTCTGTCCTGCTGAACTCACCTTTTTCTTCCCCTCTGGTACCCCGACTACCTGGCTGGTGGAGTGAGCCATACAGATGAGAGACCTAACTAAATACAGTAGTTCTTGATAGGCATTTACGATTTTTTTCAATTTTGACTTGTTAAGAGACTTTTTCTGTGTTGACTTGTTTTATTTTGGTTTAAAGGGATTCACAGCTAACTTTGACTTTGTTACCTCAGCTTTTTTCCTGAATGATTATTAATTACCTGGTTTGGGTATGTTGTTGCTCTGGGGTCACCCCATGCTAGTTCTGTCTGTTACAGTCTCAGGCTATTCCTGTTTCCATGATCCTGGGATACTGTGCTAAGTGCCCAAGGGGCCTTGACTCTGCTACACACAGTAGGGACGGTGTGAGTGTGGCCCATGCTTGAGACTGTGAATGTACGTGCACTGTCACTTTTCTCTGGATGTTACGTACCTGTCCCCTTTGTTCCTGTAGCTTCTTTTTTTTTTAATGACATCTACCGAAATGCATCCCCTCACACATAAGCAGCACTGCCTGCCTCCGCTGGGTGGAGGTGGCACCCAGGGTTAGGTTCCACTCATCTGGCCCCCCCTGTTCTTGCTGGAGAAGGGTGCTTCCTTGAGGTTGAAGGTGAAAAGCTCAGCCTCACTCCAGCTGGGACAGTGCAAAAGTGTGAGGTCAGAGCTGTGGCCCGCAAAGACCTAGTTGTGGGAGAGGAAGGCTTTCTTTCCAAGGGATTAGGAAATACCAGGGCATTTTAGTATGTTGGGAGCGGTGGCAGGATTTGCTCTGGCCACAAGTCACAGATAATACCTCCACACCATCTCCTCATTCTCCACTTCCATAAATGGAGACTACTGGGTGACCCTCGTCCCTTTTGCATAGGTCACTGGACCCCATGGACCTTCCTTGGTGCTTACACATTTCAGACCCATTAGGCAAACCTTTGCTTAGTACAGTATTTCGTACTCAGTCTCAGTACTTGTTCCCCACTCCCCGTGGTCATTGAGACTTTGGGTAAAAACTCACATGGCTATGAAGAGGGGCTTTGCCAGGGAGGGCGACCCCTCTAACTTACCTCTTCTGTTCCTCAGTGAGTTGGCAGTAACGCTGGGTGGAGTTTTTCCATTTGTCAGTGGCCAGGTTGTGAATATATTCATATATTCTTTCTATTACTGTTACTTAGTTTCTGTTTTGAAATAAAAATTCTGAATGTATATGTCATGTCACAAGCTTATTTTTCTCCTTTTGGTTCTTTCTCATGAGGCTTTAAAGCCCTTTAAATCATGGCGGTGGAGCTAGGAATAAAGCTCAGTGGGTAGAGTGCTGTCCAGACAGCACATGGCCCTGCATTCACCCTCCAGCACCTCACAAATGAGCCAGGAAAAAACATGAGGGTGAGCCTCCCCTAGACAGCAAGTTGAGGCCCACCACAAACCATGGGTAGAACAGCATTACTGCTGAGGATGGTGGCACATCCCTTCAATCCCACCCAGCACTGGGAGGCAGAAGCAGGCTGATCTCCAAGTTCGAGGTCAGCCTGGTCTACAAAGTGTGTCCAGGTCAGCCAGAGCTACACAGAGAAACCCTGTCTTGAAAAACCAAAAGAACAGTATTGCTTCCTATATGGGCTAGCTAAAAAGGCTTTTCGGTGTTGTTCTTGGCTCTCCCATTTTCCTCTCATGTTTCTCGGAAGCCCATTCCAGGATTTTACAGAGATCAGTGTGACCATCACTCTCTTGGAGATGCTAAGGCAGCTAGCTCCCAGTCAGCCTGCAGTGTACTGTACTCCCTTCCAGAGCAGAGTTGCTTTGTTTTGCACTCTGCACATAAAAGAATAAAGACATCTTTGAAAATGTTTAAGAAGCTGCCCAGCCAGCCGGGCGTGGTGGCGCACGCCTTTAATCCCAGCACTCGGGAGGCAGAGGCAGGCGTATCGCTGTGAGTTCGAGGCCTGGTCTACAAAGTGAGTCTAGGATGGCCAAGGCTACACAGAAACCCTGTCTTGAAAAACAAACAAACAAAAAAGAAGCTGCCCAGCACACGGGAAGCAGAGGCAGGCAGATCACTGTGACTTTTGAGGCCAACCTGGTCTACAAAGCGAGTCCAGGACAGCCAAGGCTATACAGAGAAACCCTGTCTCGAAAAACCAGGAAAAAAAAAAAACAAAACAAAACCATAAAGTGCACATAAAACAAGCATTAAGTCTGCTGGACATGGTGGGGGCATGGGAGAGGCAGAGGCAGCCAAATCTCTTTGAGTTCAATGCCAGTCTAGTCTGTAGAGTTGGTTTGATTTTCCGTTTTGTTTACAGCTTTTGTTCCTATAACACACACCAAATGGCCCTGTTCCCATGCCACACTTCATGTGCTTGTGCTGGCTGTGGGCTACAAGTACTTGATTGGGTAGCTGGGTCTGGCCTCGAGTCCCTCAGCATAAGGATTAAAGGGGTGCACCGCTGTGTCCAGTGAGCTTTCTCTGTTTGTTGGGACACACTGGTCTGGAAGTCACTATGTAGACCAAGCTGGGCTCCTGGAACCTGGCAATCCTGCTTCTACCGTCGAAGTGCTGGAATTCCAGGGCAGATGACTACACAGAGAAAATCTATCTCTAAAAACCCAAAAAGAACAAGTTCTCTTGGGCTGGAGAGATGGCTCAGAGGCTAAGAGCACTGGCTGCTCTTCCAAAGGTCCTGAGTTCAATTCCCAGCAACCACATGGTAGCTCACAACCATTTATAACGAGATCTGGTGCCGTGCCGTCTGCTGGCGTGCAGGCATACACCCTGGAAGAATACTGTATCATAATAAACAAACAAACAAACAAACAAAAAAACAAGTTCTCTGCTTTCACAGTCAGAGCCAGAAGCACAAAGCTGAGTAGGAGCATTAAATGATTTTGATCCGAGGACTGATTAAAAAACAACCATTCAGATCAAAGGTTTGAATGAAGGCAGAGGCAGGCAGATCTCTGTGAATTTGAGATGAGCCTGGTCTACAAAAGTGAGTCCAGGATCACCCAAGACTGTTACATAGAGAAACCTTGTCTCAGCGGGGTGTGGTGGCGCACACCTTTAATCCCAGCACTCAGAGGCAGAGGTAGGCGGATCGCTGTGAGTTTGAGGCCAGCCTGGCCTACAAAGTGAGTCCAGGACAGCCAAGATAGCATAGAGAAACCCTGTCTCAGGGGAGGGGGGTGGTGGGGGATAAAAAAAAAAAAAAAAAAAAAAAAGAAAGAGAGAAACCTTGTCTCAGGAAAAAAAATAAGATGAGGTTGTTGTGTTTGAAGAGTTATCATGATTACATTTATTTATTTTAGCGGTTCTCTTTTTTGGTTTTTCGAGACAGGGTTTCTCTGTATATCCTTGGCTGTGCCAGACTCACTTTGTAGACCAGGCTGGCCTCAAACTCACAGCAATTCACCTGCCTCTGCCTCTTGAGTGCTGGGATTACAGGCGTGCACCACCACGCCCAGTTTAGGGTTTTTCGAGACAGGTCTTTTTTCTTTGTAGCCTTGGCTGTCCTGGATTCACTTTGTAGACCAGGCTGGCCTCAGACTCATAGAGATCTGCCTGCCTCTGCCACCTGAGTGCTGGGATTAAAGGCGTGTGTTATTTCATTACATTACTTTTTTTTTTTTTTTTTTTTGGTTTTTCGAGACAGGGTTTCTCTGTGTAGCCTTGGCCATCCTGGACTCACTTTGTAGACCAGGCTGGCCTCAAACTCACAGCGATCCGCCTGCCTCTGCCTCCCGAGTACTGGGATTAAAGGCATGCACCACCACGCCCGGCTCACATTACATTTATTACATTGAGGAGGAATGGAGAGGTGGCATTGCCTGTATGTGGGGGTCAGAGGGTGATTCTGTGGGGGTCAGAGGGTGATTCTGTGGCGCCTTTTCTTTCTTTCCACTCACTATGTGTATATAAGAGATCGAACTCATGTGAACAAGCTAGGCTTGTGGGCAGGCACCTCTACCCAAAGAGATAGCTTGCAGGCCCAGTCTTTGAGTGTTGGTGTTGAGGCAGGGTCTCACCACACAGCCTGGTTAATTTGAAACTCACCCTTGCTCTGCCTCCTTTGCCCTGGGCCTACAGATGCTGCGATGACGCCTGCCCAAAGATGAAAGGTTTTGTGGTACTTCTCACCTTAAAGCAACAACAAAAGCTGTAGCATATTACAGAAAATCAAGAGACAACCACTTTTTTTTTTTTTGTTTTGTTTTTGTTTTGTTTTTCGAGACAGGGTTTCTCTGTGTAGCCTTGGCCATCCTGGACTCACTTTGTAGACCAGGCTGGCCTCGAATTCACAGCAATCCACCTGCCTCTGCCTCCCGAGTGCTGGGATTAAAGGCGTGCACCACCATGCCCGGCCCACATTTTTTTTTTTGAGACAGGGTTTCTCCGTGTAGCCTTGGCTGTCTTGAATTCACTTTGTAGACCAGGCTGGCCTGGAACTCACAGAGATCTCCCTGAGTCCTGGGATTACAGGTGTGCGCCACCATGCCCAGCTAAGACACCCACTCTTCTACTCTGGTGCTATCTCCCCTCCCCCCATCTCTCCTTTTTAGTGATAGAAATAGAGGTGCTTTATTAGGAAAATGGAAGTGGCTCGTGAGCTTTGAAGACAGACACTCAAAAGCTGTGTCTTTACTAACATTTTTGGGGTGGGTAAATTTTCTATATTTTGATTAGCAATTATGTGTTAGTGTGAATATATGTAAATGTTTATGGGTGCCTAAGTAAGCCAGAAGCAGGGCGTCCCCTGGACCTGGGGTTATGGGGTGATGTGAAACCACCTGCCCTGGGTGCTGGGAACTGAGCTCAGATTTCTGGAAGAGCAGGAAGTGCTTCTAACTGCTGAGCCATCTCTCCAGCCCCTAAATAATTTATTTTTTAATTTACTGTGTGCTATAAGTCACCTTAAGAGCTTGAAAAGGTCATCAGAATATTAGGAAAGGTGTGACTCTACTCTAAGAATTTTCCTCTGGACTTTCCTTCCCTTTTTCCCCTTCCCATAGGCACAAGTTGACATGACAAGAGACAAAGTGAGGCCAGCCTGTCTTTCCACACTTCTCTTTCCTTACAGACTCCCGCTTACGTCTTAGTGTAAACCTTGAGTCTCCCTTGATTTTTCCAGCTTTTATTATCCTTTCCAACCCAGCTCATGGCCAAGTTAATTAAAGCAAGCTGCTTGTATTTGCGCGCATGGGTGGCCAGTTCAGTTCCTGGCACACCTCTAAATAAAGCTTGCTTTAATCCGACAATCCTGGAATGCTCCCCGCCGTTCCCCCCCCCCCCCCCCCCAGATCTAACACAAGCACCCTGCATTGAATTTTCCTGGGAATTCTTGGGTATTGAATAGTACAGACTCCAAGTTCAGAAGCACAGGCCTGCTCCTTCCGTGAATTCCAAGTGCTTGCTTCTTAAGGTGAAAGGAAAAGGCTCATTCTGCTTTGAATAAGGCCAGTCCTCAGATATCCCAGCGATGTAGGGGAGAAAACAGATCCCGGTGGGTGAACTACAAAGAGAAGGTCAATAGCTGCCAGACAGAGGAGGGAAGAGGGGCCCAAGCAGGAGAAAAAGAGAATTTGTTAAATAAAGAAAGCTTGGCACTCAGGAATCAGTTGACTAAGGCATTTGAATAGGTCCCTTGGTGAGAGGTCGCAGCAACAAAGCCCGGGAAAGCTGCAGCTGGGGAGGCCTCTCAAACTATCCCCACCCCTGGGTGGTTGGTGTAATCTCTTCAACCCTGAAAAGGGTCAAATCAAAGATAATCAGGAGTCTCACACCGGAGGACAGAGGGTGTTGTTCAGTGGTAGAGCACTTACTTAGGTCCTAAGAGGCCCTGGGTTTGATCCCCACAACCACACACCCACATTTTAGAATCCCAGGGACTCAATTAAACCCGTACGACTTGTGTAAGGGTGGCCAGGGTTGGTAGGGGCGGCAGCGACCCATCTCTGACATACCGGCCATCTCCACTGACGGGGACAAGGACGGAAGACGGAGGATGAGAGGCCTAGACGGGATTAGTCTGGCCTTTGCAATGTGCACTTCCTTTGTGTCCATGAGTCCTCTGTGGCACAATAATTCCAACTGCCAGAGCAGCCCTCTCCTTAGCCGAGGAGCAGCTATAGAACCTACGTTGAGCGGTCATGAGTTACTGATGTGGCTGACAGGTAAAACTGTTTGAGGCAGTTACTAGGTGTCGCTCGCTTCCACGTTTTTTCTGTGTTATGCTTTAGCTAAATCTAATAAAACTGGCCAATGACTAGGTCATCTATAATTAATTAATGCATTAGGAGTTATGCTATCTTCATTTCCTTCTTATCCCACAGTGAAATAGAATGTTTACACACAACTACACTAGATGAAGTTACCTTTTGTCTTTTCAATAAATTTAGATCTTTCGCAGCTGTTCTCCCACCCCACTCCCAACTCACCCTTAAACCACAAACTTACTTCTGAAACTCTCCCCCCACCCCCCATCCCTTCAGTCTCAGAATCCAGGAAGAACACTAGATGGGGGTGGGGGTGGGTGAAGCTCAGGGAGGAGCCTCAGCTTAGATTCAGGAAGGCCCAGGATAATCCCCAGCGTGACACAAAAACAAGGTGTTGAGACCATGGTTCCTGTGGTTCTCACAGAAGCACTATGGGTGCCGTCGGACGCGCCGCCGCCCCACCCCACCCCCGCGCCCATTACCAATTCCTATTTCATAGGAATAAAAGCCAGCCTCATGGCTCATTGGTAAGTTTTTGTTCTTCAGAGAACTAGAGTTTGATTGGCAGCAGCCGGATCCGGTGGCTCACAACCACCTGTTTCTTTTGTTTGTTTGTTTGTTTGTTTGTTTGTTTGAGACAGAGTTTCTCTTGTAGTCCTGGCTGTCCAAGACTGGCTTTGTACACCAGGCTGGCCTCGAACTCACAGAGATCAGCCTGCCTTTGCCTCCCCAGGACTTGGATTAAAGGCGTGCGCCACCACGCCCGGCTTCACCACCACCTTTTACCTCATCTTCAGGGGAAGTGATGCTTCTGGCCTCCTTGGGGCACATACCCTTGTTTGAAAAAGCTATTCCTGTCGGGCGTGGTGGCGCATGCCTTTATGCCAGCACTCGGGAGGCAGAGGCAGGCGGATCGCTGTGAGTTCGAGCCCAGCCTGGTCTACAAAGCGAGTCCAGGACAGCCAAGGCTACACAGAAGAAACCCTGCCTCAAAAAACCAGAAGCCGTTCCAGTTTAGCACTTTCTGCGGAGGTAAACGCCACACAAGAGCAATCAACCACAGGAGGTTTTAATAATCGGTACTGGGCAAATTGCCAACAGCTAACCTGTCATGGTTTCCCCAGCTGTTGCTCTTTTACAGCGGCACACGGAGCAGAACACAGTTCACAGGGGTTGGTTATCCCTTTCCAACACGTGGGTCCCAGGGACTGAATGAAGGTTGGCAGCAAGGCCATTCCCATATTGGGCCATCTCAGCAGCACTATTTATTTTGTGACAGGGCCTCGCTCTGTAGCCTTGGCTGCTCCTGCACTCCATTGTATCCACTCAAGAGCACCATGCCACATGCCAGGGTTTCCGCTCAGATTGGCCTTGAACTCTTTTTTTTGTTTTGGTTTTTTTTTTTTTTTTTTTTCAAGACAGGGTTTCTCTGTGATAGCTTTGGCTGTCCTGGACTCACTTTGTAGACCAGGCTGGCCTTGAACTCACAGCGATCCGCCTGCCTCCCGAGTGCCGGGATTAAAGGCGTGCCCCACCACGCCCTGCTTGGCCTTGAACTCTTGATTCTCTCATCCTGGCCTCAAGTGTTGGTAACATTGTTAAGGCCAAGCTGGGCTATGAGACCCGGCCTCACATACCAGAAAAAAAATAATGTATATTGACCCCACTAGGTGAAAGCAAGACAAGAGAGGAAAGCACTAAAGGTAAAATTAGTGTTTTATTTTACTTAAACTAGTCAAACTGGAATTGGTTTATCATGGTACAAACATAAACATTTCTTAAAATTAATTTATTTTTATCTTATGTGCCTTGGTGTTTGCCTGCACGCCATGTCTGTATGAGGGTGTCAGATCTTGGAGTTACAGACAGTTGTGAGTTGCCATGTGGGTGCTGGGAATTGAACCCAGCTTCTTTGGAAGAATAGTCAGTGCTCTTAACCTCTGAGCCATCTCTCCAGGCCCTTTGGTTTTTTGTTTTTGTTTTTTTTTATTTTTCGAGACAGGGTCTCTCTGTGTAGCCTTGGCTATCCTGGACTCACTTTGTAGACCAGGCTGGCCTCGAACTCACAGTGATCCGCCTGCCTCTGCCTCCCAAGTGCTGGGATTAAAGGCATGCGCCACCACGCCCGGCTTGTTTTTGGTTTTTCGAGACAGGGTCTCTCTGTGTTGGCTGTCCTGGACTCCCTTTGTAGACCAGGCTGGCCTCGAACTCACAGCGATCCATCCGCCTGCCTCTGCCTCCCGAGTGCTGAGACCACAGGTATGAGCCACCACACCTAGTGAGTCTTTATAAGTTTTACACTTTTAGATTCTGTTTCCCAAAGATAAAAGATAGCCAAACATACGGGATCTATAGCTAGTACCACCATGTCTATCTCTGTAGCAGGACAAGTTATTCAAACCTCCTTAATTAGATTCCAGCTAAACCCCACTACTTAAATCACACGTACACCATGTATAACAAGACCCAAGCCTCTAAGGAAAAGACAAGCTGAACCTGGGGTAGGTAAGGATGTCAGTATGTGGGGGAGGAGAGGGTATAGTGTGCCTTGTCTGCAAAGCCCCTAGTTAAATCACATCTACAGCACAGCACCAAAGAAAAAGACAGTTACACAGCTAAGACACATGCACCAATACAGGGCTGCAAGTAGAGCTCAGTGGTTGAGTCGGTGCCCAGTATGTTCAAAGTCCTAGGTTTGCTCTTTTGGCACCAAAAGAATAAAAATAAAAACAATAAGCCAGACTGTGATGGTGCAAGCCTTTAATCCCAGCACTCGGGAGGCAGAGGCAGGCGGATCACTGTGCATTCGAGGCCAGCCTGGTCTACAAAGCGAGTCCAGGACTGCCAGGGCTACAGAGAAACCCTGTCTCAAAAACAAACAAATAAACACAAAAAACAAAACGAAAAAAAGAAAGAAAAAACAAAAAGTAATGGTAAGAAAAAATGAAAACTTTTGGAAAAAGGAAGGAATCCAGCCACTGCCCTGACTTTAAGCTGAACTGTGCACACCTTACACTTCACCGGGTGAATTCACAGAGCAGTTCAGGAATAACTCCATGGCTTGTGGGTTGCTAAAACATGCATGGCTTTCTCTAGGGGCTTCCAAATTAGCCTCCAAATCATTGGCAAAGAAGTTTTGCTGCTGCAACTGCATGCAAGGCTGCAGGGAGTCCTCCCCGAAGCTATGGAACGGAGTGGTCCAAGTTGGGCCGTCCCAGGCTTGAGTATACCAGGTCTGAGTGGGCCAAGCCTGATTGCTCCAAGTTGGGTTGGTCCAGGTCTGGTTGTTGCCAGCCGAGTTGGTCCAAGTCTGGCTGCCCCACACTGGACGGCTTCCAGATGTGCTGACCAGAGAGCTCTGGGGATAGCTAGGATAGAGCCAGGGATGCTCCACTGACGATGCTGAGCTCTTCTGAAAGAGGTGATTAACTCAATGAGTAAAAAAAGGAAAGCTAAGGTCGTAAGCTGCAGAAATAGGAAAAGATCCCTAGTACTGCTGAGACAGAGACAGGCAGATCTCTGACTGCCAGGGCTGCATAGGGAGATCACAAGAAAAGAGTCCATGAGGGGAGAGGGAGGATGGGACGGGGGACAGGAGTGATGGACCACAGATGGACATAACAGGATGGGACTGAAAAGCAAAGACACTGCTTCAGAGCCACCGACAGCTCTTACAGGAAATTTGGGCTCCACTCCCTACACACATGGCCACACACAGGTGGTGCAGACACACATAAAATAAGATAGATGAGGGCTGAAGAGGTGGCTCAAGAGGTTAAGAGCACTGGCTGCTCTTCCAAAAGCCCTGAGTTCAATTCCCAGCAACCACATGGTGCCTCACAACCATCTATAAAGATATCTGGTGCCCTCTTCTGGCATGCAAGTACATGCAATGTAGGCAAAACCACTGTATACCTAAATAAATAAATCTTAAAAAATAATAATAAAAAAAAATAAGCTGGGTGTGGTGGCGCACTCGGGAAGCAGAGGCAGGTGGATTGCTGTAAGTTCGAGGCCAGCCTGGTCTACAAAGTGAGTCCAGGACAGCCAAGGCTACAGAGAAACCCTGTCTCCAAAAAAATAAATAAATAAAATAATAAAATAAAATAAATAAATAAATAAATAGAATAAGTAAGCTAGAATAGCTGGAAGCAGGGCACAGCGGCACGCACCTTTAATCCCAGCACCCCGGGGGCAGAGGCAGATGGGTCTCTGAGTTCGAGGCCAGCCTGGTCTACAAAGTGAGTATAGGTGTCAGAGAAACCCTGTCTCAAAAAAGCCTTGAAAAAAAAAAGATGGAAAGGGAAGGAAAACATGTCAAGTGTCCTGTTGTTACCTGAGCCACACTGTTGCCAGTCTTCAGCCACTGGTTTTTCTGCCACCGTTTACACTTCATTCTTTGGTTTTGGAACCAGGTCTTAACCTGCAGGAAGTGATAGGGCTTTTTAAAAAATTAAGACATACAGACAGGAGTACAGACGGCTCGTCTAGAGGACCCAGGTTCAATTCCCAGCACCTACATGGTGGCCTACAACCATCTGTAACTCCAGTCCCAGGGGACCTGATGCCCTCTTCTGGACCCCTTGGAACACTGCAAACACATGATACTGAGACATACATGCAGGCAAAAAAGCCATACACATAAAAATAAAGACACACAGACGTCTTATTTATTTTATGTCTGTGTGGTCTATCTGCATGTACACCTGCAGGCCAGAAGAGGGCATTAGAAGGTATAGATGGTTGTGAGCCACCATGTGGTTGCTGGGAATTGAACTCAGGACCTCTGGAAGAGCAGATGGTGCTCTTAACAACTGAGCCATCTCTCCAGTCCCCTGGTGGGGGTTGGGGGTAAATACACATACACACACACTTTTTTTTTTTTGGTTTTTCAAGACAGGGTTTCTCTGTGTAGCCCTGGCTGTCTTGGACTTACTTGTAGAGGAGGCTGGCCTCAGAACTCACAGTGATCCGCCTGCCTTGGCCTCCTGAGTGCTGGGGTTAAAGGTGTGCGCCACCACCAGCTTGAAAAATACTTTTTATTCATTATTTCAAACTGTTTTCTTTTGGGGGGGAGGAGAGGTGGTTAAAAATAGTACTAGGGATCTATCCCAGGGCCTTGCATATGCTACTGACAGATGAGGTACATAGGAACCCTATTTTTTTCTTTTTCTTTTTGTTTTTCGAGACAGGGTCTCTCTGTGTTAGCCTTACCTGTCCTGGACTTGCTGTGTAGACCAGGCTGGCCTTGAACTCACTGCCTTGGCCTCCTGAGCACTGGGATTATAGGCATGCGCCCCAGAACTCGGCAGTGTTCAATCAATAATTTTACTATTAAAGATAGACAGCTGGAGCTGGGCGTGGTGGCGCACGCCTTTAATCCCAGCACTTGGGAGGCAGAGGCAGGCGGATCGCTGTGAGTTTGAGGCCAGCCTGGTCTACAAAGTGAGTCCAGGATGGCCAAGGCTACACAGAGAAACCCTGTCTCGGGAAAAAAAAAAAAGATAGACAGCTGGAGCCAGGTATGGTAGCTCATAACTTTAATCCCAGCAATTTGGAGGCCCAGGAAGACAAATCTCTGAGCTCTATGTCAGCCTGGTCTGCAGAATGAGTTCCAAGACAGCCAGGTCTACCCAGTAAAACCCTTTCTCGAAAAAAGCAAAAAGCCGGGGAGAGGGCTCATTTGTTGCTCTTCTAGAGGAGTTGTGTTCAATTCTCAGCACCCACATGGCAGCTCAAAATTGTCTGTAACTCTAATTCCAGATCTGACACTCTAACAGACAAACATACAGGCAACACCAAACGAAAGAAAATGAAAAATAAATTAAAGAAGAAAAGGCCAGACAATGGTGCACATCGGGACTTCTTAAGTTTGGGAACACCCTAGTCTACAGAGACCAGTCAGGACTACACAGAACATGACTAGGGTATATCTGTGTGTGTGTGTGTGTATGTGTGTGTTGGGGGTGCCGGGGGGGGGGGGCGCGTTGAAGTACGTAAGTTGATGGAACAAAGTGGGCAATACGTGAAACATAATTACATGATCTTTTAAAAATTGGTTTTTTGAGACAGGGCTTCTCTGTGTGACCTTGGTTATCCTGGACTCGCTTTGTAGACCAGGCTGGCCTCGAACTCACAGCGATCCGCCTGCCTCTGCCTCTCGACTGCTGTATTAGATGATTTTAACATGAGAACTGATAGACCTTAGAGTAGAGAAGCACCCAGATTCCTCCACTCATCGGCAAATCAGCTTCAGTTTTTTTTGTTTGTTTGTTTTTGTTTTTCGAGACAGGGTCTCTCTGTGTAGCCCTGGCTGTCCTGGACTCGCTTAGTAGACCAGGCTGGCCTCGAACTCACAGCGACCCACCCGCCTCTGTCTCCCGAGTGCTGGGATTAAAGGGGTGCGCCACCACCACCCGGCGCTTCATCTTGTTTTATTACAGTTAGCAATAAATAAACCAACCTACCTGCTTGTAGCTAAGGTTCAGGAGGGCAGAGAGCTCCTGCATCTGCTGCAGGCTCAGGTACCGCTGCCTCTGAAACCTGTCCCTGAGCGCGCACAGCTGCTCCTGAGAGAACACAGTCCTCATCTTCTGTTGCTTCGCGTGGAGCTTGCACTCTCCCTTTTTCTCAGGGCCCTCTTCAGACTGAGGACCACAGAACTTCAGTTTGGGACTGGTAGAAGAATCGGGGCTGTCTTGAAGAGGTAGGTCCACAGAGGAAGGCCGAGGAGAGGCTGATAGGAAATCAACAAGGTGACTTGTTAAGAAATTAAACATTGTCCAGCCTGGCATGGTGGCGCACGCCTTTAATCCCAGCACTCGGGAGGCAGAGGCAGGCGGATCTGAGTTCTGAGGCCAGCCTGGTCTACAAAGTCAGTCCAGGACAGCCAAAGTTACAACAGAGAAACCCCTTCTGGGGGAGGGAGGAAAGGGGGGAAGACCAAAAAAAAAAGGCGTATTACAAAATGGTCCTGTGGTCTTTTCTGCTGGTACAAGATCATCAGTTAGAGGGTCTTTTAAATTACCAGTACTAGGGTAAAATTCCAACTAACCACATTTGTTTCTATCACCCCTGATTTTTTCTTTCTTTCTTTCTTCTCTCTAAAGACAGTCTCCCAATCCTCCTGCCTCAGTGCGGCATTTAGGAGTCTGCCACAATGCCAGACATTTTGTTGTTCTTCTGAGGAGCTATGGGTTGAACCCAGAGGCTCAGGTTAGAGACCAGGGAGCTCGGTCCTATCATTTTCTGGACTCAGCAGCGGGAAGACACCTCCTCCTGCTCTGGCGGTGTTCACGATACTCAACACCCACTAGTCCTGCAACTTCTAAACGGAAGAGATTGCCGTATCCTGGCACTAGAGGCATGCACTAAAAACAAACACATGTCCACATTTCTTTGCAAAGGCTATCCCCACCTGCTCGGTCCCAAGCCAGCACTCCCCGCCTCTAAGTCAGAAATCAAAACCACCAAATCAAAAATTAAGATGGCAGACGTTAACCCTGAAATAACGCCCTGAAATAAACCAGCAAACACAACAGTCATCGGCCTGAGTGTGTGGCCGTGCTGGAGCCTGTGTGCAATATACACACACCCCTGAGCAGCGTACGCGATTTAGCAGTCGCTTGGTTCGATTGTGATTTGTCCCAAAATGTAAGTAGATTTAAAGCCACTTAACACGTTATCGCCACTTGCCAGGCTGAGTACCGGGCTGAGTACCGCGCAGACGAAGTGAGCTTCAGGCCTGGCTCCAGCAGCTAGTGATAAGCAACTATCTTTACTGTGCACTAAGAAAACACTTGTTGCCAGCCATGGTGGTGCACACCTTCAATGCCAGCACTCAGGAGGCAGAGGCAGGTGGATCGCTGTGAGTTCGAGGCCAGCCTGGTCTACAAAGCATGTCCAGGACAGGCAAGGCTACACAGGGAAACCCTGTCTCGAAAACCAAACCAAACCAAAAGAAAGAAAGAAAACACTTGTTTAGTAAGCATGCTCAGCTCACAAACCCAGAATGCTAAGTGACTCCGACATTGCCACACATTGAGAAGGAGCCGTTTGGGTAGACTGTAAACTAAATGTATAACCGCACCAAAAATGGGGTGCTCACCCAGGCTGGGATGTTAGGTCCCCCAGCTACTGAGAAGACCTCTCACCCCACTGGTTGCTCAAACACTTTGTTGAGAGCATCACCTCACTTAATTCCTGTAAAGTGTTTCCAAAGAACCCAAAACAACAACAGCAGCTTCAGATAGCCAGATGCCGCTGTGTTCCCGGTCTCTACCTCAGCTGGAGACTAGAAGAGCAATGTGTCACCAGAAAAACTCTAACGTCGGGAATGCAGAGGCTTGATGGCACTACTTATGTTAATGAACTGTCCGACGAGAGGCAGTAACCCTTCACCCCGCTTTCCTAACAAAATTGGTTCTACCGGGGATTGAATTTCTTACCGGTCTCTGTGCGGAGCTTCTCAGCAGCAGACATTTGTACGTAAGAATAATTTTCCACAGGCCCATGAGCTGCAGGCATTGGCGAAGAGTCCCCGGAATCCGACGCTTCCTCAGAACAAGGTAGACTGTGGGGACCAGGGGGATCCACACTCATGTCAGTGCGAAGGTGAGGGGAGGTAAAAAGTGACTTAAAATAAAAGTTTTTAACAACAACAAAAAGGTTAAGACTTTAAAACTCAGTGTCTAAGAGAAAAGACTTCAGAAACAAAAAAATATTCAAAGTCCAGGTGCAAAATTACCAAGAGACTGGAAGGAAGCAAGCCTCAGTCTTCCCTCAAAAGACCAAGACACCAAGTCAGTCTAGCTGAAGGCCAGAAAACACAAGGCGCTAGATTTAAAAGCCTCTGGCTCCCCCCACTCCCCGCCCTTAAAGCCCCTTACCCCCACCCAGACCTATCCTGTGGCCCTGCCTCCCGCCCCCAGCACCTACGCCCCACCAGCCCTGTGAATTCAAATCCTACCTGCCAGGCCCACCAAGGACATTGTAATGCAAAGGAAGCTGTAAAGTGACCCAGACGGAAGGAGAGACGGAAAAGGTTGGGGCCCTTCTGACCTAGAGACAAAAAATAAAATAAAAATAAAAAGTTGGTTTCATACTTGAGGCTTTACCATGCTGCACCGTTAAATCATGGCTGCACCCCTAAACCATGGACATCTCAGGTAGAGCGGTTTTCTCTACCATTCTTCCTACAGACATAATAAAATACTCAGAGCTTGTTGGCAACGTCTTTGGTTAAACATGATGCTCCGTTTCAGCGCTCACTTTAGTTCTTTCTTGGTTTTCATTTTGGGGAGGATAGGAAAGTCTTTCCTTTTTTTTTTTTTTTTTTTGGTTTTTTGAGAGAGGGTTTCTCTGTGTAGCTTGGGCTATCCTGAACTCAGTTTGTAGACCAGGCTGGCCTCGAACTCACAGCGATCCGCCTGCCTCTGCCTCTCGAGTGATGGGATTAAAGGTGTGCTGGACCACGCCTGCCTTGCCATTTATTTCAAATGGACACTACTAGACATAACTTAATGTGGCTGGTTGACTTCTGTCCTCACCCAACCATTGGGAAGTGGAAGGCAATATCTTGCCCAAACCCTGTTTCTCTCCTGGTGTTCAGATTCTCTGTTTTATCGCCATCCTCTGACAACTTTTTTTTTTTTTTTAAGATTTTACTTATTTTCATGTGCACTGGTGTTACACATGTTAGTGTAAGGGTGCCAGATTCACTGGAACTGGCATTTGTGAGACTTGTGAGCTTCTGGGAATTGAACCCAGGTCCTTTGAAAAAGCAGCCAGAGTTCTTAACTGCTGAGGAATCTCTCCAGCCCATCTCTTCCTTCCTTCCTTCCTTCCTTCCTTTCTTTTCTGGTTTTTTAAGACAGGGTTTTTCTTGTAGTATTGGCTGTCCAGAACTCAGTTTGTAGACCAGACCAATCTGGAACTCACAGAGATCCACCTGCCTCTCCCGCCTGAATGCTGAGACTAAAGGCGTTCACCACCACGCCCAGTAAAGTGTTCTACTTTTTCTTGTTTGTTTCTTTTTTGGTGTTTTTTATTTTCTAGACAGTTTTTCCCTGTGTTACCTTGGCTGTCCTGGACTCACTTTGTACACCAGGCTAGCCTTGAACTCAGAGAGCCCCTGTCTCTGCCTCCCTGAGTACTGAGATTACAGGCATGTGCCTGTTTTGTTTCCAGCCCATCTTTTTTTTTTTTAAAGACAGGGTCTCTCTGTGATAGCCTTGGCTGTCCTGGACTCGCTTTGTAGACCGGGCTGGCCTCGAACTCACAGTGATCCTCCTGCCTCTGCCTCCCCAGTGCTGAGATTAAAGGCTTGCACCACCATACCTGGCCCTCTAGCCCATCTTTTAAGCCCTCCTCTGACAGCTTTTAGAGGTGAGGAAATTTTTTAAAAGAAACAATACTTTTAGAATTGGGTTCCAGTGTCCGTTTTCAGAGATATTTTTATATATAAATTATATCTTTATATATTAATTTTTTAATGACTTAAAACATAAGATGCAGGCAATAGATATTAGATGGAGACGGTTATTAAATGAGCACGGGGAGAGAAGGAAAAAGGAAAGGAGAACCCCAGAAAGAGACAGAGAGGTAGATAGGGAGAGAGAGGAAGAAAGAGAGAAGAGGTGAGGTAGGTCTGTCCTTTTATATACTGTGGAGGGCCATGCTCCTGTGGCAGGTAGGCAATGACATCACAGGTAGGCAGACTGAAGCAGAAGCCTAACAAATATATTATATAGAACACATCATGCATAACTTGTAATATAATATGTAATAGTATAAATATATAATATAAATATATCTTAAGCAGGGCATGGTAGTGCACACGTTCGTTTTTGGTTTTTTCATTTCTTCTTTTTTTTTTTTTTTTGGTTTTTCGAGACAAGATTCCTCTGTGTAGCCCTGGCTGTCCTGAACTCACTTTGTAGACCAGAGTGGCCTCGAACTCACAGCGATCTGCCTGCCTCTGCCTCCCAAGCGCTGGGCTTAAAGGCGTGCGCCACCACGCCAGGCTCTTCCTTAATTTAAAAAAACAAAAAACAAAAACCAGAGTCTTGATGTATTTCTGTCTGGCCTGTCACTAACTCACTATACAAACCAATGTGGTCTTGAGCTTCCAGGGATCCGTGTACCTCTGTGTGCCTTCCAAGTACAGGGATCAAAAATGGGCACTGTCACTCTGGTGTGGAATTGTTTTTCTTCAATTGTATTTGTTATTATCTATGTTGTGTGTGTGTGTGTGTGTGTGTGTGTGTGTGTGTGTGTGTGTGTGTGTGTGTGTGAGAGAGAGAGAGACAGAGAGAGAGACAGAGAGAGAGAGAGAGAGGTGTGAGGTTCCATGATGTGCCTGAGAGTCAAAGGACAATGTTTGGAACTTGGTCCTCTTTCCTCTGTAAGTTTTTGTTTTTGTTTGGGGTTTTTTTTGTTTTTTGTTTTTGTTTTTGTTTTTTTTTTTGAGACAGAGTTTCTCTGTGTAGCCTTGTCTGTCCTGGACTTGATTTGTAGACCAGGCTGGCCTACCTCTGCCTCCTGAGTGCCAGCATTAAAGGCATGTGCCACTATGCCCAGCTTCCTCTGTAGGTTTAAACCTCAGGCTTAAAGAACATGTACCTGCTGAGCACTCTGCCAGTCACACCTCAGGGGAATGCTAGGAGGTGAAAGCCAGCCTGCTTTGCATAGTGAGACTGTGCCTAAATAACCAGAAACAACAAGCCAGACGTGGTGGCTCACTCCTCTAATCCCAGCACTCCAAGAGGCAGAGGCAGTCTGATTGCTGTGAGTTTGAGGCCAGCCTGGTCTTCAAGTCGAGTCCAGGTCAGCCAGGGCTACACAGAGAAACCCTGTCTGGAAACAAACAAACAAAATCAACAAAAAACAAACAAATTTGAGCCTAAAATACTGGACTCCATCACTAACATATTTAAGGACAATAGAGAGTCTGTGGCAGCTCCTCTTCCCTTCCCTATTCCTAAACCCAACACTCAAGGAATCTGAGGTTGCATCCTCTTGCTCAGTCTCACCCGGGAAAACTTAGTAAATCCCAGCTCAGGTTTATAAATAACCCCTGATTCTTTCTTTCTCTTTTTTTTGGGGGGGGGGGGAGGGGGACACAACTATGTAGCCCAGGAACCAGCCTATGAGGTCCTCCACCCACAGCTGCTGGGTCTGCTCCCGCAAGAATGGACAGAGGGACTCCTATTTATAATGCAAACAAAGATGTCACTAGGTAGCCATAGGTGTGTCCCAAGGAAGACAAAATTTGGGTAAACACGTCTTTGTCTTCTCTAACCTTTCTGGAGGGGAACTGTAAGAGAGGGCCGGGGAGGAGTCCAAAGAATTGAGTGTTTCAAGCTCAAAGCTGCCTCTCACTTCAACTTAGAAACAAACTGTGAATCCTCTAAAAGGGGAAACATTTGACCCCTGTCTCTGGGTCCATGGGTCAAGGCCACCAAATCCTTGAGTTTACCCCAAGCTTGGCAAAGGCTGGTACCGCAAGCACACCTCTTTGCCAAAGGGATCTTTGCCTGAGGGCCTGCAATGGGTACCTCCTCAAGCTCCATTCTTGCCCTGCCCCTCTGTGTCTAGGGTGAGAGTCTCTGGAATGAAGGATACAACAGAAAAGGAGGTTTGCAGCAGGCTTGCTACATTCCTTCCACAGGGGACCAATTTGAATAGGCTGTGTGGGTGGGGGAGGGGTGTGCTAAGTGGGCCCAATAGTGTGGTAAATCATATCAAAACAGAAGTAAAAGATGAACGTAGTCTTGCATCCCTAGTGCTGAAAAAGTAGAGTGTGCAGTGTCTGGAAAACAGGCGCAGAGGAGGAAGGGAACCTGAG
The DNA here is from genome assembly GCF_903995435.1 of Acomys russatus. Taxonomy (NCBI): domain Eukaryota; kingdom Metazoa; phylum Chordata; class Mammalia; order Rodentia; family Muridae; genus Acomys; species Acomys russatus. The sequence goes on along the minus strand of NC_067149.1, from coordinate 49,870,698 downwards.
GCCTTGGAGTCCTCCAGGCTATATCTATCTGTCTATCTATCTGTCTATCTATCTATCTATCTATCCACCCATCCATCTATTACCTGCCTATCTATATCTATCATCTATCCATCCATCTATTTATTTTCTGCCTATCCATCCATCCACCCATCCATCCATCTCTCTCCATCTTTTATCTGCTCATCTATCCTCCCTGGCATCAGACTCTGAGCTCAGTGGTGGCAATCTCACTTTTGCCTGTTTGTCTGGTGTATCTCTACAGAACAGGCTCTTGACATCACCAGCATCTCACTCTGTGTTAGAGAGAGAAGCAGTGAGCTCCTGCTACTATCCTCCGCCCCCTCCTCCCCCTACCACCCCCCCCAACCCACCAGCTTCTCCTCCTCACAGATGGCGGGGACCAGGAATCTGTATTTCAGAAATCTTTCTTTTTTTTTTTTTTTTTACCTTTATTTTTAATATTTATTTATTATTTATTATGTATATAGGGCTCTGCTTGCAAGTACCAGAAGAAGGCATCAAATCTCATTACAGATGGTTGTGAGCCACCATGTGGTTGCTGGGAATTGAACTCAGGACCTCTGGAAGAGCAATCAGTGCTCTTAACCTCTGAGCCATCTCTCCAGCCCCCCAGAAATCTTTCTTAAAGCAGGATGTGGTGGCTCAGATTTTTTTTTTTTTTAATGGCTCAGATTTTTAATCTTAGCCCTTGAAAGAGAATCTCCAGTCTCAACAAAACAAGTTTTCCTTGGTAGACTCCCAGCTAGCATGAGGAGGCCCTGCATTCAAGCCACATGCTGAACACACACACACACACACACACACACACACACACACACACACACTCACAGAGGAGCCTATCTTTACATTTTTCTATTGTTTGACTACTGTTTTTTCAAATTTTTTATTAATTTATTCATATTACATCTAAATTGTTAGCCCATCCCTTGTATCCTCCCATTCCTCCCTCCCTCCTGCTTTCCCCCTATTCCCCTCCCCTATGACTGTGACTGACAGGGACGTCCTCCCCCTGTATATGCTCATAGGATATCAAGTCTCTTCTTGGTAGCCTGCTATCCTTCCTCTGAGTGCCACCAGGCTAACCCCATCCCCATCCAGGGGACGTGGTCAAATATGGGGCACCAGAGTTCGTGTGAAAGTCAGTCCCCCCTCTCCACGCAACTGTGGAGAATGTCCTGTCCATTGGCTAGATCTGGGTAGGAGTTCGAAGTTTACTGCACGCATTGTCCTTGGCTGGTGCCATAGTTTGAGCAGGACCCCTGGGCCCAGATCCGCCCATCATAATGTTCTTCTTGTAGGTTTCTAGGACCTTCTGGATCCTTCCATTTCCCCATTCTCCCACGCTTCTCTCACCTAATAACCCAATTAACAAATGGGGCTCAGAACTAAACAGAGAATTCTCAACAGAGGAGTATCAAATGGCTGAGAAACACTTAAAGAAATGCTCAAGAAATGTTCAAGAAAGAAAAGAAACAGTCCTCAGCTGGGCATGGTGGCACACGCCTTTTTAATCCCAGCACTTGGGAGGCAGAGGCAGGTGGATCGCTGTGAGTTCGAGGCCAGCCTGGTCTACAAAGTGAGTTCAGGATAGCCAGAGCTACACAGAGAAACCCTGTCTCCAAAAAAAAAAAAAAAAGAAAGAAAAGAAAAAGAAAAAGAAAAAAAACAGTCCTGAGTTCAATTCCCAGCAACTACATGGTGGTTCATTAATATCTATAATGCCCTCTTCTGGCATGTATCCATAAAATAAAACTCTCCTGCTTCCCAAGTGCTGGGATTAAAGCCAAATAAATAAATCTTAAGTAAGAGAGAGGCTACATAGCAGTAAAGATCTGCAGTGGAAGTTACTCTGTAGACCAAGGGGACTGGAACTCACAAAGACATGTCTGCTTCTGCCTCCTGAGTACTGGAATGAAATGCATGTCTATCAACTTATATACCTAATATTTATATCTTTTTTAAAAATTAATTAATTTGGGGGCTGGAATGATTGCTCAGAGGTTAAGAGCACCACCTGCTCTTCCAGACCTCCTGAGTTCAATTCCCAGCAACCACGTGGTGGCTCACAATCATCTCTAACGTGATCTGATATCCTCTTTTGCAGATAAAGCACTCATATACAATAAATAAATAAATCTTTTTTAAAATTAATTTATTTACTTCTTTTTGGGTTTTTGAGAAAGGGTTTCTCTGTGTTAGCCTTGGCTGTCCTAGACTCACTTTTGTAGACCAGGCTGGCCTTGAACTCACAGTGATCCGCCTGCCTCTGTCTCCTGAGTGTTGAGATTAAAGGCATTGCCACCATGCCTGGCTCCCGGGTCTTTTTTACTATTTTTAAGTGTGTGTGTGTGTGTGTGTGTGTGTGTGTGTGTGTGTGTGTGTGTGTGTGTGTGTGTGTGTGTGTGTGTCCCTGTGAGGACAGCTGCATGGGATCCCCTGGTTCTGAAGTTGTTTATAGCCATCCTCTGTGGTGCTGGGAACTCTAGTCTTATGCAAAAGCAGTATATAAGCCTTCTCTTTGGTCTCCTTACATTTTATTTATTTATTTATTTTGCTTTTCAAGACAGGGTTTCTCTGTGTATCCCTGGCTGTCCTGGAACTCCCTCTGTAGATCAGGCTAGCCTGGAACATGGAGATTCATCTGCCTCTGCCTCCCGAATGCTGGGATTTAAGTTTACCAAGGAAACTACACTTCCAGACCACTTTCTGTTAGAATTCTGCTTCAGTCTGCCTCCCTGTGATGCCATTGCCTACCTGCCATGGGGGCATGGCCCTGCCCAGTATATAAAAGGACAGACCCACCACCTCATCCCTCCCTCTCTTACTCACTTATTCCCTCTACCCCTCTCTCTCTTCCTTTGTCTCTGTCTCTGTCTTGGGGATACCCGTCCCCCTCTTTCCTTCTCTCCCATGCTCATTTAATAAGCCTCATATAATACCTGCTGCCTGGCATCTTATCATCTCTTATTATCTTATCATCTTACCTAAATTATAAAACTTTATTTATTTATTTATTTATTTTGGTTTTTCAAGACAGGGTTTCTCTGTGTAGCATTGGCTGTCCTGGACTCCCTTTGTAGGCCAGGCTGGCTTCAAACTCACAGGGATCCATCTGCCTCCCAAGTGCTGAGATTAAAGATATGTTGGCCACCACACCAGGCATAAAACTTTTTTTAAATTAAAAAACAAACAAACAAACTTTACACATATATGGGTAGTTTGGTTACATGTATGTCTGCACGCCACTTGTGCGCCTGATACCTTCAGAAGCCAGAAGAGGGCACCGAATCCTGAGACTGAAGGTTTTTGTTCTTTGGTTTTTTTTCGAGACAGGGTTTCTCTGTGTTAGCCTTGGCTGTCCTGGACTCACTTTGTAGACCAGGCTGGCCTCGAACTCACTGTGATTCCCCCTGCCTCTACCTTCTGAGTGCTAGGATTAAAGGTGTGCGCCACCACACCCGGCTGAGCATTTTTATTTTCAAGGCACAGTCTGGGGTTTTGTTATTGTTTTGGTTTTGGTTTTGTTTTTTTTGAGACAGGGTTTCTCTGTGTAGCCTTGGCTTTGTAGACCAGGCTGGCCTCGAACTCACAGAGATCTGCCTGACTCTGCCTCCCGAGTGCTGGGATTAAAGGCTTGCGCCACCACCATGCCTGGCTGTGGTGTAGGTTTATAATCTGAGCTTTTTGATGGCAAAGGCATCAGGTGTTCAAGGTTAACCTCTGCTACACATGGAGTTGGAGGCTAGCCTGGGCTATATATGAGCGCCTGTCTCAAAAACAAAACAAAAATCAGACAAACAACAGCAAGAACCAAAAAAAAAAAAAAAAGGGTATGAGTGTGGGGGTGGGGGGAGAAGAAAGTGAGAGAGAATAGGAAAGAAGATGGAAGTGGCTGTGAAGTGAGACAGCGCATGCTCCCAGTGAAGGACCAGGAGGTGCCATCATAGATTCCTGTGTGTGGGGGTGGGGAGAGCAGACTCACCAAGACTGGAGTGGGTGGGGTAAGGAGAGAGGGAAGGAGGGGTGTGTGTGAGGAAGTAGAGGGGGTGCAGGGGTGTAGTGGGCTGTGGAGCAAAGAACCCAATAAGAAGCATCCGTGTGGAACAATAAGGGCACTTTATTCTAGATGGGGTAGGGAGCGACAGAAAATGTTGAATTTTGTGTGGCTTATTCAGAAGTACAGAGTTTTTATGTCCTTGATCCAGGTGGTTGAGGAGAGAAGGACAAAGGTGACCAGAACAGGTACATGTAGACCCATAGAAAATAGTATTCAAACTGCCCTTGAATCAACTGCTGACCAGAAGCCTAGAGGCCTAGGAGTTCCCAGCAGCAGCACATTAACAGTGACCTTGACGAGAGATGACAGAAGTCAGAAGTCCTAGCACAGCCTTTAAGGATGTCTTAGGCCATGCAGTCAATGAGGAGTGTGCCGTTAAAAAAAAGATTTTATTTGTTATATATATTATATATACATATTTAAAATATATTTACACACACATACACATGAGTGTTTTGTCTGTGTGTATATCTGTGCATACCTGGTGCTAGTTGAAGGTGTTGCGTTCCCAGGGACTAGAGGTAAAGACAGGTTTTAGCTGCCATGTGGGTGCTGAAATTTGAACCTGGGTCCTCTGGAAGAGCAAGCAGCGCTCTTAATTGCGGAGCCATCTCTCCAGCCCTGCAACCTGTGCTTTTAACCACCAAGCCACCTCAGATAGTTTAAAACTACATCTTTACTTGAATACTTGGTGCATTATTGTTGTTTTAGAAAATGTTTATTTATGCTGGGCGTTGGTGGCGCACACCTGTAATCCCAGCACTCAGGAGGCAGAGGCAGGTGGATCGCTGTGAGTTCGAGGCCAGCCTGGTCTACAAAGCAAGTCCAGGACAGTCAAGGCTACACAGAAAAACCTTGTCTCAAAAAACCAAAACAAAAAACAAAAAAACAAAACAAAACAAAAGAAAACAAAAAACCACCAAAAAGAAAAACAAACAAACAACAACAAAAGTATATTTCTATATGTGTGCAGCACGTGTTTGTGTACCTGCCAGCTCTGTGGGTGCCATAAGACACTATCTTGGCTGGAGTTACAGGGGGTTGTGAACTGCTCTATGTGTGTGGTGGGAACTGAGCTCCCATCCTCTACGAGTGCATCAAGTGCCCTTAACTGTTGACCCATCTCTCCAGCCCCTTATTTATTGTGAAATAGGAAAGTTTACCTGGGCTTGGTGGCTCATCGCTGTGATCTCTGTACTTGGGATTTGAAAGCAGAATTATTCTGAGTTCAAAAACCAGCCTAGGATATTTATTGAATTCTAGCTTATACACACACACACACACACACACACACACACACACACACACATACACACGGTGGGAAGAGCAGGGCCTAGGAATGTAGTTCAGTTGATAAAGGGATTGCTTGGCATGCAGGTCCCCAGAAGAGCAGCTCAGAAGTATACTTGATGCTCTCCAACCTCCCAAATAAAAGAAGAGGAAGAAAGGGAAATGCGGCATATGTCTGTAATCTCAACGATTGGACAAAGTACCAAGGTCAGAAGTTCAACATCCTTATCATTGTGAATTTAAGTCCAACCCAGGCTACCAGAGACCTTGTTTTGTTTTTAAAAGTTGGGGTGTGGTGGCGTGTACCTTCAATCACAGCACTTAGGAGGGAGAAACAGGTGGATCTTTCTGCCTTCCAAACGAGCTTTGTTTCTTTCTTTCTTTTTTCTTTTCTTTCTTTCTTTTTTTTTTTTTTTTTTTTTTTTTTTTTTTTTTTTGACACAGGGTTTCTCTGTGTAGACTTGGCTGTCCGGGACTCACTTTGTAGTCCAGGCTGGCCTCAAACTCACAGTGTGTAAGACTGAGACCTCCAGAGAGATCTCTAGTCTATACCCGGAGTCCCCAGAGAGAAACGGAGTCCGATGTCGATGCAATACACACAGGAATTTTATTGAGTCGATGTGCATCGAGGTCTGACAAGCTCTTTCAAGCTGCCGACCCCCGAAAGCAGGTGCAAGTGCTTTTTACATCTTTTTTTAAAAGCAGAATTTAGCAGGCTAGCTAGGAGGGGTAAGTACATTCCAGGGGTAGTGGAATATTTTTAGATACAGCCGGACCCTCAGCATAGGTTGGCTGGCCTTGAGTCAAGCTGGACCCTCAGCATAGGTTGGCTGACCTTGAGTCAAGCTGGACCCTACAAGGGGGTCAAACAGCTACAGAACACACATAGTGATTTGGTATTGATACCTTGGTTCAATATCAATATTGCTTCCTGGCCCCTCCAATTGATCCACCTGCCTCTGCCTCCCAAGTGCTTGGATTAAAGCCATCAGTCACCACGGCCCAACCTTTTTTTTTTTTTCCTTTCTTTTAATTAATTTATTTATTTTAGTTTTTCAAGACAAGGTTTCTCTGTGATAGCTTTGGCTGTGCTGGACTCACTTTGTAGACCAGGCTGGCCTCGAACTCACAGTGATCCACCTGCCTCTGCCTCCCGAGTGCTGGGATTAAAGGCGTGCGCCACCACGCCCGGCTTTTTTCCTTTCTTCAAGACAGGGTTTCTCTGTGTAGCCTCGGCTGTCTTGGACTTGTTTTGTAGACCAGCCTGGCCTCAAGCTCACAGAGATCCACCTGCCTCTGCCTCCGGGAGTGCTGTGTTTACAGGTGTGTGTCACCACGCCCTGCTCCACACCTCATTCCTTAGCAGTCACTCCCTCTTCCCACCCTGCCTTCTGGGCATCTTCGACTTTAAGTGAATATGGATATTTTCCTCAGTGGGTGTAACTTCCAGGCTTGGGAGGAATACCAAGAAGGCATACCAAGCTTCAGCAAGCTTAAGATAGTTCTGGAATAGTCTGGAGAGAACAGCTCCTTACTTATTCTGTAGGTAGTAGGGCAGTGGTTCTCAACCTTCCTAATGCTGTGGCGCTCAGGTTGTAGTGACCCTCAACCATAACATTCTCCTGTTGCTGCTTCCTAACTGTAATGTTGCTGCTGTAATGAATCCTAAGGTAATTACCTTATATGCAGGATATCTCATTCGTGACCACAAAGGAGTCTTGGCCCACAGCTCAGAACCATTAGAGAAAGACCATAGTTTTTCTTAGAAGCTTAGTCAAATGGAAGTCGGGTCGAGTAGGATCATGGGGGAAAAAAATCTAGTACCCTTGGGCCTAATTAGGTGGGATAGAATAGAATAAAAAGAAGCCAGGCAGTGGCGGCTCACGCCTTCAATCCCCTGATGGCATTGTATTTCAATACACACAGGGGCTGAGGGTCTCTTTCGGCAAGCGTGGTTAAGGTCCTAGGATGATTGTTAGTGATGCCAAAATAGTATATTCAGGATATTTTTAGGGCACTGCAGTAGTCTAGGTACACACAGGGAGTAGCTGGTGAGATGGCTCAGCAGGTAAGGGTGCTTGCTGTGCAGCCTAAGGACCTGACTAAGGACCATCCCGCCCCCCCCCCCATGGAAGGAGAGCCTGACTCCTGAAACTCATCTCCGACTTCTCTACATACGGCACCACTGGCTCCAATAAATGAACAGATGTTACTTTAAAAAGGAGAGAGAGCCGGGCGTGGTGGTGCACGCCTTTAATCCCAGCACTCGGGAGGCAGAAGCAGGGGGATCGCTGTGAGTTCGAGGCCAGCCTGGTCTACAAAGTGAGTCCAGGATGGCCAAAGCTACACAGAGAAACCCTGTCTCAAAAAACAAAAAAAAAAAAAAAAGAGAGAGAGAGAGAAGGAAAGAGTTCAAGGCAAGGACTCAGGCTTCTTATCTGTGACTACAGATACTGGGGAAACTGAGGCAGGAGGATGAGTTCAAATACAGGCTGGGTAAAATGGTGCCCGTATCTGTTCTCTCCTCCTGCCATATTGGTCTTAGGGTAGAACTCACTCAGGTCATCAGCCTTGGTGGCAATTGACTTTTCCTGATAAGCCATCTTGCAGCGCCCCTCCCCCCCGCCCACAAATTCCCCACCATCATTTAAAAAAAAAACTTATTTGAAGATTTGATTGGAACTTCTGAAAATGCATCTAATTTTTTGTTTGTTTGTTTTATTGTTTTTCGAGACAGGGTCTCTCCGTGTAGTCTTGACTGTCCTGAACTTGCTTTGTAGACCAGACTGGTTTCGAGCTCACAGCGATCCACCTGCCTCTGCCTCCCGAGTGCTGGGAATGAAGGTGTGTGCCACACGCCCCTCCACCCCGCCACATATAATTTTTTAAGAGTTACTTATTTATTTTGTTTTTTGTTTTGGTTTGGTTTGGTTTTTTTTTTGAGACAGGGTTTCTCTGTGTAGCCTTGGCCATCCTGGACTTACATTGTAGACCAGGCTGGCCTCGAACTCATAGCGATCCGCCTGCTTCTGCCTCCCGAGTGCTGGGATTAAAGGTGTGCGCCACCACGCCCAGCTCTACTTATTTATTTTGTGTGTGAGTATTCTGCCTACATGTGTACCTAAGCACCACTTGTATGCAGTGCCTTTAATAGCCAGAATATGGCATTATATTCCCTGTGACCGAAATAACAGACAGCTGTGAGCTGCCATGTGAGTGCTGGGAATTGAACCCTGGTCAGCGGGAAGAACAGCCAGTGCTCTAAACACTGAGCCATCTCTCCACCCTAAAGTTTTTACTTTTTAAAGATTGACATATTTACTCGGGAGGCAGAGGCAGGCAGATCACTATGAGTTCAAGGCCAACCTGCCTGGTCAACAAAAGCAAGTCCAAGATAGCCAAGGCTACACAGAGAAACCCTGTCTCGAAAGAAAAGAAAGAAAGCAAAAGAGGAAAACCAGAACAAAAAACCCAAGAAGACACATACACACAAAGCCAAAATGAAACAAAAAGCTTGAACACTTGAACACACACACACACACACACCCCAAAAAATGGAGTCCAATTTGTGTTGGCCAACTATTTCTGGACATGTTGCTGTTGTAACCTGCTTAACCTGTGTAAACTACAGCTCCTCCATTGAGACCTACTTTTAGCATATCAGAAACCATTTTGACTCCAAGTCTCCATTTTGAGCATAAGTTGAAACTAAGTTCAAGTTCTCAGGCCCTGTGTACCTGAAACCAGGAAGGTCCAATGCTTGCTGCTTACAGTAAAACAACAGGTGGTAAATGCATGTTCTGCTTGGGTTAAGGATAAATGATGTTCTACTGGAGTTCAGGCTGCAACATACTGCTTTGTTCCTTACTCCCAGAGAGCTAGAAAGCCCCCCAGAGCTCCCCTGCCCTAAATCCCAGCCAATCAGCTCAAAATGCTTTGTCCAGCCACCTGAACGTTGTGCTCAGAACAAAATAGATTCTTCTTGTGTTCATCTAGTCAGAGTGACGTAATGCTGCCCTCCCCTTGCTTCCCACCTGGTTACCTGGTTATGGGTTTTCTTATAAAAAAGATGACTGTCACAGTCTAACATCCAAATTCGGACGGTAGCCCTGACTGGTCAGTTCTTGTTCAGCATTCAGATAAACTTCCATCAATCTGAGTCTCATGGTCAGTGTGTGGCTGTTCCCGAACACTAACAGGAGCCTGCCCTGGAGTGCAGTTGATATACCCTGTAACACTGCAGGGAAAACTGCAAATAGCTTCTTGTGTAAGGGTGGGACAAAGACAGCAGGGCTCCCAGGACTGAGGGAAGGAAGCAAAGGCACAAGGTCCCACCCTTACACAAGAGGCTGTGTTCAGTGGGCTGCAGAATCCTGTGTGCCTGCTGCTGCTGCTGTCAAGAAGAAAGTGCTGAGAGGATGCTGGGGACACAAGGAACAGTAGTGAGAACCACTATATGAGAGAGCAAGAAGTCAAGAGCAGAACACTATTAGAACCCTAAACCCAGTGGAGGCTTGTCAGTCTGACATTTTACTAAGAGGAGGAAATAGAAAATAACAAGTTAGCCAGAAATGGAGGGGACAGAACACTTTTCCCCCCGAGACAGGGTCTCTCTGTGTAGCCTTGGCTATCCTAGACTCACTTTGTAGACCAGGCTGGCCTTGAACTCGCAGTGATCTGCCTGCCTCTGCCTCCCGAGTGCTGGGATTAAAGGTGTGCGCCACCACACCTGGCATTTATTTATTTATTTGTTTTTCGAGACAGGTTTTCTTTATGTAGCCTTGGCACTTGGCTGTCCTGGACTCACTTTGTAGACCAGGCTGGCCTCTAACAGACCTACATTTTTTTTTTTACTGTGTGCTGGGTATGAGCCACCATACCCAGGTTTTTTGTTTGTTTTGTTTTTGTTTTAAGGCAGGGTCTAATGTAGCTCAGGCTAGCTTTGAACTCCTTGTATAGAGGAGGATGCCTTCCTATGCCAGCTCCTCCTTCTCAGGGCTCATAACTCTGCCTGCACTGCCGCACCTGTTTTATACAGTGCTGGAGATGAACCCCAGGGTTCTTTCCATGCCACGAAAGCACCCTTACCAGCCTGAACTAAAACTCACAATGCAATGGAAAAGCATGAGACACAGTTTTTAAATGGAGTACGAGTGCCCACTCAGGCTGTATTTGGACAGAGTTCCTAGGTGGTTCATAACTGTCGAAAAAGCATCAGACTTGCTGTTTCCCTGCTGCCCAGAATGCTGGAGGCTGAGGCTCTGGCGCACACAGGACTCAGTTTCACAGTAACTCACAGTCCTGGCCCTGAAAAGTTTTGCTGCCGGAAGTGTTCTGTGAACACTGCTTTACACGTCCAGCTGGAAACTCCTCCCCACCCACAGAGGTCTGGCACCAGGCATTCCTCGAGCTGCCAAGCACAAGACATATGCGTGTCTCACTCATGGTACTGTGGGTTGTTGGAGCCAGAACAAACGGCAGCCTACAGATGACATCATGAGGTTGGTGGATGGCACACCAAGTGTGATCCCAATACGTGGGAGGTGAAGGCAGGCAGATCTCTGTGAGTTTGAGGCCAGCCTGGTCTACAGAGCAAGTTCCAGGACAGCCAAGGCTACACAGACAAACCCTGCCTTGGAAACAAACAAACAAAAATAAAAAGATACAAGTGGGGTTGATGTATTGGTGCACACCTTTAATCCCAGCACTTTGGAGACTGAGGCAGGTGCATCTCTCTGAGTTTGATGCCAGCCTGGTCTACAAAGTGAGTCTAGGACAGCCAAAGCTACACAAAGAAACCCTGTGTCGGGGAGGGAGGGAGGCGGGGGGGGGGAGGAGAAAGAAAGAAAAAGAAAAAAGACTGTGACTGTTGATCAGAACAAAAGTCCCATGGCTTCAAAAACATCAAAGATACCACCTGAGGTTAGAACAGCTTGAGATGACTGACTGGGGTGGGGGGCGGGTATCTTTTGTTCATGTGAATGATGGACAAGTCTTCTTTTCTTCTTCTTCTTCTTCTTCTTCTTCTTTTCTTCTTCTTCTTCTCTTCTTCTTCTTCTTCTTCTTCTTTCTTCTTCTTCTTTTCTTCTTCTGTGTGTGTGTGTGTGTGTTTTGAGACAGGGTTTCTCTGTGTAGCCCTGGCTGTCCTGGCCTTACTTTGTAGACCAGGCTGGCCTCGAACTCACAGTAATCCACCTGCCTCTGCTTCTCTGAGTACTACCATTACACCCATGTACCACTTCACCCAGCTTAAAGGCCATCGTCTTACAATGTCAAAACAAGTTCATTCCTGTTTTCTGTAAAACTTGAGTTTCACAGTGTCTCGACCCATTTTCTGAAATTTGGCATATTCCATGCCCTATACTCTGACCTCTACCTTGATAATGTGTTCTGCCAAATAATTTTTATTTATTTATTTTTTAATTTATTTATTATTATGATTATAGTGCTCTCCCTGTATATACACCCGCAGGCCAGAAGAGGGCATCAGGCTACATTATAGATGTTTGTGAGCCACCATGTGGTTGCTGGGAATTGAACTCAGAACCTCTAGAGGAGTAGACAGTGCTTTTAACAGCTGAGCCATCTCTCCAGCCCATGCCAAATAATTTTTAAATGTTCAGGCAAATTCCTACATAACCAAAAAAATCCCCATCCCTTGGAAAACCCCTAAAATTGCAGGGTTTATTAATTTTTTGGAGACAGGGTTTCTCTTTGTAGCTTTGGCTGTCCAGGACTCACTTTGTAGACCAGGCTGGTCTCGAACTCACATTGATCTGTCTGTCTCTGCCTCCCGAGTGCTGGGATTAAAGAAAGGCATGTGCCACCACTGCCCGGCTAGTATTGCAGTTTTGTTGTTGTTGTTGTTGTTTGTTTTTTCGAGACAAGGTTTCTCTGTGTAGCCTTGGCCATCCTGGACTCACTTTGTAGATCAGGCTGGCCTCGAACTCACAGCAATCCACCTGCCTCTGCCTTCAGAGTTCTGGGATTAAAGGCGTGCACCACCAATGCACAGCTAGCTTATTTGTTCTTTAACTGTGACAGTGTATGGTGTTACTAACATGGGAAACTGAGCATGTGACATACGGAAAATCTCCATCACACTGTCTCAGGTTTTTGTAGTTGTTTTTTTGTTTTGTTTGTATCTCCAAAGCCATTCTTAAAAAGAAAATTAATTAATTAAATTTACTTTTTGCCTAGAGAGATAGCTTAATTTTTAAGCGCATTTGCTTTTCTCCGGAGGACCTGGGTTCAATTCCCAGTACCCAGATGACAGCCCACAACTGTTTCTACTTCCAATTCTAGGGGATCTGATGCCCTCTTCTGCCTCCTCAGACACCAGGCATGCACACAGTATACATATGTATGTGCAGGCAAAATATTCCAGCACATAATAACTAAAAAAAAAAAAAAAAAATTGGGTGTGTGTTCTTGTTAATGTAAAAGTATGGCCTAATAAATATTATTACATGTATAATTATTAGGACAATATTTTCTAACCCGATATCAATCAATAAAAGACACGGACACCTGTTGTATTTTAGAATAGCCTTGGTCTACACAGAGAGACCCTGTTTCGAAAAACCAAAAATAAATAAATAAATAAATAAATAAATAAATAGAATAGCCTTGGTTCACCTGGGGCAGGGCAGATACTAACTCCTAAGCCACCTCCCATTATCCCCCCGCCCCATCCCATGCCATCGGCTTCTAATACTCCCTATAGGGCGCCACCCCCCATCCATAATCCCAAATACTCCCTAACAGTCCCCATCTCCTCCATTGACGCCCAGTGGACCATGTGTGCTCTCCACCTAAAGCCATCCATATGGGTGGTTCTGTCTCCTCCTTCCGGGCCTGTCTTTTTTTCTCCTCCCAAGATCCTTCTCTCCCCAAGCCCTCAGGCCTTTGCCAGCCTACCATCCTCCAACCCTACCCAAGTATTTGCTTTCTTTATTAGTCGATTAAACAGCAATACTTGGGGTACATGACAGTTAAATACGAAACACCAGACCATTCTCCAACAGGTGTGTGCAGAGGGATGGCTCAGCGGTTAAGACCACTGGCTGCTCTTCCGAGCCTAGAACACACTTGGTCGGTCACAACTGCCTGTAACCCAAGTTTCAGGCAATCTGATGCCCTCTTCAGGCCTCTGCCAGCACCAGACATGCTCACGGGGCACAGAAATACACGCAGGAAAACATCCATGCACACAAAATAAAAGTTTTAAAGAAAATGATAATGTTTGCCTGGGCTACATAGTGAGGCCCTGTCTCTGAAGGTCAAGGGCTGGGGCACAGTGCAGTGGTAAAGCACTTGTTTGACATATGCAAGGCTCTTGGTTCAGTGCCTAGCGTTAAAAAGAAAAATGAGTGAGCCGGGCTTGGTGGCGCATGCCTTTAATCCCAGCACTCAGGAGGCAGAGGCAGGCAGATCACTGTGAGTTCGAGCCCAGCCTGGTCTACAAAGTGAGTCCAGGAAGGCTAACACAGAGAGGCTCTGTCTCGAAAAACCAAAAAGAAAGAAAGAAAGGAAGAAAGAATGCTTTCCTTAATTCTCATCTCACACTTTAGAAATCAAAATGGGAGAGTGGGCGAGCAAGATGGCTCAGCAGGTACTTGCCGCCAGGCTGGATTACCTGAGTTTGATCCTGGGATTTATAAGGTAGAAGGACAAGACCTACTCCCACAACCTGTCCGCTGACATGTGTGCTTTTACAAACATGAGCATGAACTCTCTCCAACAAATAAATAAATGAATGTAATAAAATGTTTCAAAAGCAAAATTGGGCCATGCATGATGGTGCACGCCTTTAATCCCAGCACTCAGGAGGCAGAGGCAGGGGGATCGCTATGATTTCGAGGCCAGTCTGGCCTACAGAGTAAGCTCCAATACAGCCAGAGCTTCACAGAGAAACCCTGTCTCAGAGAGGGGAAAAAAGGAAACTTCCTCAGCAAAGTTCCACATCTACTGACATAACCGTTCTTCCACCCTTCAAATGTGTAGCCCCAGGACAAGTATAGTTTCTGGGCGTTTAGGGTCAGGAGGGGAGCCCGCAGTCCAGTTGTCACGTGTTCTCACAGGACCTCTGTGGGGACCATATCTCTCTCCCTTCTGGAAGCATCTCTCTTTCTGGATCTCCTCTCAGTAGTAGATGTTGTTACTTGTGGCGCTGGAGAGTGAACCCCACCTACCACTCAGCTATGTCCAGCCAAGTTTCCTGGACTTGGCAAGATTGATGGTTAAGTCAGTGACTCTCAGTGAGAAAGCCCGGAGCAGGAAGAAACAGAGGCTCTTGAGAAAGGAAAGCGAGGGAGATTTGTTAAGATTGCAAGGGAGCATTCCAGCGCGAGCTGTCATGGGCTCCATGGAAAATTCCAGCGGAGGTGGTGAGACTAGATCCTTAGCTGGAAAGAGGCAAGAGCGTGCTACCTTTTCCAAGTGCACGCAGCACTTCCTGGGCATTTGTTTTGTCTTTTTTTGTTGTTGTTAAAGCCAAATCGCAGTGCCTTCCCCAGTCAACACTGACCACTGCAGGCACCTACAGTACAAACTGAAGAAAACGTGGTGTCGCAGGCTTATAAGGCCAATACACCGGAGGCTGAGGAAGGGTTACAAACTAGCCTGGGCTACATGAGACTGTGTCAAAGTCTAGCATACCCGGCGCTAAGCATGTTCCTGGGCCTCTCTTTTGTTTGTTTGATTGATTGATTGATTGTTTTTTGAGATAGGGTTTCTCTGTGTAGCCTTGACTGTCCTGGACTTGCTCTGTAGACCAGGCTGGCTTCAAACTCACAGAGATCCTCCTGCCTCTCCCTCCCTCCTGAGTGCTGGGATTAAAGGCGTGAGCCACTACGCCTAGTTTGCCTTTGTCTCCTGGAGAAGGAATCTGCAGTACTGGGGATCGAACCAGGGTCTCCAGAATGCCAGGCAAGCTCTCTGCCCTGAGCCAAGTACCTAGCCAAGGACTAGTACTTAAGAAAGCTGAGGCAGATGAAGTTCATTTTTAAATTTTCTTTTCATGGCTCCAATTATCTTCCCAGAAAACCTCCTGACCAGTGTGCTTCCCATCAGAGCCATTAAGATATTATTAATTAATCCTTGCTAGGCCTGAAATAATAAGCATTGCTGTCATACCCTAGGAGGCATGTGAAACTACTTAACTATAAAATTTCACTTTCATTGAGATAAACCTATAAAGATTGTCTGCAGGCATATTTTGGTGGCTACAGAAGTCTGTATGCCCCTATATATCACAAAATATTGATTTCTTTAATATAACCACATAAATGAAAAAGTTTGCCCAGTGAAAAATATTGCTTTGTTGTTGTTGTTGTTGTTGTTGTTTTTGGTTTTTTGAGACAGGGCCTCTCTGTATAGCCTTGGCTGTCCTGAATATTGCTATTTTTTAATATGGCCACCTTTTAAGTATATATAATCTTTCTTTTCTTTTCTTTTCTTTTTTTTATTTTTTTATTTTTGTTTTTTGTTTTTTTGGTTTTTTGAGACAGGGTTTCTCTGTGTATCCTTGGCTGCCCTGGACTCACTTAGTAAACCAGGCTGGCCTCGAACTCACAGCAATCCACCTGCCTCTGCCTCCTGAGTGCTGGGATTAAAGGCATGAGCCACAATGCCCGGTTTTATTTTTGTTTTTGTTTTTTATTTTTGAGACAGTGTTTCTCTGTGTAGACTTGGCTGTCCTGGACAAGCTTTGTAGACCAGGCTGGCCTTGATCCACCTGCCTCTGCCTCCATGACTGCTGGGATTAAAGGCATGGCAACACCACGGCAGGCAAATTGCAGAAATTAAATACCAAGAAAATGAAACTATTTTTTAAACGTCTTCAATATGCTAGCCATCAGGGGAATACAAATTAAAGGTTTTTTGAGACACTGCCTCACCTGAGTCAGAATGGTGTCATCAACAAATCTGACAAAAAAATGTTGGAGAGGATGCAAAGAAAAAGGAGCCTAAACATGGTGGCCCAGCACGGTGGCGCACGCCTTTAGTCCCAGCACTCAGGAGGCAGAGGCAGGCAGATCGCTGTGAGTTTGAGGCCAGCCTGGTCTACAAAGCGAGTCCAGGACAGCCAAGGATACACAGAGAAACCCTGTCTTGAAAAACAAAAACGACTTTCTAAATGTTTGTTAATTCTGTTCTTGTATGCATAGGCATGTTTTCCCAGCTTGTATGTGTGTACCATGTGCATGCTTGGTGACTGGAGGCGGGAAGAGGACATTGGATCCTCCAGGAACTGAGTTACAGATGGTTGTGAGCTGTGCGATGTGGGAATCAGACCTGGGTCCTGTGCAGGAGCAGCAGGTGCTTTGAACCACAGAGGAGGTATCGCTGCCTCCCACTGTGCTTAGGCTGACCCAGGGGGTTTTCAGTGGTCCTTCCATTTAGTTTAGCCCCGTCCTATGCCCAGTCCTTCCCAGGCCACACAGAGGCCACTCTCCTCTATCAACAAAGACAGAATGTGCCCTGGGGAAACTGCCTGGCTGCCAGACAGCTGCTGGGACTACCGGGTACTTTCTCAGCTCACATGTCGGTCACTCTGATTCCCCCAGTTCCTTTCTCTGGTTGACCACCAAAATGGCTTCTCTGGTCCCAGGATAAGAAAAGACAAACAGATGATGCTCATGACAAAAATAAAAAAATAAAATAAAATAAATTGGCAGCTGAAATAGAGAGCTGGTTTATTTGTTTGTTTTGTTAGCAAGGTTTCACGCTAGCTCAGGCTGGCTGGAAAATCATTCTGTAGCTCAGGTTGGCCTTGAATTTGCAGAGATTCTCCTAAGCATGGGATTATGGGATTATGAGAATGAACCACCTTGTCTGGCTGTTTTTAATTTCTGAGAGGGAAGATTCTTGGCAGTCTAGTAACTTCAGCAACAGGTGAGATGGGAGCTGGGGGAGGCATCTTGTTTGCAATAGATACCCCCCAACACCCCCTCCACCTCCCACCCCCATTCCCCATATTGGAGATGTAGTTTTTAAAAAATATATTTTATTAATTTATTCACATTACATCTCAATTGTTATCCCATTCCTTGTATCCTCCCAGTCCTCCCTCCCTTCCATTGGAGATGTAGTTTTAACACCTACCCCACTCCAGTCCCTGTGCCATTCTACTTTTTTTTCCTCTCTTCTTTCTTTCGTTCTTTTTTTTTTTGTTTTGTTTTGTTTTGTTTTGTTTTTCGAGACAGGGTTTCTCTATGTAGCCTTGACTGTCCTGGACTCACTTTGTAGACCAGGCTGGCCTCGAACTCACAGCGATCCGCCTGCCTCTGCCTCCAGAGTGCTGGGATTAAAGGTGTGCGCCACCACGCCCTGCTGTCCTCTCTTCTTTCAAAATAGGGTCTCAATTAGTAACACTGGCTGTCCTGGAACTCACTATGTAGATGAGACTGGCCTCAGACTCAGTACCTTTAATCATCTTTTCCATCAATCAGAAAAATCTGATGGACCAAAATGCACTTCGGCTTCTTTTTTAATTTGTCTAGGAACTTGTTCGTGTCCCTATGGCTCCATCTGCTGCTGAGCCAAGGAACAGCAAGTCACCCACTTCTCACCAGAACAGCACAAAGCTTCCTGATGGCTGGAAAATACAGCCCTCATCCTGCACCCACCCCCAACCCCCACCCACCTTGGCCTGCTGTCTCAGAAGAGTCATCCAGGGCTGAAGAGGAAGTAGCATTTGCTGCTCCCTGACTTATATTTTAGGCTGCTATATGAATGAACTCCCAGCTTTCTTTCCCACTATGGTATGTCTTAATTATAGAATGAATTAACAATGCATACACAGCCATCACAGATGCCTTCTTCAATGACATTGAAGTGTGGCTTCCTTGGAAGGCTTTTTGAATTTATTTATTTATTTATTTATTTATTTATTTATTATGTATACCGTGTTCTGCCTGCATGTACACCTGCAGGCCAGAAGAAGCAATCAGATCACATTATAGATGGTTCTGAGCCACCATGTGGTTGCTGGGAATTGAACTCCAGACCTTTGGAGGAGTAGTCAGTGCCTTTAACCTCTGAGCCATCTCTCCAGCCCTGGGAAGGCGTTTTTGTTTGTTTGCTTTTTACTGCTCCAGTCAATGGAAGGGGACTTTATTTGATTCTGGGGTCATAGGCCAGGTATAGCCCCAGCTATATTTGACTTTCTTCTTGGGATTCAGGTTGTTGGTGTGACCTCACTTTTTGCGGCAGTTGACTGCATACGGGTGCAGACGTGTGTAGCACTTGCGGCAGATCATCTTGTCACAGTTGTACTTCTGAGCCAGCTGACAAAGAGACGGCTCAGTGATGCCACCACACAGGCGCAGCACCAGGTGCAAGATGGACTCTTTCCTGGATGTTGTCGTCGGACAGGGTGTGGACATCCTCCAGCTGCTTGCAAGGCAACATCAACCTCTGCTGGTCAGGTGGGATGCCTTCCTTGTCTTGGATCTTGGCATTGACATTCTCAATGGTGTCACTGGGCTCAACTTCAAGAATGATGATCTTGACTTGTCAGGGTCTTCACAAAGAGCTACATGCTGGCGTCTGCTGCTCGGCTGCCTCATTGAATAGAGTCTTGGGAAGATTTTTATGTCTGCTTAAAAAAAAATCAAGATGATAATATCAGCTGCCAAAGCTGGACACTTTTTTTTTTTTTTTTTTTTTTTTTTTGGTTTTCGAGACAGGGTTTCTCTGTGTAGCCTTGGCCATCCTGGACTCACTTTGTAGACCAGGCTGGCCTCGAACTCACAGCAATCTGCTTGCCTCTGCCTCCCAAGTTCTGGGATTAAAGTCTTGCACCACCACGCCCGGCTCAAAGCTGGATACTTGAATTCCATCCCTACATCCCATATGATGGAAGGAGGGAACAGACTCCCACCAGTTTTTCTGATCTCCATGTGTGCACCAAGGCACACATGCACTCACCTCCCACACAATTTAAAGATTCAAACAGTGTAGAAGTCAGAATCCACATGCTAGCTTGTTGTCCTGGTGAAGGATAGAGTTACTTGGCTCATGGTTTTAGAGTGCAGGGCTGGCTGAGTCATGACACTGGATCAGAGCTGAGGCAAACTGTCCCGGCAATGGGACTGTGTAGGTGGCACACCATTCCCTAGGCTGGGATCCCACTCACCTGAACCCTGGGCCCAGGAAATCCTATTTCCTCAGCCGTAACACACCCACCCTCAGCCATTCCTACCTTGAAGGCACACCTCCTAGTCAACTCTCTCTTCAAACCTACTGTGTTAGCTGCTTTCTTGCTGACTTGATAAAACACCATGGCCTGTGAAAGAGACAGTGGAAACAAAGGCATACAGTCTATCAGTGCAGGGAGGCACGGCAGCAGGCACGGTGGTCTCCCCAGGAAGCTGAGAGATCACGTCTTCAACTGTGAGCACAAAGCAGAGAGAATGGAATGGAAACAGAGTGAGGCTACGTGCTACACAGGCCTCCCAGATCTTAGCACAACTGACTCCATGATGGAAGTACCATTCAGGACGTAAAACTCAGCATGTAGACAGTACCACCTACCAAAATAAAACCAAAGACCTATTCCACCAAAGTCCATAGTTCTGGAAATGTCTCTAAATGTACTAACCTAGCTTTTTGGCTTCTTTAGTCCCGTTTCTGGCTAAGTGAAGTGTGTCAACACAGAACACGTGGTTTTGTTTGTTTGCTTGATTTTGTTTTTGTTTTGCCCCAGCTTCTCTCTCTCTCTCTCTCTCTCTCTCTCTCTCTCTCTCTCTCTCTCTCTCTCTGTTTTGTTTGTTTGTTTCTTTTTCTTTTTTCTTTTTTTGGTTTTTTGCTTTTTTGAGACAGAGTCTCTCTGTGTAGCCTTGGCTGACCTGGACGCATTTTGTAGACCAGGCTGGCCTTGAACTCACAGAGATCCACCTGCCTCTGCCTCCCAAGTGCTGGGATTAAAGGCGTGCGCCACTACAGCCAGCTTCAAAGCAGATTCTAAAGAAACTTCTACAAGTAACAGTATCTAGCCAGTTACTGTTATAGCAAGGCCTTAACTTTCTTTCATGCAGTTTCTGCTTGGGTATTCACAGTCAGAGAAAAAAAAAAAACTCTTATTGTCTCAAGCCTTTTGCCAGATGCCCTTTTTTAACATTCACTGTGGGAAAAAGTTTTCCCTGTATGAATTTCCTTAGGGATAAGAAATTAAGAGAAAAGACAGTTTAGGAGAAAAGGCAGATTTTTAGACAAGATTACACCTGGACCACAGAGATCTTTGGAAGTTTGTCAAACAAAGCCTCCACAGGTGTTGTGGATGTCTAGAGATCATGCTGGATTGTTGGAGGTCTCTGGAACTTTGTCAAGCAAAGCCTCTACAACTTGTCCTCATGTCTGTGACAGAGCAGAGCCCCAATGGGCTGGTCCAGAGGGGTGTTAGGGGACACAGGAGAGAGAATTGGGGATATCAAGTAGGACACGCAGCCTGGAAAGAGGCCTTTTTGATTGCTCTGACTTCTCACACATCCCAGTGGATGGCTCAGAAGATGCCTTCCCCGCCCCTAAATCTCATTTGGTTTTGCTGTTATTTTGTGCGAAAGAGTGTTCGCATGTATGTGGGGGTGGGGGTTGCCGATGGAACTCAGGATTTCAAACCTGCTGGGTAAGTGTGGCACCGCTGAGCTACAGCCCCAGCCTGGGGTAGGAGTAGACTTCCAGACCGCCTAGGCTATGTGCTTGTCAGCATTGTTTTGCTCCTGTCATCACTCTTCAATCTAAACATCTGTGTGATCTGCTCAGGCTTTAACTGGCTTTGTCTGGTTAAGGTCACACTGAGCACATCTTGCTGTCAGGGCTTAGCAGAGGGAAAGGTCCAGCATTTGGCGACTGTGTGTCTGGAAGAATCCTCAGACTTCTGATAAGCAGGGAGCTTCCCTTTGACAGCCTCCAGCCCCACAGCACTGTGTTGTCAGGACACTGTTCTCCTTGAGCTGAGAGGACTACAGAGTGCCTCTGGCCATAGCCAGTTCTGTGAAGACAGATCTGGGCATTTTCCATCCAGTAGTGACTTTCTCACTGTGCATCTGTGGGTGCTCGCTGTATCCATCCATGATGCTATCGGATGTTTGCTTTATCTTCTTATGCTCAGATACTGTCTTCTAAATAAATATAAATGTTAAATTCAAGGATGATAATTTTACACAGGAACAAGAAATTTACTTAAAACCTTCTGGGTTCCTCGGTTCAGATGAAATTCCATTGAGCAATTAACTGCACAGAAATCCAGTAGAAAAGAAATCACATAAAAACTAAAGAAACTACACTCGCTGGGCATGGTGGTGCATGCCTTTAATCCCAGCACTCAGCAGGGAGGCAGAGGCAGGTGGATTGCTGTGAGTTCGAGGCCAGCCTGGTCTACAAAGTGAGGACAGCCAAGGCTACACAGAGGAACTCTGTCTTGAAAAACAAAACAAAACAAAACAAAACAACAACAAAGAAAGAAAGAAAGAAAGAAAGAAAGAAAGAAAGAAAGAAAGAAAAAGAAACTACACTCACAGAGTCTCACCAACATGGCTGTCTAAGCATGAACACCAAAGTGGACAAGGAAAAGCCCATGAGACCTTAATGCTAAACAAAGAAGTTCAGGCAACTGTGGAAAGCTGAGAGCGGGAGAAATAGTCTTCACCAGGGAAGAGCACTTTCCAGTATCAGATGTTCAGCTCTGAAAACATACACACATGGGACATTATACAGAGTGAGCAGGTTATATCTAAGAATATATATGTATATGCATATGTGCATGTAATAACAGATAATAAAAAAAAGAGGCAATGAATTTGAAAGATAGCAAAGAGGGGTATATGAAAGAGCTTAGAGAAAGGAAAAAGAAGCAGAAACTGTTGAAATTATATTATCATAATCTCAAAAGAGTAAAAACTGTCTCTAAATAAAGCAAACTGGGTGTGGTGACACATGGCTTGATTCTCAGCATTTGGGAGGCAATGACAGGTGAATCTCTATGAGTTCTAGGCTAGCCTGGTATTCATAGAGAGTTCTAGGCAGAGTTAGGCAAAGTGTTCCATGCCTGTAATCCCAGTACTCAGCACTCAAGGAGACAGAGGCTGGAGAATCTATGTGATTTCTAGGTCAGCCTGGTCTACAAAGTGAGTCCAGGACAGCCAAGGCTACACAGAGAAACCCTGCAGAGAGAGAGAGAGAGAGAGAGAGAGGGAGAAAAGAAGAAGAAGAAGAAGAAGAAGAAGAAGAAGAAGAAGAAGAAGAAGAAGAAGAAGAAGAAAAAGAAAAGAGAAGAGAGGGAGAGTTAGTTCTAGGCAGCCAGGAATACAGTGAGACTCCTTCTCAAAACAACAAACACCTAAACAAATATGAGGCTGGAGAGATGGCTCAGTGGTTAAGAGCACTGGTTGCTTTTACAGAGGACCTAGGATCAGCTCCAAACATTCACATAATGACATGGTTGCCTACAGCCATGTGTAGCTCCAGTTTTTGGAGATACAATGCCCTCTTTTACAAGGACCAGGTGTTTGAGGCGCTTACACATAAAATAAAACTTTTTTTTTTTTTTTTTGGTTTTTTGAGACAAGGTTTCTCTGTGTAGCCTTGGCCATCCTGGACTCACTTTGTAGACAGGCTGGCCTCGAACTCACAGCGATCTGCCTGCCTCTGCCTCCCGAGTGCTGGGATTAAAGGCATGCGCCACCACGCCCGGCTCAAACATAAATCTTTTAAGAAGAGATGAAAAAGTAGTTAGACCTCTAGCTACACACCTTTTCATGTTTTCAAAATTCCTCTTTCACATCTGAAAATAATTAGATAAGCCTAGAGAATTCAGTTGAGGGTGGAGAAGTGGGAAACTAGGCACACAGGTGATGGGATGTCCTGCAGGTGATGGGATGTCCTCGGGAGAAGCAGGGGACTACACGTGAAAGAATAGTGAAGTGACCATGGAAGACCAGAAAAGCTACGTTCCCAAGGAAAGGATCAAGGGAAGCTGGGGGCTGGGAGGGGTGTGGGGGTGGGGGCAAAACTCAACCAGCTCAGGCCTGGAAAACTGTGAAAGGGTACAGACCTGGAGAAGGAAGAAACCCAAGGGCGGCCCTCTAACATGCTTGCAATGCCTACTTCCCGCCGCAGGCTCTTCCACTCGAGAGCGTGTGCCTGGGTAAGTGGTCCACAGGCCCTTCCGGCCACCTGAGCTCACTGCCTGTGTAGGGGCACCTCAGTTTCATCTTTGCAAGTACATGAAAACAGAACTGGGCAGCACAGAAGACGCGGAGTTGTGTGAGTCACTCCTCCGGCCGTCTTGATGGTTACTTGGTCCGATGAGAAAAGCAAGCCCGTCCTCCAGCCTCAGTCTGGCGTGTTCACCCTGTTCCCACTCTTGGAAAACAGTACCCGACTCTTCAGTTCATCCCTGGTGACAGAATGGTTGCAAGCCCCACGATTTGTAAGTATCCGGACAGCAAGACCCTTTCAAGTATCTGTCCTTTCAGGGTCAAGACACGTGGCTGGATTCAAGTCTGAGACATTTGACTTTCTTAGGCCAGATGTTCACAATGCAAGGGTGCGGATGTGCGGGCTGGGGTGTAGGCTGAGCAGGGCAGTGGGGAATCAGGCTGAGCTTGGGCTCAGGTTTATCCACGGTATCTGGGCAATCAAACTCTGTCCTAAGATCAGAGAAACCCCCCGTTAGCAGCTCCTGAGACAAAGACCCAGAGAGAGTCTAGAAGAAAGGATCAAAGTGCTTTCAGTGTGGTCACCGCAAGAGGAAGAGGAGAGCCAGGAAGAATAAGGCTGCTGAGCCGGAAAAGAGCGAAAACCCAGTTTCCTCCGGTCTGTCCATTGAAGATTTGCTGAGGAGGATGTGAAAGCCATCCTTCCGGGCCTGATGTGGGCAGGACTGTGTCCCATTTCCTTGAGCTAACTAAGGAAGAAATAATTAAATGTGTTCTACTTCTGTGGGTATACCTTTCCAGTTCGTAAGGCTGGCCCCAACTAAGGAGGGGCATCTGAGATAGCAGAAAGCCAGCTGACTTAATTTCCTTTAAGTTTTTGTTAGCTTTGGGCCAGGAAGGACCAGCTAATTGTGTTTACTGTCCTCAGTTTGCCCTTTAGCTTTGTGGCCAGCTTAAGACCTCAGCTGCTTTTCAGGTTCATTTTTAACTAACTGACAACTCACGGTTCAAAGATTGCTTGCTGAAAGGTCCCTGTTTGAACCCCACCTCCCCTCACAGCTCCCCCAAGCTTCTGTCTGCCCCAACACTGCCACACCAGCTGTATGCTTAGCTCCAAATCTATGGATGGTAAATTCAGTGGCCAACAAGGTCACAGGTTGTGGGGAAGAGAGTGTCACAATGAGTCTCTGGTAAATATGGAGCACCTGGTTTGCAAGACCCAAGGGCGCCTGAGAAAAAGCCAGCGGAAGCGATCTTGGGGAGCCCAGCCACTGGGCCAGCGGAAGCGATCTTGGGGAGCCCAGCCACTCATGTGTATCATCCTCTCACAGCTCTTCAGAGATGCTGAAGCCAGTTGTTATCCCCAGACCTCAACATTCCCACCCTTCGCCTTGGAAGGGCCTTCCCTCTTCTAGAAGTGGAGGGGCCAGGAAGCAATATTGGTATTGAACCAAGATATTAATATCAAGTCACTATGTGTGTTCTGTAGCTTTTCAGCCCCTTGTAGGGTCCAGTTTGACTCAAGGCCAGGCAACCTGTGCTGAGGGTCCAGCTGTGTAAAAATAATGAGGGTCCAGCTTGACTCAAGGCCAGCCAACCTATGCTGAGGGTCCAGCTGTATCTAAAAATATTCCACTACTCCTACCCCTGGAATGTACTTACCCCTCCTAGCTAGCCTGCTAAATTCTGCTTTTACAAAAAGATGTAAAAAGCACTTGCACCTGCTTTCGGGAGTCGGCAGCTTGAAAGAACTTGTCAGACCTCGCTGCGCATCGACTCAATAAAATTCCTGTGTGTATTGCATCGACATTGGACTCTGTTTCTCCCTGGGGACTCCGGGTATAGACTAGAGATCTCTCTGGAGGTCTCAGTCTTACAGAAGGTGACAGGGCAGACAGTTTACTTGGGCTGCATTAGGGCTGAGAACAAACTGTGGTTGTAGACATTTGGACCTTGCAGAAAGCTCAGCAGTCTCCAGAAGCTGAATTCAGGAGGCTGTGGGGTGCAATGAGAAACGCACCAGTTCATCACAACCCACCCGTGACAGAGGACTCTCAGGGGCATCAGAGAGGCCCAGCTGCAAGGGTGGGGGTGGGACACAGGGCCTCCTGCCTGCCTCACCTTGGGAGTGGCACTTAGGTCTCAGCCCTGGTCACTTCCCTGAGGTGAAGCTGAGGGGACCAGTGCTACTTGGGGATCAGGCAGCCCCCTGTATCAGCTCACAGATCTGCAAACACACGAACCTGCTGTGCACATGTCACATTCAAACCACGTTGGGACCCTTTGTTCAGAGAGACTCTCAGGCAGGCTGAGGTGGGCTCCAGGGGCGAGGCGAGGGTGCTGTGCAGGCAGACACAAGGCAGCCATAGGTTGCTGGGACTAGTGTGAGTGATTGGGTCTACACTGTTCAGGGTCACTCAGCTGGAACCTGTCCCTGGACACAGTACACAGAGGTGTTTTTTCCAGCTCCACAAGCTTAACTGTGCCATTCAGAAGCCCTGGGGCAGCAAGGGACAGAATCTACCTCAGCCAGTTTAGCCCATGACAGGAGTCTTACAAGTTAAAATTCTCATCATCATCATCATTATTGGTGCGTCTACGTGCAGGTACACATGTCGAGGTCAGAGAACAACGTTCCGGGGCCAATTCTCTCTTCCACCTTGTCGAGGCAGGATCTCTCTTGTTTCTGGTGTGCCATGTGTTCCAGGCTGGCAGCCTGTAAACTTCCAGACGATTCTGTCTTTGCCTCCACCTCCCACCCTGCCACCCGAGTGCTGGGATTACAGATATGTACCACTCTATCTGGGATTTTATATGTGTGCTGGTTAGTTTTTTTGTTTTGTTTTGTTTGTTTGCTGATTAGTTTTTAACTTGATACAAGCTAGAGTCATCTAGGAAGAGGGGACCCCATCTGAGAAAACGCCCATCTCAGATTGGCCTGTAGGCACGCCTGTGAGTCTAGCCTACTCTGGCAGTACCACCTCTGGGCAGGTGGTCCTGGGGTATATAAGAAATCAAACTAAGCAAGCCAGGGAAAACAAGTCTGTATGCAGCGTTCCGCTGTGGCCACTGCTTTAGTTCCTGCCTCCAGGTTTCAGCCCTGACTTCCCTCAGTGGCAGGAACTGTAAAATGAAATAAACCCTTCCTACGGCCTTTGCTGTTGGTCACACTGTTTATCACAGCAGCAGAAACCTAACTAGGACACATGGATTCTGAGAATTGAACTTAGGGGCCTGGAGAGATGGCTCAGCAGTTAAGAGCACTGACTGTTCTTCCAGAGGACCTGGGTTCAAATCCCAGCACCCACATGGCAGCTCACAACTGTCAGTTATGCCAAGATCTGACACCCTCACACAGACATGCATGCAGGCAAAACATCAACCCATGTAAAATAAAAATAAATTAATTTTAAAAATAAAATAAAAAAGCTGGGTGTGGTGGCACACACCTTTAATCCCAGCACTTGGGAGGCAGAGGCAGGTGGATCGCTGTGAGTTCAAGGCCATCCTGGGGTACAAAATGAGTCCAGGACAGCCAAGGCTACACAGAGAAACCCTGTCTCGAAAACCTGAAATAAATTAAAAAAAAAAAAAAAAATAAAAAAAGAGAATTGAACTCAGGGAGTTGTGACAAGTGCCTTTATTCATTGCTGGCATCTAAATACAGGATGTTTGTGTCTTGTGTAACATACTGGGAGGGTAAAGATGGGAGGCTGCTGCTGTGGATGATCCTTTCTTCTAAGAAGGACTGGGGGACACAACAGGTGTGTCCAGGCTCACACTCTCCCAGCTTCATAACCAGGAAGCGAACACTCTCTGCAGCTGAAAAAAATCCAGGGAGCACACAGATCAGCTGCGACCACATAGAGCTACCCTGCAGCCCCTGTACCTGAGAGCAGAGTGCCACGGGGACAGGATATCATCACACAGCCCAGGCTGGCCTCAGAGCCATGCATTTCTCCTCCACCACCTCCCAAGTGCTGGCGTGTGCCACCACACACAACTATCGAGCACTTCTTATGTGACAGGACTCTGGTTCAGTTGAAATGAGGGGATGTGGATCTGCAGAGAAAGGACAGAGGAGGGAGGGACTTTCCAGAAGAGAAGAGAAAGGACACTAGGTGGAATCAAAGCAGGGGCACTCTGGGATTGCCCTGTCAGCATCTGGGTCTAAATCAGATACCATTAGATCATAACTTACAACAAGTCCATCTAGGTACCTGAAGGAAGTGGAAAAGAAGACCGGGCCGGAGCCTGGGCTGGCATCTCTCTCTCTCTCTCTCTGTTTTTGTTTTTATTTTATTTTATTTTTTCGAGACAGGGTTTCTCTGTGTAGCCTTGGCTGACCTAGACTCATTTTGTAGATCAAGCTGGCCTTGAACTCACAGTGATCCGCCTGCCTCTGCCTCCCGAGTGCTGGGATTAAAGGCGTGCGCCACCATGTCCATTTTAGCACCTCTCTCTCTCTCTCTTTCTTGCCATGTACTATTGATTTCCTGTTTGAGAGCCTGGAAAATAAGTTTGACAAGCTTTGCTTTATTAGGGTCCTATGGGATGGATGGGATGGAATGTGGTTGATTTGCATTGTTTTGAGTAAGAAGCATCTAAGAGCTGAGCGTTGTGGCAGCACAAGCCTGTAATCCCAGCACTCGGGAGGCAGAGGCAGGTGGATCTCTGTGAGTTCGAGTGTAGGACGGCCAAGGCTAGAGAAACCCCATTTCAAAAACAGACAAACAAGCAAAGCATCTAGGGCATTAAGTACCTCTTGAGGGTCAGAAGGGATTAACTGAGTAGAGACCTACCTGAATGTGCAAACCCTATCCCATGGGCTGGGTGTCCCTGACTGAATAAAAAGGGAGAAAGGACAAAGGAGGGTACCAGCAGTTCCCTGTCTGTGCATCCCGCTTGGCTGAGATGCGAGGAACAGCTCCCACAGCTGTTGAACCACTCCTGCCCCTGTGCACCATTCCACTACCATGGGGGTCAGAATAAGTAGACACCCAAGATGCCTGTGACTCAAGGCTGCGCCCTCAGCATTGTCCCTGCACTCGCTCTGGGTCAGAGGAAGGATAAGCCCAGGGGAATCATGGGTGTGAGCCTGGAAGGACCTCAAGAGTGTGAGCAGGTACAATCATTTATCTGCAGGAGACCAAGGCCCACACCGAGGACAGGCCCTCTGAGACCTGTGGGCCTGTTCTCTTTGCTCCTTTTCTGAAGGTTTTCCCCACCTTTCCCTCCCTCCTCAGCTTTCCACACAGTGCCACTCTCTCTACCACAGTCCCTCCCTGCAGGTCTCAGACCACAGCCAAGAGCGCCTGGTAATATGTCTCAGCTGAAAGCTGTAAAATTACACTGGCCTGTAAGCCACTCAGTAACTCAGCCTGGCCTTGTACTCCACGTGGTCTCATGACAAGCGGCTGTAAGGGCGGAAGGAAGAAAAGGGTTGATGTCCTTGTGTGCCACTCAGACCTGGCCTGACACAGAAGACAGCATGAGCACCCTGGAGCCTGACCTAAACATCCGCTGGCTTGGGTCAATCCAGCTCTGACTCTTTTCCCAAGAAAGAGCTCCTACAGTGATGCTCTTCAGACGGAAACTTGAAGCTAGACAGGCCTGGCTGGGTGATCATGGCCAATGCAAAGACAACTATTGACATCTTCATCAGCCAAGTCAGGACATCCTGGACAGCAAGGACATGGTTTCCGGCAGGGTTCTAGAGGGCGTGGTACAATCAGAGGGAGGTAAGGGGAAACTTGAATAGTCCTTTCCAGATCTATCACAGACAAAAGGCTTTATGTGGGTCTGGAGAGATGGCTCAGAGGTTAAGAGCACTGCCTGCTCTTCCTGAAGTCCTGAGTTCAATTCCCGGCAACTACACGGTAGCTCACAACCATTGATATGAGATCTTGTGCCCTCTTCTGGCATACAGGCAGAACACTGTGATAGATAAATCTTTAAAATAAAGGGAGGGGGCTTTATGTGTTTCATCCCAGTCCCCAAAATACCTAAGACCCAACCGCAGAAGACCAATGCTTGTGCTTCCTAACCTGACACAGGACTGGGTGCCTTGGGCATGCATATGGTGGTGGCATGTGACTTGGAAGACTGAGGTAGGAGGATTAATTGGTCACAGGAGTTCCAGTCTAGCCCAGGCACCATGAGACTCTCAACATGGCTGCTTGTGGCAGTAGCTCTGTAACAATGCTTCCCTAAGTATGCCTGAGGGAGACACTGGGTTCGATCCCCAGCACTGTAAACCAGTAATTAAAACACTACGAAGAGCCCTCTCCATCTTCTCTACCCTGGGAGCAGCTGTCCTGCCTTGGCCCCTCACCCCTGAAAATGTATGCCTGCTCCAAGTTCGTCTCCACCTGCTCCTTGATCAGGAGCACCTCCCAGCTGCTGAGTCGTCCACTCTCTGCAGTGGAGTTGAAGCGACCACATGGGCCAGCAGATGAGGGCCCCCGTAGCTTGGCAGTCCAGTGGCCTCTGACCTCGCTCATCTCTAGCTGCAGCTTCCGGACCAGCACCATTTCAAGGGACATCGACACAGCTGCCAAGTTCACTGGGGCTGGAGCTGCTATAGCTGGGGTGGCTGGCTCTGCGGCGGCCGGGATTGGGACTGGTTTTGGGAGCCTCATCATTGGCTATGCCAGGAAACTCTTCCCTGAAGCAGCAGCTCTTCTCATACGCGATTCTGGGCTTCGCCCTCTCAGAGGCCATGGGGCTCTTTTGCCTAATGGTGGCCTTTCTCATCCTCTTCGCCATGTGAACCAGCTGTCTCCACTGTCTCCGCTCCCACCTCTCACAGTTCTTTTGTGTCCCGGCTGCCCTGTATGCTCCTTTTCCTGTCCCTCCCCAGGACGGCTTGGGGAAGTGCTTGGCTCAGGGTTTGACAGAGAGAAGACAAATAAATACTGTATTAATAAGATGTAAAAAAACAAACAAACCAAAAACAAAAAAACAAAACAAAACAAAAAAAAAACACGATGAAGAAAACATGATACCTAACCTTCACTTCCATGACCCCAAGATTCTAAGCCTTTCCAAGTCCCTGGCAGAATCCAGCCAGGAATCATTGATGCTACCCAGCTCCAGGGCACCCTGTTCCGTCACTCTTTGAGACAGGGTTGTGCAGGCTCCTGCCCCTGAGCTGTGTAGAGTCTATGAACAGGATGGTCCTAAAAAGCCAGTAAGAACTGTGCACCCCAAGTTTCTCTCTTCTTCTTGTACCCCTTCTATTATCAAATCTGTATTCACCCCAGCCATCAATTCCTTAGAATCTCAGTGCCCTGCATTTGTGCATGGTTCATTTCATCCGTATATCTCGAGCCATCTCCCAGCAGTGTGCCCCTTGACCTGCCTTGCCCCTCCTGCTGTCACCTTTCTTTCTTTTCTGGGTAGTGACACAGAACGTTAAGAACACGAGAGAGATGGGACAAGCCCCCAAAGATGTGGCTATCACAAACTGGAAAGACTGAGGTGGAAAAGCCCTTTGCCACTGGCATGAAGGAGGGCCCCGGGGACCTCGTCCCTCCAAGCAACCATCTGGGAAGGCCCTGCTGCCCTCACGGAGGCGAAGGTGGCCAGATCCAGGCCTCTGTGATACACTCACACTCTTCACATTCCACAGGCCCAGTGTTATATCAATCTCCTACCAAGAAAAGCAAACAAAGTAACCATTTGTGTTGATGCCATGTTTGGGGGTGCACAGCACCTTCTCTAAGTTTGCACCCCAGTGTTTAGGACTCTCCTGTGGTGATGGACACAAGCCTTTCGGCCTGACATGGTACCCAGCTAGCTACTATGCTCGCTTATTGTTGATCTCTTCTGCCACCTGCTGGCATAACCTAGAAAATGCACCCGAACCTTCTCAGCTTGCCTCTACAATGTCTTGTCTTTATTTTTCCACATGTTGGTCTGCCTTGAGCCCTGGCCTCTGAGATCCTGAAGTCTATCAGGCACAGCTGTCAGCTCAAGTCAATTTTAGAGCCTTGAGTGGGGCTTGGCAAGATGAGTCTTGGTTAGTTGAATACTGAGTCTCGTCCAAGGAAAGGACCCAGTTCCTTAAATGGTGTTCAGAGGACTGAGGGGTATAACTGTCCTGCCAGATGGCTCCCTGTTGTATAGCAGTTTCCTGTAACAGAAACATTTGGGGGTAAGGGAGCTTGTGGGACTCAGGAGGTAAACAAAAGATCACATGTCTGAGAAAGCAGATGTTTTAAAGATTCGCAAATGCCCCTCCCCAGTTTACAAAAGGTGTAAGCAACGCTGATCGGCTGAGCTGAGAGGACATTTTAGTTCCCAAGAAAACATTCTTGGGCTGTTGAGGATCTGCCTGCAAGCTCCCAGGTTGCAGCGTTTGTGAGTCATCACTGGTGTTGGATTTGTGCTGTCTGGCATACAACACCCACAGTGACCATATAAGCCATCCCATTTTATCTCTGTAGCCACGCTGTTGCTACCCAAGGTGCTGATTCCCTTAGCGCAGCGCTTTTTTTTTTTTTTTTTCTTTTTAAAACATAGCTCCACAACCCCCAGACAGGGTTTCTCTGTGTAGCCTTGACCGTCCTGGAACTCTCTTTGAAGATCAGGCTGGCCTCGAACTCACTGCGATCTGCCTGCCTCTGCCTCCCAAGTGCTGGGATTAAAGGTGCTTAATTAAGGGCTTCTTCACCAAGGGAGAAGAAGAAGCAGAGTAACAAGACGTCCATCCCATTATTTTCAGGAACTGAGCGGCTATCTTCAGTTTATAATACATTCTTCTTTACATTGGGGGAGGGTCTATGGGATGAGTTTCAACCTCCTAAGAACTCCCCAGGAATATCTTTTTTTTTTCTTCTCCCAGTTACCGTTTCACAGCTAGTCCGTGTATAGATAGCGCTAACTATAGCACATGAAGCTCCCTCTGGGGTATGCAGAACGCTGCTCCTCCAAAGAGATTCACCTCTAAACCCAGCAGGGCCTGGGAATATGTTACGTCACAGGACGAAGGGGAAGACAGCTGCAGATGGAATTGTGGTCAGTCAGATAACCTCCAAGTAGGGGGTTTCTGGATTACTGGCATGGGCCAGTGAGTCACAGGGACCTTAAAAGTAGGGCAGTGGAAGAAGTGGGGTGGGAGGTGGGGGGCAGGGTGGGAGGGGGCAGGGTGGCAGGGCTGGGAGATGGTTTGAGAACTGAGGAGTGGGAGCCAGTGAGGGCCTGGCTCTAGAGCCTCCATTTTGCAGGGAAGGGACACTCTCTGCAGGCCTCTGTTCTAGACCTGTGAGGTCACCAGTTTGTCTTGCTCTCGGGTGGGCAGTTCCTGGTAACTTGTTACAATGCAAAGTGACATGCCTACAGTCCATGTGTGCTGCTTCTTTCCTCCAGTGTGGTGTCAGCAGCACACACTACGTCTTCTCTCTCCAGGGCACTATGGACTGAAATATTAGAGGGTAGCTTTCATGGAGACTTTTGTCTCTCTAGTGGATTTCCTTCTTGAGATAAGAAAAAAAAAAGGTAGAGCCGGGCATGGTGGCGCACATCTTTAATCCCAGCACTTGGGAGGCAGAGGCAAGTGGACTGATGTGAGTTCGAGGCCAACCTGGTCCACAAAGCGAGTACAGGACAGCCAAGGCTACACAGAGAAACCCTGTCTTTGAAAACAACAACAACGAGCTGGGCGTGGTGGCACATGCCTTTAATCCCAGCACTTGGGAGGCAGAGGTGGGAGGATCGCTGTGAGTTCGAGGCCAGCCTGGTCTACAAAATGAGTCCAGGACAGCCAAAGCTAACATAGGGAGACCCTGTCTCGAAAAACCAAAAAAAAAAAAAAAAAAAAAAAGAAAACAACAACAAGAAGAAGCTATAAGTCTTCCTCAGTTCTTGTCTTCTCTCCATGTTCCATCCTTCCCACGACCAATGTCGGGCTGACCTTCGGGATCTCTTCTGAATTTTTCCATCCATTCCCCTCGCCACTCATACTTGCCCCTGTCCTAAACCATAGGTTCATACTTTGCCATTACATGTTTTATCACCTGTCTGGAGTCCTCCCATTGGTCCTTCTTGCCTTCCTTCCATATTATTTGGCTGCCATTCTAGATAAGATGCAAGCAACGGTACTCTGAGATACTATAATTCTGTACACAAGCAACAGGAAGCACCAGCTCTCCCGATGCTGACTTCCTCTGTCAGGCCCAGGAGCGAGCGTCCTTTGTCCACAGCAAAGGCCCCAATGCTCTAGGGTTGTCACCTC
Organism: Acomys russatus; assembly: GCF_903995435.1. Classification (NCBI taxonomy): domain Eukaryota; kingdom Metazoa; phylum Chordata; class Mammalia; order Rodentia; family Muridae; genus Acomys; species Acomys russatus. The sequence goes on along the minus strand of NC_067149.1, from coordinate 49,836,929 downwards.
CCAGGCTGTTTGACTTTTACATCATGACCTCTGCGGCTTGTGCTTATATGTCATGCTGGCAACTAAACATGTAGAGGCCACTGGGAAAGGCAAAGGGAGGCTGATGAGAAAGTATGAACCTGTGGTTTAGGACAGAGGCAAGTCCCACAGCCCACACATGCTCAGCAAACAGTGTACCGCGTGTCATCCTTTTTGAAAAAAAATGATTTATTTATGATGTATACAGTGTATACACACTAGAAGTGGGCACCAGGTCTCATTATAGATAATTGTGAGCCACCATGTGGTTGCTGGGAATAGAACTCAGGACCTTTGGAAGAGCAGCCAGTGCTCTTAACCTCGGAGCCATCTCTCCAGCCCTACACATTACCCTCTTTAAATGTAACCTTTCTCACCACTTGGGCAGAAAGACACTACTGTTTTCTGTTTTCATTCTATGTGAGCTCACTTAGGAAGACCAGGAATTAAATTCTGGTGAGAACCATTTATTAGGGTCCTCACGCTGGGAGGGAAGAGAAGCTACCTCCCGCAGGTCTTAGGGCTCTGTCAACTCTTCCTGGGACCATATAGTGTGTCTTTTCACAGAAGTCACATTCCACAGTCAGGCAGATGCTGTAGTACGCCCTCTGTTGAGCATGCTTTGGACATCACAGATTGAATGTCCAACCTCCTAATAAAGATGAGTCAGGCCTGCTAGAGAGATGGCTCAGTAGTTAGAGACCTGGATTCATTTCCAGCATCCACATAGTAGCTCAAAACCATCTCTAAGTCCAAGTCCAGGGGATTTTCTGACCTCAGGCCAAGCACACTGGTGGTGCATATACATCCATATAGGCAAAACATTCATTCACATAAAATAATCTTTTAAAAGATTAAATAGGTGGCACACACCTATAATCCCAGCACTTGGGAGGCAGAGGCAGGTGGATCACTGTGACTTCGAGGCCAGCCTGGTCTACAAAGCGGGTCCAGGACAGCCAAGGCTACACAGAGAAACCCTGTCTTGAAAAACCAAAAAAACAAAAAACAAAAAAACCAAAATAAAAAACTCTAATCTTTGATGAAAAGCAATAACCAGGCTAAAAATAAACAAACACTGAGGCTTTATTTGTTTGTTGTTTTTTCTTTTTGTTTTTATAATCTCCTGTGCTTTTCTGGAGTCACTCGTTTTTAGAGAGTCTGCAAAGGTTCTAATGTCACAGCAACACAGAAAACACTATTTTATGTCACTGTTACATTTTTTGTTTTTTGTTTTTTCAAGACAGAGTTTCTCTGTGTTAGCCTTGGTTGTCCTGGACTCGTTTTGTAGACCAAACTGGCCTTGCACTCACCGTGATCTGCCTGCCTCTGCCTCCCGAGTGCTGGGATTAAAGGCGTGCACCGCCACGCCTGGCTTGTCACTCACATTTTATACAAAGCATAAGTTAACAATTAAAAAAGAAAACCCAACTCCCCAAACACTTTCCAGGCATCTATTTGTATTCCAGGTACCTATCTGTGTTACTTTAATTCTCTTCTTCCTCTCTGTTCATAAATTTTGTTTTAAATTGTGGTTAAATAAATATACAGGTTGTAACCACTTTCCACTCAGACTATTTATCACCTCCCGATTCAGCGGCATCAATCGAGTTCACAAAACTGTGCGAAGGCCGCCACTGTATTCTTCCCAAATGTCCTTGTCGCCCTAACTCACAGACTGTGCAGTAGAAGATACAGGTATGTACTACCAGGTCCACCTGGGGAGATACCACATCAGAGATGGCAACTGAATTGTTCCTAGGAAGACGACTAGCTACCATGGCAAGCGCTGTGCATCAAGCCTTCACTGCCTGCCTGTAGCAATTCCAGCCACCGTGTCCTCTGCCGGTCCTCACACTGCTGCCGTCTCTGAATCTGTGGGTGTTTGTGGACACTGTCACCGGCTGGCTGGAATTTCTCTCTACTAGGACTGAGAAGGCTACTGAAGTGTCAAAGACCCTCAAAAAGAAACTATTCTGGGTCCTCCCCTGTTCATTACAGAGCAAAAGCAGGTCATAGTTTATACTGCAGGTGGCAGCCTATTCCTATGGCCTGGAAATCAAATATCTGCACTGGAGGTTGCGATCCTCACCACAAAATTGAAAGCACTATTGAACTTGTTGTAGCAACCTTTTCCCAGGAAGCCTCTGAAAGATGGATAACCCGTTACCCATTGCCCTGTGAGAACCAGAACAGCTCCTAAATCCAGTACCAAGCTCAGACCCCGGGCGTGACTATATGGATGGCCCTTCCTTGTGACTATATGGAGGGCCCTTCCTTGTGACTATATGGATGGCCCTTCCTTGTGACTATATGGATGGCCCTTCCTTGTGACTATATGGATGGCCCTTCCTTGTGACTATATGGATGGCCCTTCCTTGTGACTATATGGATGGCCCTTCCTTGTGACTATATGGAGGGCCCTTCCTTGTGACTATATGGATGGCCCTTCCTTGTGACTATATGGATGGCCCTTCCTTGTGACTATATGGAGGGCCCTTCCTTGTGACTATATGGACGGCCCTTCCTTGTGACTATATGGAGGGCCCTTCCTTGTGACTATATGGATGGCCCTTCCTTGTGACTATATGGATGGCCCTTCCTTGTGACTATATGGAGGGCCCTTCCTTGTGACTATATGGATGGCCCTTCATTGTGACTATATGGATGGCCCTTCCTTGTGACTATATGGATGGCCCTTCCTTGTGACTATATGGATGGCCCTTCCTTGTGACTATATGGATGGCCCTTCCTTGTGACTATATGGAGGCCCTTCCTGTGACTATATGGATGGCCCTTCCTTGTGGACTATATGGATGGCCCTTCCTTGTGACTATATGGATGGCCCTCCTTGTGACTATATGGATGGCCCTTCCTTGTGGACTATATGGATGGCCCTTTCTTGTGACTATATGGATGGCCCTTCCTTGTGACTATATGGAGGGCCCTTCCTTGTGACTATATGGAGGGCCCTTCCTTGTGACTATATGGATGGCCCTTCCTTGTGACTATATGGATGGCCCTTCCTTGTGACTATATGGATGGCCCTTCCTTGTGACTATATGGATGGCCCTTCCTTGTGACTATATGAGGGCCCTTCCTTGTGACTATATGGATGGCCCTTCCTTGTGACTATATGGAGGGCCCTTCCTTGTGACTATATGGAGGGCCCTTTCTTGTGACTATATGGAGGGCCCTTCCTTGTGACTATATGGATGGCCCTTCCTTGTGACTATATGGAGGGCCCTTCCTTGTGACTATATGGAGGGCCCTTCCTTGTGACTATATGGATGGCCCTTCCTTGTGACTATATGGATGGCCCTTCCTTGTGATGGATCTGATCTCAGACTCCAATGCCAATCAAATGATCCCATTTATAGTAAATGGACCCCACAGGAACTGGTAAACACAAAGTCACCCCCAGACCCAAGGACAGGACCCCCAAAGATAGTGAACTGGGGGACTGCGTCCTCCTTAAAACCCGGAGGAAAAGACCTGAATAGCAGTTGGGTCCTTGATGGAAGGGATTTGACTGGGTGGCCCCAAGCATCCCCATGGATGTCACATGGTTTCTAGCTCTAAGAATTAAACTGGTGATTCTGATACCAGGAACTCTGCTGAGGACCCAGAGAGGACCTCCACACTGTGTGACAGTCCAAGACCTTACATTTTCCTTCTAAAGACAAAGGTAAGTGACACTTTGGAACTATGCACTCAGATGTGATAAAACACCCCCTGTCCTGGCTTCTGCTGTTTCTCCCTCTAGAAACCATAATCTGAACATGATGCATGTGAGCTCCGTGCTCCCCACAGAACGGAATCATCCTCCTGCTCAAACCAAAGAACCCCACAGCGTCATCTTTGCTCTCCGGCCAGTCCCACCTCTTACCCACTTATTTATTTTGAGGACTCCCCTCAGGACTCCCCCCCCCACACACACCAGTCACTGTGTAGTGTCTTGACTTCCTTCATTGTTGTTTTGAATGGGGTCTTACTACATACCTTGGCTGGCCTGGAACTTGCTAGATAGACCAGGCTGGCCTTGAACTCACCAGAGATCCACCTGCCTCTGTCTCTGAGCTGAGATTAAAGGTGTGCACCACCATGTTGGCCTTACCCTCATATTTTAATTACAGAAACAGGGGGTCACTGTTCTGTTTTTCTCAGAGCTTGACTTTTTCCCACAGAAATGTCCTTTTCAAAAAAAAAAAAAAGAAAGAAAGAAAAGAAAAGAAAGAAATGTCCTTTTCTCAAAGTGCAGATTTAATCTTCTGGCCACTGTGAATGCCTGTGTCCGGGAAGTTGTCACCCACATACCCAAGGGCAGCATTTGCAGTCAAGAGCACTTCAGCCTATCCCTTGCACGTGTACGCTGCTCTTGTGGACCACATCTAAGCAGGAGGCTCTCGGGACATGGTTTTGCCGGGTTTGTTATAGGTAGCAAATGGGTGATTTTGGTCACTAAGATTCTCCTTACGTGTATTTCTCACGACATAGTGTGTTCTTGTTCAGAAAAAGACAACTGACATGTTCCCACATATGTGCTTGCAGAATGTTTGGACTGGATGGTATATTAACAATTTTCTATTTCACTAACCAGTTACAGTCAACCGTCTGAACAGCATGTGCCTAGTTTATTTTTAATGTGCCTAACTGCAAGCCTGACTGAACTTTCCGAAGGAGTCCGTGCCTTGGGAAAGTTTCTAGCTTTCCCTGTACTTTGTGACCTCCTGACCCGGCTTAACAAGGGCCTCCAGGCACCAACCTGAAACTTAGGGCCGCAGCTGGGGCAGAGGCTGAACTCCCACTCAGAGCTCTCCAAAGACCTCTGCTTGCTGAAGGCAGTGCCTCCCTCAGAGCTTCGGAACAGTCCAAACATATTTGTAATTCAAAGTTTTCGTTCTAATTGGAGGCAGGTGGGAAGCCACAGGGCACAAACTTTTAAAGGACTATAATTTTCACTTGCTGTAGGAAAGGAGAGTTGAGAGTAAGATAATAAAGCAATTAAAAGTTTTCTCTCAGCCACAGTGAGGCGGCAGGCCCTGAAGGCAGCCCAGCTTGCGTCAGTTTGCAGCACATGGAGACTCCTCTGGGAGGCCAGGCCCAAGGCACAGTTAGGAAGCCTGAGTTTTTGCCTCAGTGGTTTACATCATGATGTCAAGCTCAGCTTCTGCTTGTTAGAAACTTTTCTCTTAGCCCAGGGGGCACTTTCCAAGTCCGCTCTCTGCCTTCCCATGCCTCATGCATGTGCAGGCCCTGCTTTGGGGGCACACTCCATACTCTAGCCCTCCACATGAACCATGAGCCTTTAAAGCAGAGCCTAGTGGTTGCATGCTGTGGCCCTTCCAAGCCTGTGACACTGTCGCACCTGAGGTGTCTATTACACATGCATAAAGTTACACACAGTACACCACACTCGGCAGAGTCTCACAAAAGGCAAATCCCAGCTGTAGGAATGTCATACAGCTGATTGGTAGGAAATAGTTTTTATTTTGCTTTGGTATCCATTAAAAACTCATTTCTCTTGGTGAAAAATCTAGTCCTCTTACACATTATTTCATGTCTCCCATGAATCGTGAATTGTAAATAAACCAACTATAAGAAACTGATTTTTAAAAATTATTTACTTATTATTATTCATACAGTGCTCTGCCTGCATGTACACCTGCAGGCCAGAAGAGGGCAGCAGATCACATCATGGATGGTTGTGAGCCACCATGTGGTTGCTGGGACTTGAACTCAGGACCTCTGGAAGAGCAGTCAGTGCCCTTAACCTCTGAGCCATCTCTCCGGGCCTTGAACCCACAGTGATCTGCCTGCCTCTGCCTCCCGAGTGCTGGGATTAAAGGCATGTGCCACCACGCCCAGCTAAGACTAACACCTTTTAAAGGAAGAAGAGTTGGAGTTGGTGAGAGAACAGAAGTGGAAAACTGGATGTGATTGATGATGCACACCCATGAGAAGCTGAGGCAGGAGAATTGCCACGAGTTCAAACACAAGTTCGTTACCTAATGAGCTTCCAGATAGCATCCTGTGCCCAAGGAAGGAGATGAGGAAGGGAGAGTGGGAAGTGAGAGGATAACAATCCAGATGTAATCTGAACTAAAAATAAAAGAGAGAGAGAGAGAGAGAGAGAGAGAGAGAGAGAGAGAGAGAGAGAGAGAAAGGAGGGGAAAAAAAAAAGGAGGCGAATTTGAACTGCAAAGCATGCCCAACAGAGCTCAGCCAACGGGATAGAAAGGGTGGGACCAGGCCAGACTAAGTTAACAAGAAATTGTCCCAACGATAGTCTCATAGCTCCCCAAACATAAAATGAGCCATCAGGATGATAGACAGCTCAATAAATACCCGAGGAGTGGGGCACACATTCCCGTCTGTGTGATCGCTGGTGAGCTGTGCCTGTCCTCTTCCTCTGTAGCAGATCACATTGGTAGGCCTCTGCAGTCCAATAAGAACTCTGGACACGCAGCAGGATGCAGACAGAGCAGGCAAGCTGCTCTCCCAGTAGGAAGAAATCAACTGTTGGTCCATGGCTTAAGCAAACATTGGGGAAGCGCAGATGGACTTGGGATGGAACCAGGCCGTTTGACTAAAAGCTGTCTCCAAGTCCGTAAGAGCTGCCTCTGAGGGCTGCTATCCAGGTGCCCTTGGCAGTTCTACGACAGTTGGAATGCACAGTTGGTTGGCACGGCTTGATTGGCACAGGTTGGTATTGGGGCTATCAAATGGAGTAAACGGAAAGAGTGTGAAGAGCTATGCAGATAGAAATAACCTCGGGGAGGGGCTTGGGAAATGACTCAGTGGAGAAGAGAAAGTTTATGAGCAAGGGGAGGGAAGTAAAAAGAAGAAAAAGAAAGAACTCTAAGTGAATACCATGAACTGGGCACCTTCCTCTTCAGCACTCGCTTTCTTTGGTGGCGGTCTCCTCTTACCTGAGACAACGGAGCGCCAAAGACAGAGCATATGATGGGGACCGGCAGGGGCGCTGTCATCGGTAAACCCAGTCATTTCTCTCCCTCTAGTTACTATTCTTTTTTCTTCCTAGGTCCCAAGATGGCTGGAGAAGGGACGAGACAAGGGGGCGTGGTGGCTATGATCCTGCAGATGAGCAAAGATTCCACAGATTTCTATAAGGGGCAAACAACGTGGCTTGTTATGTCGCTCCTTTACCTCTCCTTTATATATCTAGCGGAAACGCCCTGGTTTAGTAGGAAGAATGACTTTCAGTGCCACGGGAACATCTCCGAAGCCTGTTTAGCTGAGTGCTACAACGATCATTTCTCTATTCCTGTGATAGGCATCTGGAACGTTACTGGCTTGACCGTCTACTCCATCTTTTTTATGATGGAGTTCTCCGTCTTTCACAATTTAAGCAAAATCATATCGTATCCACAGCAACCCTCGGAGGAGGGGCCATCCAAGACACCGGCCTATCACAAAAGTGACGCGAAAAGGAAGGAGATCATCGTAAGCTTGTCCGCGGAGAAGCTCCTGTTGTCTGCATTCCTTGTCTACTACCTGGTTCAGCTGGCCATAAAAGGAGCCCTTATCACTATCATGTGGCTCTATCAACAGCCCATGGTTAAGGAAGACATTTGGTGCCACACAGTGGAGTGTCAAGGGCCGTACTTGTGCGTGCTAATGGCGAGACAGGAGAAGTTAATGGGCATCGTACTGATGACGGTCCTCTCTGTGATAATCATCACGTTCTGCATTATATTCTTCCTGTATACCATTAGTCTATATGCTCTCACGCGTGTAATTCTGAGGGACACACAGACTAAATTCCAGCAGCAGTCCAGATGACCACGGACCTAATGTGGGATGGAAATAAAACTAGACTGTTTTTTTTTTTTTACTATACCCTGATGTTTTTTTGTTTTTAATTTAAAAAAAAAATTTTTTTAAATGTATATAGTGCCTGCAGGTTAGAAGAGGGCACCTGATCTCATTATAGATGGTTGTGAGCCACCATGTGGTTGCTGGGAATTGAACTCAGGACCTTTGGAAGAGCAACCAGTGCTCTTAACCTCTGAGCCATCTCTCCAGCCCCTACCCTGATGTTCTTGTCTGGGAAAACTACAACTGCTACATGGCAAGCCTGGTTTCTGCTTATACAAGTAATTGTTTTCTGTATAATTTTATGTGTATGGGTGCTTTGCCTGCACGTGCATACATGTGTGCAGTGCTGGCAGAGGACAGAAGAGGGTGCCAGATCCCCTAGAACTGGAGTCAAAGACTCCTGAGCTGGGAATTGGGTGGGTGCTAAGAACTAAACCCAGGTCCTCTGAAAGAGCAGCCAGTGCTTTTAACCGCTGACCCATTTCTCCAAACCCAAGCAATCATTTCTTCTCTTTCTTTTTTTAAAAAAATCTTTTATTTAACTTTAATCTATGTACACTGGTGTGAGGGTGTCAGATCTTAGAGTTACAGACAGTTGTGAGCTGCCATGTGGGTGCTGGGAATTGAACCCGGGTCCTTCAGAAGAGCAGGCAGTGCTCTTAACCACTGAGCCACCTCTCCAGCCCCCATTTTTTGTTTTTTTATTTTTTCTTTTTCTATTTTGGTTTTCCAAGACAGAGTTTCTCTGTGTAGCCTTGGCTTTCCTGGACTCCCTTTGTAGACCAGGCTGGCCTAGAACTCACAGAGATCTCCCTGCCTCTACCTCCTGAGTGCTGGGATTAAAGGCGTGCACCACCATGCCCGGCTCAGCCAGTGCTTTGTGCTTTGAACCGTTGACCCATTTCTCCAGATCCAAGTAATCATTTCTTTTCTTTCTCGCTTTCTTTCTTTTTCTTGTTTGGTTTTCCAAGACAGGGTTTCTCTGTGCAACATCCTTGGCTGTCCTGGACTCTCTTTGTAGACCAGGCTGGCCTCGAACTCACAGAGATCTCCCTGCCTCTGCCTCCCCAGGATTAAAGGCATGCACTACCATGCCCAGAGTAGGGTTCAGAGATTTTTAAGGCGAGGGACCTGAGGTCTTCACGACTAGCAGTTTCCATAAACTACTACAATTTAATTTTAAGGCCCACTCTTTTCCTAATTGATAACCTAACGTAGTGGAATGCACATTAGAGTGTCTGCATGTGGTGGCACATGTTTGTAATGCCAACATGTGGGAGGAAGAGGCAGGAGAATTGTCCTGAGTTCAGTTCCAGCCTGGTCTATTCTGTCTGTCTGTCTCTGTCTCTCTGCCTCTTTTGCCAGTACTGGAGATTGAACCGGGCCAGCCTGGTCTATTCTCTATGTCTTTGTCTATCTACCTATCTATCTCTATCTGCCTGTCTCTCCAGATGAAGAAAACCTAAGAGAGAGAGAGAGAGAAAAAAGCACCGTCTGTCCTTAACATTTTTTTTAATTATATATGAGTGAATATGTTTATACTTTGGAGGGCAGAAGTGTCAAATCCCCTGCATGCTGGGAACTGAACTCAGGCCTGTTGAAGTGTTTTTTGATTTTTTGTTTGGTTGGTTTGGTTTGGTTTTGGTTTTTTGAGGCAGGGTTTCTCTGTGTAGCCTTGGCTGTCCTGGACTCACTTTGTAGACTAGGCTGGCCTTGAACGCACATAGATCCACCTGCCTCTACCTTCCAAGTGCTGGGATTAAAGGCATGCGCTGCCACCACGCCCAGCCCTGTTGAAGTTATTTTTATAAAGCAGTGTTTCTTCTCTTAGCTTTTTTTTTTTTTTTTTAAGATTTTATTTATTATTATGTAAACAGTGCTCTGCCTGCATGTACACCTGCAGGCCAGAAGAGGGCACCAGATATAATTATATAGATGGTTGTGAGCCACCATGTGGTTCCTGGAAATTGAACTCAGGACCTCTGGAAGAGCAGACAGTGCTCTTAACCTCTGAGCCATCTCTCCAGCCCTAAGCTTATTTCTTAACTCAGCTATCACACAAATAATTGAGACTGTTTTATAATACAAGGCTTCACAACACAATCTGAGCAGTTTAAGTCTTTTCTTAATCCTCTATGCTATTTTGTCTTAGTCTCAGCAAATATCCCAGTGATACTTGCACTTTGTAGCTTTCTTCGGCTCCAGCTCCTTCCTCCTGATCTTTCTTGGACCTCTGCCCGTGGCTGAATCCCCTGCTTCTTCTAATTCCTCCTGGAATAGGAAGTCCAGCCCTATTCCCTCCCCTGTTCATTGATTGGCTGTATGCTGCTTTATTGACATATCAAGGGGACAATTGGGGAGCAGAGTTTACACATCATTTAGACAGAAAGTCAGAATTTAAACTTCGCAATAACCTCATGCCTACATAGGTCCTGTGGAAGAGTAGCATGTGCTCCTACTTACTGAGCCCTGTGTTATTTATACTAAGTTGTTTATATTGTTATTCTTTAAAATTCAGGAGGGGTCAGGCTAAGTGTTGTGTGTAGCCATCAGAGGATGACTTGCAGGTGTCCGCTCTGTACTCGCACTATGTGAGCCCTGGAGAAGAAACTCCTTCAGGCTTACTGGTAAGTGACTTCACCTGCTGAGCCGTCTCTCTGTACCACTAATTTGAATCTCTGAAGCCAAGTTTCACTGAGCATCCTTGGCTGGCCTCAAACTTCCAGCCATCCTCCTCCTGCATCCTGGGACTACAGGCATGGACCCTCATGCTCTTCACAGTGCTATTTATTTTGGAATTTTTTTTTTGAGGCAGGATTTCTCTGTGTAGCCTTGGCTGTCCTGGAAGTCAACTCTGTACACCAGGCTGGCCTCAAACTTAGAAATCCACCTGATTTTTGGCTCCCTAGTGGTAGAATTAAAGGCATGTTATTTATAAAGAGCACAACTGCTTGAAATGATTCACTCCTCCAATGCCAGCACTTGGGAAAGTGAAGACAAGAAGATCAAGAGTTAGCTGGGCATGGTGGCTCACGCCTTTAATCCTAGCACTTGGGAGGCAGAGGCTGGCAGGCCAGCCTGGTCTACAAAGTGAGTACAGGTCATCTAGGGTGACCCAGAGAAACCCTGTCTCAAAAACAAACAAACAAACAAAAAGATCAAGCTGGCCGTGGTGGCGCACGCCTTTAATCCCAGCACTCGGGAGGCAGAGGCAGGCAGATCGCTGTGAGTTCGAGTCCAACCTGGTCTACAAAGTGAGTCCAGGATGGCTAAGACTATACAGAGAAACCCTGTCTCGAAAAAAAAAAAAATCAGGCATTCCAGATCAGCCTCAGCTACACGAGAGTTCAAGACCAGGTTGGACCACAGGAATCTCTGTTATCTCAGAAAACAAAATTAAAGAAATAGCACCATTGTGGCACCTTAGCCTGGACACCCTGCAGGCAGGAAGTGCTAACACCCACTGAAGGCTTCTTCAGTGAACATTCCCTGGCTTTGGAGTGTTGGCATCAGCCTCTCAGATGTCAGCTGGGTAGATGACACCCAATTTGGAAGAAGTAATAGTTCTATTAATAGCAAACAGTCATTTCTCTATAAGGAAGTGGTTGTTACAAACATGCAGCTGGGAGGAATCTGAACGGCTTATCTCAAGCAGTGTGTGTGTGTGTGTGTGTGTGTGTGTGTGTGTGTGTGTGTGTATGTGTGTATGTGTAAACTCTAATTCCCCCAAAAGATGAAGTCAGTTGTCCTGGTTTCCCAAGAATCTAGAATGGCAGAAGACATACATAAGGTTACCTGGCTTGATTCAGGGTAATCCTAGCCAGCACAGTGGCACACAGCTTTAATTCCAGCACTGCACTTTGGGAGGCAAAGGTAGAGGCAGATTTCCAGGACAGCCAGAGCTACACAGTGAGATGTTGTCTTGATAGACAGACATCCAAACACAAAACAAAATCTGGATAAACCCAGTGAGCTCTGTTTTATAAGCTAGATTTTGCCTTCGCTAAGCTTCAGCCCCACCAGCTATAGAATAAGATTTGTCACATTTTCCTAAAATACATCTGTCTTAGTTTCATTGCTGTGAAGGGACAGCAATGACCACAGCAACTCTTATACAGGTAAACGTTTAATTTGGGTCTGCACTACAGTCCACAGAGATTTAGCCCATTATCATCATGGTGGGAAGCATGGCAGACGTGGTGTTTGTTTGTATGTTTTTTAAGACAGGGTTTCTTTGTGTTAGCCCTGGCTGTCCTGGACTCACTTTGTAGACCAGGCTGGCCTTGAACTCACAGCGATCTGCCTGACTCTGCCTCCCAAGTGCTGGGATTAAAGGCATGTGCCACCATGCCTAGCGAGTTCTAAATCTTTTTTTTTTTTTTTTCCAAGACAGAGTTTCACCGTGTAATAGCCCCTGGCTGTCCTGGACTCACTTTGTAGACCAGGCTGGCCTTGAACTCACAGCGATCTGCCTGCCTCTGCCTCCCAAGCGCTGGGGTTAAAGGCGTGCGCCATCACAGCCCGCTGAGTTCTAAATCTTGATCAACAGGCAGCAGAAGCAGGCTGTGTGTCACACCGTGTCTAGTTTGAGCATATATGAGACCTCAAAGGCTGCCTCCATAGTGACACACTCCAACAAGTCCACGCCTCCTGATACTACTTCCTATGGCCAAGTATTCAAGCACATGGGTCTATGGAGGTTGTACCTGTACTGTAAATTCCAGAATTTTGGTTTCTTTAAAAACACAAAAATATGCTGGGCAGTAGTGGCACACGCCTTTAATCCCACTCTTGAAAACAAAAAACAAACAGCGACGACAAACCAAATTAAAAGAAATAAATAAATAAAAATTAGGCCAGGCATGGTGGTACACACACTGGGAAACACAAGGATTGTAAGTTTTAGGCTTGCCTGGACTACACAGTAAGACCAGACATAACCCCCCCCCCCCAAAAAAAACCCATATGCAAACAAGTTAGCATATAAAATGTAAGAGCTGAGCTGGGTGTGGTGGCGCAAGCCTTTAATCCCAACACAGGCAGAGGCAGGTGGATCATTGTGAGTTCGAGGCCAGCCTAGTCTACTAAGTGAGTCCAGGACAGCTAAGGCTACACAGAGAAACCCTGTCTCAGAAAGAAAAAATATGAGGTGGAGAAATGGGTAAGCTGTTAAGAGCACTTACGGCACAACTGGAGTTTAGGTCCCGGCACCCCTTGAACAAGACAGGCATCCCAAGGACAATTCTGTAACTCCAGCGTGGAGGGAGGGAGAGATATTAGGAACTCGGTGCTTCCTGGTTTCCAGTCAAGCTGAGAAAACTAGGACCCCAAGAGGACATCCTTGCTTGGCCTCTCACACGTTCCAGCAACATATAAGGTGACTAATACAGAAAAATAAGAAAAATCACTTGTAAAAATGTATATACTTGGCATGTAAGTGTCCACACTGAGCTACTGGGTCCTGTTTGATTCACAGCTCATCCATCCAAATGGCAGGCAAGAGAAAGGTGTTTATTTAATCTCCTCAACTTATGGCCAAGGGACATACCAGAGCACACCCAGCTCCTTGAGGGACTTGGTGGGCCTGCACGGTTGGCCTTGTTAGATGTCTAACAGCTGAGCATCTTGAATTAGGGCCCTAAGAAGGAAAGCTCTGTATTCTATGTTCAGTCCAAGTAGCCCTACATACTGGAGAGGACGTAGAGAGCTTTTACCTGAGTTTAGAAGAAACTTTCATCCTGAAATCCAGTGAGGCCTTATAGAAAAAAAGAGAATAGAAATCTCAGCTACCTCTACAGACATTGTGGTGTGTACATTTTTTAATACCAGCATTTGGGAGGCAGAGGTAGGAGAATCTCTGAGTTCCAGGATAGTCAGGGACATGCAGAGACACCCTGTCTCCAAAAAAAAAAAAAAAAAAAAAGAAAGAAAGAAAAGAAAGAAGGAAGGGCTGGGCAGTGGTGGTGCATGCCTTTAATCCCAGCACTCGGGAGGCAGAGGCAGGTGGATCTCTGAGTTCAAGGCCAACCTGTTCTACAGAGTGAGTTTCAGGATAGCCAAAAAAAAAAAAAAAACAGAGAGAGATGGAAGGAGGGAGGGAGAAAGGAAGGGAAAAAGAAAGGAAACAGAAGAAAGAAGGAAGGGAGAGAGAGAAGGACAGACAGACAAGTAGATTTACAGAAATGGTTTTATAAAATTGTTGAGAACTAGATTTCTTTTTCTTTCTTTACTTTTTTTCCTAAAAAAAGATTTATTTATTATATGTATATGGTGTTTTGCCTGAATATATGCCTGCACACCAGAAAAGGGCACCAGATCTCACTATAGATGGTTGTGAGCTACCATGTGGTTGCTGGGCGTTAAACTCAGGACCTTTGAAAGGACAGACAGTGCTCTTAACTGCGGAGCCATCTCTCCAGCCCAAGAACTAGATTTCTTACTGTTTGGAGTCTGCTTAAATCCAACATCACAATGTAATGCCCAAGTTGTGAGACCTCCCTCCCAAAGACCACCAGGAATCAGCTGGATACAAATCACAGAGTCTCGTTTATTTCAAGCTCAGAGCCTGGACCTTCAGCCCTATCATGAGGAGGGAAGATGGCAGCCCCTAGTGCTGGGGGAACAGGGTTTTTTTAAAGGGGGGAGGGGCAGTGTTTCCAAGTCTTGCTGTTATGTTAGGTCAGAGTGATACAGGAAAGTTGCCCTTTAAGCTGACTGGCTCGGGGACCAGGGCCAGACCTCAGGGGAAATTTTTTAGTTTGTTCTGGTCAGTGTGACATGTAGCTCTGATTGGTTGGCCTTGGGTACAAGCTCCTAGGAATGGTTACTAACTATATGTTTGTGGCTTTCCCTGGAAACTCTGGGGCATGGGGGTGGGGTGGGGTACCAGGTGTTCGGGCCTTGAACACAAAAGGGCAGTGGTTTGGTCTCTACAGCTTCTGTTACTTGCTTATGCAGACACCCAAGGCTTATTTGGAGACACCTTGAATTAGCAGAACAGACCAGGTTTTTGCTTTCTTTTTCTTTTTTCCCTTTTAAAAAAGATCTATTTCCTATACATGCCTGCACACCGGAAAAGGGCACTAGATCTCATTACAGACGGTTGTGAGCCACCATGTCATTGCTGGGACTTGAACTCAGGACCTCCAGAAGAGCAGACAGTGTTCTTAACCGCTGAGCCATCTCTCCAGCCCTGCTTTTTGCTTTCTTGCTCAAACATTGAGGATCTTCTTGCGGTCTTCACCTTTGAAACCCTTCCCTGTAACCAGGACATACCTGAGACTTGGCATTAAGGCTGTCAGTGACCCGCCCTCCCCCTTCATAAGAGTTAAAGGCAGACTCGGGCTTGATTCTCTGAACACATAGTGGATCACAACCATCTGTTAACTCCAGTATCAGGCCATCCAACATTTTCTTCTGGTTTCCAGGGGCACCAAGAATGCACGGGAAACACAGAAATATATTCAGGCAAAACATCCATACAGATAAACAAACAAAACAACAACAATAACAACAACAAAAAAAAACTCAAAAAATTTTTAAACTTTTTTTTTTTTTAAGGCTAGAGCTGTGGAAGATGTACATGCAACTCCTGGTGTCACAGGAAAGAATAAAGACTGAAAATGAAGAACCAGTGGGAAGGCTCAAATGTAAGCAGGAGGACCTGGGCTTGGTCCTAGTGGCTATAGGAAAAGCCAGCTGTGCTGGTGGATTGTAATCCCAGGGTTGGGGAGGTGGAGACAAGTGGACTCCTGGGGTTCCTTGGCCAGCCAGGGTAGCCTAATTGGCGAGCCCCAAGTCCCAGGGAAAGATCCTGCCTAAAAAACTAAGATGGATAGCTTCCAAAAAGAATATTCTAGGTTGACATAACTTCACACACACACACACACACACACACACACACACACACACACACACACACACATACGATAGTAAGCCAGGTGGCTCCTGCCTGCAATCCCTGAAGGGGGAGGATGGGGCAGGAAGATCACTTTCAGCTCAATGCCAGCCTGGACACTAAAAACAAGGCAAAACAATAGCAAGCAAACAAATGAACAAAACAGCCACAGGAACATGGCTGTATAAGAACAAAAATGAGAAATAAGACCATAAGAAGTCAGGCTGGAGAGATGGCTCAGAGGTGAAGAACACTGACTGCTCTTCCAGAGGTTATGAGTTCAATTCCCAGCAACCACACGGTGGCTCACAACCACCATATAACATGATATGATGCCCTCTTCTGGCCTGCAGATGTACATACAGGCAGAGCACTGTATACAAAATAAAAAATCTTTTTTAAAAAAATGAACATAAGTCTACAAAGCCAGTCCAGGACAGCCAAGGCTACACAGAGAAACCCTGTTTCGAAAAACCAAAAAAAAAAAAAAAGAACATAAGAAGTCAATGTGGGGGCTAGAGAGATGGCTCAGCAGTTAACCACATGATGACTCATAACCATCTATCCTGAGATCTGGTGCCCTCTTCTGGTGTGCAAGTGTACATGCAGGCAGAGCACTGTCTATGTAATCAATAAATCTTTAAAAAAGAAAAAGAAGTCAATGTAACCAACAGTCTAGAAATTAAGAAAGGTATAAGGTCACACAGTTAAAATCCCAGCACTAGGGAAAGTTAATGCAGTAAGATAACCAGGCTACACAGAGAGACCATCTAAAAGAACCATCCAGCCTGGTGACACATGCCTCTAATCCCAGCACTCCAGAGGCAGAGACAGGAGGACCTCTGTGAGTTCAAGGCCAGCCAAGTCTATAGAATGGCTGCAGGCGAAAAGAAATGGATCCAAGGACAATGAACAGCTAAGCAAGCCCTGTTGGCTTAGACTCCCCCGACCCCCTCCCCTCCCCTCCTGCATGCCTTTGTCCCCGTCCTCTGAGCATGCCCGCAAATGTCTTCAGAGAATCCCCGAAGCCTTGGATTTCAAGTGTAAAATAGTGAGGAAGGACAGTCGTCAAAACCATTTGAAAAGGGCTGACAAGGGCCCTGATGACAGTGTCTGCAGCCAGGCACACTATGTGGTGTCACTTGATGGCATAGGAAGCACACATTGCCCTTCTGTACCCCAAAATAACAGGATGGTATCACACCACAGGCGCCCGGCAACGCTGCTGTAATGAATGGACTTTACCTCTAGGTGGTGACAGGCCCTTGTCTTCTCTTGCCCATCCAGAGAGGCCAACGCAGGGACCTTTTTCCGAGACAGGGTTTCTCTGTGTAGCCTTGGCTGTCCTGGACTCACTATGTAGACCAGGCTGGCCTCGAACTCACAGATATTTGCCTGCCTCTGCCTCTGAGTGCTGTGATTAAAGGCATGAACCACCACTGCCCGACAGAGTTTTTAAAATTCTCTTAAAATTCCTTCTCCCCTCCCAGCTCCACTCCAGTTTGTTTTTTCTTTTTTTTTTTTTTTTTTTTTTTTTTTTTTTTTTTTTTTTTTTAAGACAGGGTTTCTCTTGTAGTCCTGGCTGTCCTGGAATTTGCTTGGTAGATCTGGCTGGGCTTGAACTCACAGAGATCTGCCTGCCCACTGCTGGAATTAAAAACGTGTGCCACCATGCCTGCTGGAAGGATGCTTTTTTTTTTTTTTCTTGGTTTTTCAAGACAGGCATTCTCTGTGTAGCCTTGGCTGTCCTGGACTAACTTTGTAGACCAGGCCAGTCTTGAACTCACAGTGATCTGCCTGCCTCTGCCTCCTGAGTGCTGGGATTAAAGGCATGTGTAGCCACCGCTCGGCTAGAAGGTGGCTTAAGATGTTTTTTCATTTCCAGAACTCCTGCTCCCTCGCCCTCACCCTCACCCCACCCACAGCATTCCCTACCAACCTTTGAAGTTTGGCTGAGTTTGCCTGCTTTTCCTTTTTTTTTTTTTTTTTTTTTTTTTTTTTTTTTTTTGAGACAGGATTTCCTGTGTACCCTTGTCTGTCCTATACTTGCTTTGCAGACCAGGCCAGCCTTGAACTCAGAGATCGACCTTCCTCTGCCTCCCGAGTGCTAGGATTAAAGTCGTGCTTGCCTACTTTTCTGAACCTGACTTGGGTGAAGACATAAAATTTTCCTTTTTTTTTTTTTGTTCTGATGTTGGCAGAGCCTAAGCATAAGACAGGGTTTCTTGTAGCCTTGGCTGGCCTCACTCACAGAGATCTGCCTGCCTCTGGCCCTCAGCTTCCCTCCTCACTGTGCTGCTGGTGGCTGACCTGGCCCATCTTACATCAAGTAGCATTGCTTCTGCAGGACTTAGTCTGTCTATTCTTTTTTTTTTTTTTTTTTTTTTTTTTTTAAATTCTAATAAACATAAGTTTTTTGCTTGTAACCATTCCTAAATTATTTTATTAATTATACTAAGACCCCTGTGAGAGGCTCAACTTTGGTGGTGCTTGCCTTTAATCCCAAAGCTCTGGAGGCAGAGGCTAGCCTGGTCTACAGAGTATGTTCAAGACAGCCAGGGCTACACAGAGAAACCCTGTCTTGGGGTTGGGGACACCTGTATTTTAATTATTTAACTAGATTTTTTTTTTTTTTAAAGATGTAATATTATGTAAACAGTGCTCTGCCTGCATGTACACCTGCAGGCCAGAAGAGGGCATCAGATCACATTATAGATGGTTGTGAATAATCATGTGGTTGCTGGGAGTTGAACTCAGGGCCTCTGGAAGAGCAGCCAGTGCTCTTAACCTCTGAGCCATCTCTCCAGACCTTAATTAGAGAACTTCTAAATAGAGTCAGGGTTAGATCACAGATGGTATTAGACTAACTCAGAGCATGGGAAGCTTGACAAACAACTGGCCTGGTTTCAATGGAAGAAACTTGTTTGGATCCTAGACTGAAAAAAACCAAAACTTCGAGCCGGGCATGGTGGCTCATGCCTTTAATCCCAGCTCTCGGAAGGCAGAGGCAGGTGGATTGATGTGAGTTGTGGCCAGCCTGGTCTACAAAATGAGTGTAGGAAAGCCAAGGCTACACAGAGAAACCCAATCTTGAAAAACCAAAAAACCAAAACCCAAAAATTCAAACGAGGTGGGATGGCATGCCATAAGTAGCACCATTGGAGCTGGAGGCCAGAGGATCAGGAGTTCAAGACCATCCTCAGCTGGATAGTGAGTAGGCCAGCCTGGGCTACATGAGAACCTAAATCATGGAGCAGAACATTCTATAATCCTGGTCAGTGGTAGAGAGCTTGCATAGTGCACACAGGTGTTCTAAACCCACTAAGCAAACATAAGTACATTCCCCTAGGGCCTTTACAAAGATGCAGCTGAGGGCTAGCTCAGGATTAATGTGGGTTCCTAGGAAGGGGTGTGGGGGCTCTCTCTGACATGGACTCTCTTGCCAGCTTTTCAATCACTTCTTTCTGGCATGACTGCCTTCCCAGGCCACAAAGGAAGAGGACAAGCTGGGGATGGGGGTCAGGGGAGTAGTGGCTGCAAAGAGCTCCCCTCTTCTGAGGAGTAGGGGAGGGGATGTAGGTGGAGGGAGGGGCTGACAGGTGAGGATGGGGCTACAACCAGGATGTAAAGTGATTTTTCTTCCAAGACAGGGTTTCTCTGTATAGACTTGGCTACCCAGGACTTGCTTTTTAGACCAGGCTGGCGTCGAACTCAGAGATCCGCCTGCCTCTGCTTCCAAATGCTGCAATTAAAGGTGTGGGCCACTACACCCAGCATTTGAATAAAAATTTTAAAGTCAATTTGGTAAGGCACTAGACTTCAGCAACTGTCAAGGTTGCTTGCGGAAGTACAGAAATGTATTTCTGCCGGGCGTGGTGGCGCACGCCTTTAATCCCAGCACTCAGGAGGCAGAGGCAGGCGGATCCCTGTGAGTTCGAGGCCAGCCTGGTCTACAAAGTGAGTCCAGGATGGCCAAGGCTACACAGAGAAACCCTGTCTCGAAAAACCGAGGGAAAAAAAAATGTATTTCTAAGCTAAAGGGAGATATTTGGCACCTAGTACACAGGCTACTCTGACCAAATCTTTCCTGAAGACATTGCCAGAAAACAAAAGGTGCCCAAAAGGCAGTATTTGGGGAAACCACAGCAAAATACCAATGGCCACTGCCCACATTTCACTGTAGGAAAAGTTCCTTGAAAGTGAGGTCCAGGAGAAGAAAACAAAAAACAAAAAACAAAAAAAAAAAAAAAAAACAAACCTCCAGGTGGGGCAGGGTGTGGTGGTGCACACCTTTAATCCCAGCACTGGGGAAGCAGAGGCAGGCAGATGCTGTCCAGGACAGCCAAAGCTAAACAGCTGTCCTCTGACAGGCACACCAGTGTGCAGATGACATACACACATAGTTCCAGGGGTCACTTCTATCTAATTTTCCCTGTCTTCCTCGACTGTGTACATATGCTAGGTTACATATACGAACACACACAAAAGTGAAAGAGAATCTCAAAACTGAAGGTTTTTTTTTCTTCCCTCCCAGGACAGGTCAGGTCATGCTGCCCTTGCTATGTTTCAATTTTCCTAATAAAGCTTTTCTTTTTAAACATTTTAGTGTGTGTGTGTGTGTGTGTGTGTGTGTTGCACACATATGGAAATCAGACAACCTGTAGCCAGGTCTTCTAAGCCATCTTGATTCTAGAAACCAAAAAAAAATTTTTTTTTTGCTTTTTTGTTTTTGGAGACAGGGTTTCTCTGTGTAGCCTTGGCTGTCCTAGACGAACTTTGTAGACCAGGCTGGCCTCGAACTCACAGCGATCCACCTGCCTCTGCCTCCTGAGTGCTGGGATTAAAGGCGTGCACAGCCACCACAATTATCACTCTTGAGATAATTCTTCAACTTCCTTTTCAGTGGATCAAATCAACAATGGCCACAATTGACTGAGTGAACTGTATAGAAGCTCAGTCACTTAGTCTTACAGCTTTAGAAGCTAAAATACTTTTTAATTAAAAAGTCAAAAAAGGGGGCTGGAGAGATGGCTCAGCAGTTAAGAGCACTGACTACTCTTCCAGAGGTCCTGAGTTCAATTTCCAGCAACCACATGGTGGCTCACAGCCATCTATAGTGAGATCTGATGCACACTGTATATATAATAAATTTTTTTTTAAAAAGTAAAAAAAAATATTAAAAAGTCATGTGAACTGGGCGTGGTGGCACACACCTTTAATCCTAGCACTGGGGAGGCAGAGACAGGGAAATCACTGAGTTCCAGGCCAGCCTAAGCTACACAGAGAAACCCTGTCTCAAAAAAACAAAAACCGCAAAACAAGACAAGACAAAAACCCCAAACGCCAATGTTTAATCTGTTCTGTGGATTTATTTATTAAAGATTGAGATAATATCGCCTTATTACAAATTTCTACAAACTAGAAAATCTGAAGATCTATTACAATTACCTTCTAAACCAAACCACAGCAAATTCTATTTACATTCTTTAACCCCAGACTTGAGGCTTCTAAAACTCCCAAAATACCACTGACTGATTCTTGTTTCTTTGGACAAAATTAAACTTAAGTCATTTGTGAATATTCAAAGGTCACACATTCTATAAAACTTACAGGTTAACACCTTTGGAAAAGATCGCCTAGTGCGGTTAAAGTTGAAAATCCTTCACACCTGCTGCATGGTACTAACAGCAATAAGGACAGTGCAGAGTTTAATTTGACTCTGAATTTTCCCCTATTTTAGCATTCTCAGAAGGATCCCACCCTCGATACAGGCAGAAAGTACAGAGACATCTGAACGGCTCCCTTCGCTCTTCATTCTGAAAGAAATGACAGGATACTGTCACCAAAGAAACATAAATCCCCATCTACTGTGGAAGTACTTGGTTCAGTAACCAGAATTCCTGGGAGTGGGGGTGGGTGGGAGGGGTGAGCTAAGACCCTTCACCCCCACCCCCACCCCCCTTTGTGTAAACAGCCACTCAGCCCACCCATAGGAGCAATAAAAAGTATTTACCTCATTGCCTTCAATACTTTTTAGTTTCTTCTCAATCTTCAAGAGGAAAACAAAAACAAAAATTATTCAAAACCATCAAGACAAAGTTAAAACATCTACTATGTGAGAAGTTGTTACTGCCAGCACTGTGAAAGCAGAAGCTGGAGGACTGTTCCAGGCTCCAGTCTAAATTAGCCCTCCCTGTGTGGTCACCCAAAAGCCTGTAGTCCCAGCACTGGAGAGGAATGGTGGGTCGACGGTGGGCTATGGGTTGAATTAGATGCCAATTTGCGCTAACGGGAGATTCCATAAAACAAAAAGGAGTAACTGGCCTCTGGCACACACCTGTAGACCCAGCACTCAAGGAGGCAGAGGCAGGGGGATAGCTAGTCTGCAAAGTGGGAGAACAAGGCAACCAAGGCTCCAGTGAAACACTGTCTAATCAAACAAAATAAACAACAAAACACACACACAAAGGGTCACTTTATTTGCATATAGCTCAGGCTGGCCCCAGACTGTGGAGCAGAGGATAGCCTTGCTTCCCTGTACCTAGTAAACACTGGGAATTACAAGCAGTCACGGCCTTGTCTAGAAAGGTGCATGGTGGTAGCTTAGGTGTCACTCCCATTAGAGGATCTAACAGCCTTGTCCCCAGACATAACTCACCCGGAAAAGTCTTCTCATCCTTGCTATAGGATCTTTCTGCACGGACAGTAACGTGCGGACCCTTCTCTTGGGAAAGGCACTTTGAACCTCCCTTAAGATTTTCTGACTTCTGTTCTCAGATAGTATGTTCTCAATCTGGGGGCGGCGGGAGCGCCGTCGACGACGACTACGGCGTTCTGGCGGCTTGGCGCTGGAGTTGAGGTTGAGTTTCTTCATGACCTTCACTAAGGTTTCGGGCTGTAGGATTTCTGAAACAAGGGGTGAAGAGCCACTGGTGTAAGATGCAGTAACCCAGAGAAACTAGGCAGTGGGTGACAGAGACTCCCCTCTTCTCAAGAGGTAAGTCCTGAGCACAGGACATGGTCATGGTAGACCCCAGGCAGAGAGATCTGCTAACGCTTCTGTGGAACCTCTTTAGCGCATTGTTGCAGAGGGGCGGCATCCATATGCAAGAAAACACAGACAGATTCTCTCCCAGATAAACCAATTGTGCTGCCAGGAATGTGGCTTAGCTGAAGAAAGGGCCTGGGTTCAGCTTCAGCTCTGAAAAACTCTCCCAAAAAACTAGGTGTTGTCCCAGTGCCCACATGTCAGCTCACACTGTCTGTAACTTCAGTTCCAGAAGGTCCTGACACTTTCTCATTAGGTATACACAGGCAAACCACCAACGGAAGTAAATAAATTCAAAGGAAAAAAACCCTAATAATGCATAATAAATAAATAAACACCTAGGTGTTGATTTTTTCCTCCTAAATCTAATAGAATGTGGCCCAAACCTTCCTATTGGACTTCTATGAAAATAGGGCATATTGGTAAAACCTTGCTCTTTCAAATTTGAACCATCAGCCGGGCATGCTGGCGCACACCTTTACAAAGTGAGTCCAGGACAGTCAAGGCTACACAGAGAAACCCTGTCTAAAAAAACAACAAAAAACAAACTTGAATCATCACCCAGTGGATGCCTAGCTCCTGCCGGAAGCTTACCACAGCTGTTCTGAACAAAAAGCCATTAAATGACAGCAAGGCTGCTGGGTGCATGTCTTTAATCCCAGCACTTGGGAGGCAGAGGCAGGCGGATCGCTGTGAGTTCGAGGCCAGCCTGGTCTACCAAGTGGGTCCAGGACAGCCAGGACTGCACAGAGAAAAGACAGCAAGGCTGAGCCAGGTTGTGGCAGCTCAGATCACCCAGTATTTGGGACCCAGACAGGATTGACAGGATTTGAGTCTATTCTAGCCTAGACAGTGAGTATTAAGCCAGGAGGAGCAACAGTCAATACTGAAAAAAGGGCTGGAGCCAGGCCTGGTGGTGCACGCAGAGGTAGGCAGATCTCTGAGTCAGGTCAGCCTGGTCTACATGGAAAGATCCTGTCTCAAAAAATAAAACAAAATCGACACAAACACCACAAAATATAAAACGCTAAGGAACTGTCACACAGAACTGGAATTAAGGGGGCTTACAAGTAACTGCCAGGTAATAGGACAGTTCAGAACAAACATCTTTTCCTTTAAGATTCTCTGTCAGGACAGAAGGGAGGTAAGAAAGGAGGGGAGGGCTCCTCTGCCGCCTCTATCTCAGTGCTGAGAGCCAGGAGGTGGCAAACTTGCAGGCCCTCAGGCTATGGACCCACCCACCTCCCCTGAAAAACAATTCACTTGAATCCCAAATTTAGTTGGAAAATTGCTCCCAGAAAGCAGGTTAAAAAAAAAAAAATCCAGGCTCAGGAGGACATGATGAAGCAACAACAAATCCAGGCTCAAGTTGGGAGTTTAAGATTGGAGTTAAGTTGGAGATTAAGCAGGCAGTTCTCCCCCCGCCCTTTTTTTCCCTTTACTTTTCTTTTAGACAGTTTGTAGCTGGGCATGGTGGGGCACATCTGCAATCTCAGCACTCTGGGAGGCAGAGGCAGGCAGGTCTCTGAGAAATTTGAGGCCAGCCTGGTCTAAAGCAAGTCCAGGACAGCCAAGGCTACAGAGAAACAAACAAAAATGGGCGAAGTGACTCATGCCTTTAATTAATTCCAGCACTCAAGGAGTCTGAGCCAGGAGGCTCTATGAATTCCAGGCCAGCCTGGTCTACTGAGAAACCTTGTGTCTTGAAAAGCCAAACCAGCAAACAAGATTCCTGGCTTAAAAACTCGCAGCAGGGCACACACCTTCAATCCTAACTCTTCAAATAAAACAGGTTTCTGTGCTAAAACAAAACACAAACAACAAAATGGATTGAAAACAAAACAAAAAACCCAACTGCAGCCGGCCTCTGCCTTTTTGCCTAGGATTTCAGAGGCAGAGTTGGAGGCCACAGGCCAGCCGCCTCAAACAACAAATATATAAACATAAAAGCCAGTGGCTGATGGGAAAAGGCTGCCCCACCAAGCCGTAATCCACATCCTGGCTGTCTCAACCTTTCCCAGTATGTCTCCTAACGTGGTCCAAAGAGTCTCAAGGTTCCTGCACCTGGGACTCCGCAGTTTTACTAGTCCCTTTCTGGTTCTTTTTTTCCCTTTTTGAGCCAGTATTTTCTCCCCGAGGAAAGTACGGACCACCTCTGCGTTGGATTTCCTTATATCTGTAGCCAAGATAGGGTCTCTTGCAGGTCACACTGACTACCAAATGCCCCGTAAAGGATGACCTGAAACTTGTGGTCCTCCGTCTAGCAAACGCCGGCCTAGTAAGATAAGAAGGGGAGCCGCTTACAGACTTCCCCAAACCATGGGCGGAAAGGGCCCTCGGTCAGCCTACCTGAATCATCTGAGGAGGAGTCTTCCACGTACTTCTGAGCAGTTTCTGGGTCCATAAATGAGTCCAACATCTCTGACGGCTCCTCCGCCATAGCGCTGGGCAGAAGCCTCAAAGACTAACTCCAAACAAGATCGCTTGGGCTTGGGAAAGACTAGGCTCTAAGCCCCCAACTAGCAGAGGCGAAGTGAGCCAGCAAGTGAGGTCTGGCTTCCTTTTAAACTACCAGTAAGGGGCAGGGCGTGGTGGCGCATGCCTTTTAATCCTAGCGCTCAGAGGCAGAGGCAGGCGGTCAAGGCCAGCCGGCTCTGCAGAGAGTGAGTCCAGCACAGTCAAGGCTACACAGAGAAAGACTGTCTCGGAAAAACTAACAAAACAAAAACAAAAAACCCAAACAGAACAAAACAACAACAACAAAAAACTACCAGTAAATCAATCCGCTAGACTACTTTGATGCTAATGAAGCAGTGATTAAAGGACACACCTGAATTAAAGGCAAGTCATTCGTGCTGTAAATTAACTAGTCCCAGCTGGGTGTGGTGGTGCGCGCCTGTAATCCCAGCACTCAGGAGGCAGAGGCAGGCGGATCACTGTGAGTTCAAGGCCAGCCTGGTCTACAAAGCAAGTCCAGGACAGCCAAGGCTAGCTAACACAGAGAAATCCTGTCTGGAAAAACAAACAAACAAATAAACAAACAACTATTCCTCTGCTTTGTCTAACCTGTTCAAAACTGCTAACCCTGCTGGCCACGGTGGCGCATGTCTTTAATTACACTCCCCACTAGGGAGGCAGAGGCAGGTAGATCGCTGTGAGTTTGAGGGCAGTCTGGGCTACAAAGCGTGTCCAGGACAGTCAAGGCTACACAGAGAAACCCTGTCTCAAAAAACAAAAAAATAAAACAAAAACCAAAAAAGCCCCAAACAAGCAAACAAAAAAAAAATCAAACCAAACAAAAAGACTGAAAATTAGTCACTCTTGTTTTCCTGAAATATAAGGGACTTTGTTATGTAGAGGACCAGTGAAGGGTGAACCGGGTTTAAATGTTCTAGAATAGACACCAGTTCCCCTCCAGCTGCCAGTTAATTACTAATTAAGTTAATTAGAAAGTTTCCTGCTGGCATGGTGGCATAAACCTTTAATACCAGGAGTCGAGAGGCAGAGACAGGTGGATCTCTATGAGTTCCAGACTAGCCTGGTCTCCAAATGAGTCCAGGAAAGCCAGGGCTCTGTTCCACAGAGAACCCCTGTCTCTGAAAAAAAGAAAAAGAAAATGAAAGCTTCCTTTGCCTGCCTCATCTTAAATCTTCCAAGACTATTTCACTTTGAATGCTACTAAATAAACATGCATTTGCTATAAACACTTAGATGTATATTATATGATATATATTTTTAGGATGTTTAATGCTCGATTGTTCCAGAAATAATAGTATCTAATTGTTTGAAACTATGTAGTCTTAACTGTTCAGAAACTTGGTATGTATGGAAAGCTTGCCACAAGCTCAAGAGATCTTCCTGCCTCTGCCCCCAAAGTGCTAGGATGAAAAGCATGGAACAAGAAAAGCATGGAAAGCCGGGCGTGGTGGCGCACGCCTTTAATCCCAGCACTCGGGAGGCAGAGGCAGGCGGATCGCTGTGAGTTCGAGGCCAGCCTGGTCTACAAAGCGAGTCCATGATGGCCAAGGCTACACAGAGAAACCCTGTCTCGAAAAACCAAAAAAAAAAAAAAAAAAAAAAAAAAAAAAAAAAAAAAAGAAAAGCATGGAACACCACCACCACTGCACCTTTTATGGTCTCTACTAGGTGGCCCAGCGGGACCTGGAACTTTTGTTTGTTTTGTTTTGGAACAAGGTAGACCTGGCTGTGCAGAAACTCACTGTGTAGACCAAGCTGGCCACCAGTTCAGAGAGATCAGCCTGCCTCTGCCTCCCAAATTCTGGGAGTGAAGGTTAGAGGCATATGTGTACTACCACTGCCCTGTTTGGAACTTTCAATTCTGATGCAGTCTACACCAGTGCTGCCATTTGTGGCTATAAACATTTCTGAGCATCTAAACTAACTTTAGTTGGGAGTGGTGGCTCAGACCTGTAATCCCAACACCCAGGACAGAAAAGGAGGATGTCGTTGAGCTCCAAGTCAGGCAGGGCTACTGTGTGAGACTTTGTCTGGGGGAAGGGAAGATGGAGGAATCAATAAAAAATAAATTTAGCTTTATAACTTACTTTTTTTTTTTTTAAAGTTTTTGTTTTGTTTGTTTTTGAGACAGGGTTTCTCTGTGTAGTCTTGGCTGTCCTGAACTTACTTTGTAGACCAGGCTGGCCTTGAACTCACAGCAATCCGCCTGCCTCTGCCTCCGAGTGTTGGAATTAAAGGTGTGCACCACCACGCCCAGCTCTACTTTATAAATTGCTATCTTCCCACCCCTAAAACACTTGGATTGAGTTGTGTCAAAGTGTACCAACCTGGGCCATTGTGCAGAAAGTAGAAAGAAACATCAAGTTCCTATGGATCTTGTGTGTTGCTCTCCTATTGGGTGGTTATGGTTTGGTTTGGTTTTTGGTGTTTGTTTGGTCGAGACATAGTTTCTCTGTGTAGCAGTGGCTGTCCTGGAACTCACTTTGTAGACCAGGCTAGCCTGGAACTCACAGAGATCCACCTGCCTCTGCCTCCTGAGTGCTGGGATTAAAGGCATGCACCACCACACTCGGCGTAAAATTACAGCGTTTTTAAAAAAAATAACTTATTTAATTTTACATGCATTGGTGTGAGGGTGTCAGATCCCCTGGAACTGGAGTTGCAGACAGTTGTGAGCTGCCATGTGGGTGCTGGGAATTGAATCCAGTTCTTTTGTAAGAGCAAACAGTGCTCTTAACCACTGAGCCATCTCTCCAGCCCCCAAAATAGTGGTTTTCTAGTGTTGTTTCCAATAGACAACATTGACAAAACCTGGGTAACTTCTTTGATATGCAAATTTGAAGGGCTAGGTCAGATCGACTGAGTCTTGATAAAAATGGAAATTCTCAGACACCATTTCATCTATTGAGACAGAGGTCCAGGCCAGTTCTAAGTGCCCAATAGATACTTCCCCCTGCCCCAGAGTTTAATGGGGGCACTCACAGCCCCCTTGATCTGTTGCACCTCGTATCTATAGCACCTTGGATCTGTTGATCTACTCTCTTATTACTGGAAGAATCTCTTCACTTCAGCATCTGAGAATTCCATTGGAAACGTTAGAGAAAAATCAATAGAAGGCTCAAGTGGACTCTTGAGGCACAGTGGTATGGAGTTTGCCCAGCAGGCATGAGGCCTTAGTTTCAGGTCCCAACCCTGCAAAAGTAAACAAGCAAACAAACCTTAGGTGCCATAACAGAGTCTCTGTGTTAGCCCTGGCTGTCCTGGAGTCGCTTGGTAGACCAGGCTGGTCTTGAACTCACAGAGGTTCTCTTGCCTCTGCCTCCGAAGTGCTGGGATTACAGGTGTGTGCCACGGAGCCCAGCTGGGTTTCAGATCTTGAGCTAGAGTTATAGGCCCTTACCAGGAAGAGAACTCCTGTCCTTTGTGCTTTTAGTACTAAGCCAATTGCTCAACCCCATTGTCATTGTTATTATTATGCAGATTTGGGGTTTGATAAAGATATTTTACTATAGGCTAAAGCATTAAAGAGAAGGAAAATTATTCAGAAAGGCAGGGGAAAGTGGGTGTGGGTTTCTTAAAGACTTGTTGCTCCTAATTTAGGAAGGTATAGTCCATCTTGATGGAGAAGGGGTAGTGAAGTCCTCCCTCGGCTGTGTGAGCACGGGGCTGAGACGCGTCACATCTAGGCTAACTAGGACCCAGAGCACAGGGAACTCTACCACCTCGGTTTTTCTGAGACTGGGTCTCCTGTAATCCATGACACCTGGAACTGAGAATGACTTTGCCCCGCCCCCCCTTTTTTTTTCAAGATAGGGTTTCTATGTGTAGCCTTGACTGTCCTGGACGCGCTTTGTAGCCCAGGTTGGCCTCGAACTCACAGAGATCCTCTTGCCTCTGCCTCCCAAGTGCTGGGATTAAAGACGTGCACCACCACGCCCGGCTCGACCTTGCCCTGTTTACAGGGATTTCAAGCAAGGAGCCACCAAAGTATACTTACTATTTTGTTGTTATGTTTTGAGATGGGGGGGGGGGGGATCTCACTGCTGGACTCAGATTGTCAGAGTCTATTCCTGGAAGCCCAATTGAGAGACAGAGTCCAGAGTCGATGCAAAGGCGGGGGTCCACCAAGCTCTGAGGAGATGGAAGACCTCATCCAGCAAAAGCTGAGCCTTTAAATACCTTTTACAGAAGCAGAACCCAGCACACAGTGATTGGTTATCAAGTGATAGGCTAACAATAGGTGACCTTTTAGATGAATGGGGGCCTGAGGTAGTAAATTTTAAGTAGGGTGAGATAGGGGCAGTAAATTCTGGGGGCAGGGTTGAGATGGAGGCTGGTGGAGAATTTTTAACCTGTTCTTCTCTGTTTAATGTTGTCTTGTTTGCCCTAGTTATCATCTTGTAATTTTTAACTTGCTTTGTTCAGCTAACGATGTTATTTTTATGATGACTACGTCCAAATCACCTGGAATCTTCTATTGCTTAGCTAATAATGTTACTGCTGAGTTCAGGCCACCTGGGATCTTACATCTCCCGCCCCGTCCCCCAACACTTTCTTTTCTTTTCTTTTCTTTTTTTGGTTTTTCGAGACAGGGTTTCTCTGTGTAGCCTTGGCCATCCTGGACTCACTTTGTAGACCAGGCTGGCCTCGAACTCACAGCGATCCTCCTGCCTCTGCCTCCTGAGTGCTGGGATTAAAGGTGTGCGCCACCACGCCCAGCTACACACTTTCTTGTAACTATTTCACTCCTGAAATAGTGAGGTCAGAGCTTATGTTCTTTTAAATTGGCTCTATCACTAAGTAACCTGTTGAGTATGTAGGGGCCAAAGGTGAGTAAAATCATGAGAATGAGAAGTGGCCCAATTGGAGGTGGGTTTGTAATAAGTGTCCCCAGTAGTCTCGCCCCCGCCTCATGCTTTACAGAAGGTACTGTGGCCCTCATGACTATTAGCTGGAAGGCACCTAATCTTTGTTTGATATAACAGAAAACACAAAGCATGATTGGTTTAAACAGAAGTAAGAGCTTGGTTTTTTGTTTGTTTGTTTGTTTTTTGTTTTTTTTTTTATAACCATTTATCCCTCAAGCCAGACTTGCTAAGCCCTTGACTTAGCATTTCAGCCTATAAAGCAGGAAAAGCAGGCGCTGGAGTCGGCTTCTTCAGGCTGACATTAGGGGCACTGTTATCAGGGCCTGGAAAGGCTGAAAAGCTAGTCAAAGGCTAATGGGTAACTCCCATGGTCTCTAATCAGAGACCTCAGAAGAATGAATTGTAACCTACACAATTTTATGTACCAATCCAAATGACAGAGGTGACTAGGCATATCCTGGTACCTAGACAGTTGTTCCAGTTGTCCCCTGTAGTAACATGGCGCCATGGGCAGAGACAGTCTGGCCATCAGGTACAGAGGCGCAGAAGATGAGAGGCTGTTTCTGTGGAAGGAGAACATGGAAGAGATTGACCTCACCTCATATTCAGCAACATGAGACAATGACTCTCTGGGTGTCCAGTTTGTCCACAGCACATGCTGGGCCAAGCAGCAGGTGAAGCATTAGGGGCGGTTTTGCCCAGTGGTTAGAGACCATAATCCAGAGTTAGAGTCCTCTGCCATGCCAAATCTTCTCAGAGACCATGGGAGTTACTGCTAGGATGTAGGATTTTCTATTTTAATTAGTTTAAATATACTTAATTTCTTAGTTAGCAGATCTCTGATAAGCTTGAGGACCAGCATCTCTGTGTTCCATCCTTGTCTGTCTTTAGCTATCTGCTCCAATTTACATCTTATAAACATAAAGCAAAATGCTATAATCTATAATCTGTAGGCAAGTACTAGAGGACCACATCTGTCTAATTTTAGTGTATCTGAATTGCATGTTTCTAGCTATATATTGGCTGATTATTTTAGAAAACACCTGTGATTAACTGAACTAGTTCCTGACAAAACCGTAAGCTTTAATGATTTTAAAGTTTGTGATAGTAGCTCATAACTTTACATACCAGTTGTAGTTAAAGCAATTGAGAGGTAGAGGCAGGTGTATCGCTGTGAGTTCCAGGCCAGCCTGGTCTACAAAGTGAGACCAGGATAGTCAAGACTACAGAGAAACCCTGTCTCAAAAAAAAAAAAAAAAAAAAAAAAAAAAAAAAAAAAAAAAAGAAAGAAAGAAAAAAAAAAGAAAGAACATTTGACATGACGACCATAATACAAACAGTCTGACAGGCAGACCAAACAACGGAGTCTCAACACTTTGACAACAGATTCCAGGGAAAATTAGAAGGCTAATTTTAATCTTCCTTCTTCAAGAAACCACAGGCATACTTTACCCACAAAAATCTGAAAACTTGTTTAGTTTTTACCCTTACTCCTCGTGTTTTTTTTTTTTTTTTTTTTTTTTTTTTTTTTTTTTTGGTTTTTCGAGGCAGGGTTTCTCTGTGTAGCCTTGGCCATCCTGGACTCACTTTGTAGACCAGGCTGGCCTCGAACTCACAGCGATCCGCCTGCCTCTGCCTCCCGAGTGCTGGGATTAAAGGCGTGCGCCACCACGCCCGGCTACTCCTCGTGTTTTTGTTTTTGTTTTTCGAGACAAGGTTTCTGTGTAGCCTTGGCTGTCCTGGACTCCTCGTGTTTTTAGCATATGTTCTAATGTCTGCCCGAATACATATTTGCTACTTACTACTCTGTCCCATGTTTCGCTGCTCACCTTACTACTTCTCGCAAAGCAGGCAACTTTGGCGGAACACTTCCACTTTCGAGAGAGAGCTCTCCAAAGCAGCGTTCATCACTTAACCCCTCGTTTCCAAGTCCCTCTGTTTGGGCGCCATTTATCCCTTCCTTCCGGGCAAGTTGAACAGAGTCCCGGAAAGACGGAGTGGGGATTGAGGGGACAGAGACACGAAGAATGGAGCCAAGACAAATCCTGATCGAGGCTCAACTTTATCTAAGCAAGCACTGCGGCTTATATAGCAAAAACACCCCAAGCTATTGTTACAAACTCACTTCCTCCAGGCAGGCTGAAAAGAATGCATTCCTCTGAACAGTTCCCGGTCTCAGCCGTAGACCATCCAAAGGTCAACAGCTCAAAGATCATAGCACGGAGTTGAAGCACGGCTCCCCACAGTGATCCGACGCCCCGGAGTGCTGAGATGACAGGTGTGTGTCACAATGCCTGGCATACAGAGATTCTTTTTTTCTTTTTTTTAAGATTTATTTATTATGTGCACAATGTTCTGCTCACATGTGTTCCTCCCCACCAGAAAAGGGCACCAGATATCATTATAAATGGTTGTGAGCCACCCTGTGGTTGCTGGGGATTGAACTCATGACCTTTGGAAGAGCAGCCAGTGCTCTTAACCTCTGAGCCACCTCTCCAGCCCCCATACAGAGATTCTTTTACATCAGCTGGGAGCTGAGATGATGTAGTTGGTGGGCCTGAAGTCAAAATATCTATAGTTATGCTACCCAAAAGGAGCAGGCCTCAACACAGGCAACTAAAACTCACACACACACACACACACACACACACACACACACACACACACACACACACACGAGTACTTGGCTTCAGCATAAAATGTAAATCACAGGAGTGTAAAGCAGGAGAATTGGGAGCTTGAGGCTAGCCTGTGCTACCTAGTAAAACCTTGGCTAAAGGAAGACAAGAAAAGCAGGGCGTGGTGGCGCATGCCTTTAATCCCAGCACTCAGGAGGCAGAGGCAGGTGGATCGCTGTGAGTTTGAGGCCAGCCTGGTCTACAAAGCAACTCCAGGACAGCCAAGGCTACACAGAGACCCTGTCTCAAAAAAAAAAAAAAAAAAAAAAAAAAAAAAACCAAAACAAACAAACAAACAAAGAACTCAGTCTGTAAACCAGGTTGGCTTGGAACTCACAGAGATCCTCTTGCCTTTGCCTCCTTAGTGCTGGGATTAAAGGTGTGTGTCACCACCACCATCTGGCTAGTTGGAAATATTTTTATTTTGTTTGTTTTTGAGACAGAATATATCTCTGTAGCCCTGGCTAGCCTGGAATTCACAGAGCTCTGCCTGCCCTTGTGCCTGAAATGCTGGGATTGAAGGCAAGTGACACTCTGCTTGGCTTTGGGTTTTGTTTGTTTGTTTGTTTTTGAGAGAGGGCCAGGCTGGCCTGGAATTTCCCCTGTGGCTAAGAATGACTTTGAACTCCAGATCCTTCTGTCTTTGTCTCCTTAGTTCTGGAATGCGGCCTGTGTCACCATCCTTGGATAGTAATTTCAGTTGCCGCTCCTCCTCTTCCTTCAATACTGGCAGATTAAACTCTGGATTTCTGGGTGCTTGTTGTTTAATGGGGTCAGGGTTGGGGTTGGGGTACATGGTGTGTGTGTGTGTGTGTGTGTGTGTGTGTGTGTGTGTGTGTGTGTGTGTGTGTGTATTCACACATTCACATTCCACTGCAAAGGTGTAGAGGTCAGAGGTTTGTGTTAGTTTTCTTCTTCCACCTGTGGTCTGGGGTAGAACTCAGGCTCCATCTTAGGTCAGTGCCCTATCTGAAGTGAGTAGACAGCAGTTCTCACCTCCCAGGGAGAGAGCACATGAGTAGCTTATAAGAACAGGTTTTTACAGGTGGTGGTGGCGCATGCCTTTAATCCCAGCACTCGGGAGGCAGAGGCAGGCAGATCGCTGTGAGTTCAAGGCCAGCCTGGTCTACAGAGTGAGTCCAGGACAGCCAAGGCTACACAGAGAAACCCTGTCTCAAAAAAACAAAAACAAAAAACAAAAAACAAAAAAAAGAAAGAAGAAAGAACAGGTTTTATGGAGCAAGAGATGGCTCAGAGGTTAAGAGGTCTGTTCTTCCAAAGGTTCTGAGAGCAATAGCCAGCAACCACATGGTGGCTCACAACCATCCATAAATGAGATCTGTGCCCTCTTCTGGTGTGCAGGCACTCATGCTCGCAGAATACTGTACAAATAATAAATATTTTTTTTAGGTTTTATAAACACAGCACAGGAACAGACACTCCCAAAGCTGAGTGTGAAGGCTCACACTTGGCATCCCAGCAACTGGAGGTAGAACCTGGATGGAGATCATGGAATCCAGCCAGGGCCAGTTTCAGCCACACATTGGAGTTTTAGGCCGCTGTAAGCTGCTCTGTGCTGGCCTGAGTTTGAGCTCTGCGGCTCACATAACGGTAAAAGTGGACTTGCTCAAAGTGCCCTCTGACCACCACACATGAACCACTCAAGCCAGAAATAAACAGATCCATTGAATAAAAAAGTTTAAAACCGTGTGCCACCACACTCAGCTAATATTTTACTACTGTTAAAGAACACAGTCTTATGTCTTGTCTGGAGCAAAGTTGATATGCCATAAATGTCCTTAAAATAGTAGCTAAATTAATCAGCCTGGCACTATATGCCTTTAATCCCAGCACTCCAGAGGCAGAGGCAGGTGGGATCTCTGGGAGTTCAAGGGCTACCTTATCTCCAAATTGAACTCCAGGCCAGCCAGGACCACATGGTGAGACCCCGCCTCAAAACACCACAAAGCAAGCAAACAAATAACCAACAAAGAATTAAGTCATTTGGATGTGTATATTCCATTTCATTCATGCTCTTACCTCAAATCAAGTCCCAATGTTCAGAAAAGTGGATATATTTCTCTTCATATTTTTTCTTTTTTTTCTCCTTTCCTTTAAATTAGTAAATCCATTCACTGCTTTTCTTTGGTGTTTGAGTTGGGTCCCATATCACCTAAGATGGCCTCAAATTCAAATACAAGAAGCCTTGGAACTGTGGGACTATAATCAAGTGCCACCATTTATTTCCCAAACCCTTCCTCTCCACTGCCGGTATGTGTGGTTTGTGTATCTGTAAGTGTCGGTATGTGGTGTGTGTGTGTGTGTGTGTGTGTGTGTGTGTGTGTGTGTGTGTGTGTCCTATGTGTGTGCCACAGCTCAAGTGTGAAGGTCAGATGACAACCCTGAGAGATCAGTTCTTTTTCACCATAGGATTTAGGTAGGAATTGAACTCAGGTCTTTAGGCTTGCAAAGAAAGCATGTTTACCCTCTTTTACCAACTGAGCCATCTTCACAACCCTCAACCCCCAGGAGACAAGAACTTTCCAGCAGCTCTACCTGTAAGAGGAAAGATGGCTGGTACCTGCCACAACACTGGGCTCCTGAATTGCCAAGGACCCCAAAAACCGCCAAATTTAAGAGCAAGGACCTTTTCCACCTCCTGCCAAATCTCCTAAGATAATCTCTTTCTGAATGACTTATCTGGGGGTTCAAGACTTACAGAGAAAAATGACCCCTACACTCCTCGTAGCTGCAGACTCAGGGAGGGAAGGACCACTTTTTGTTTTCCTTTTCTCTCTAGTCATCAAGGACATCCATCCATCTTATTAGTTTGCTTGTTTAGTTCTGTAGCACTGGGGAGTACATGAGATAGGCCTTTTTCTTTCTTCTTCTTTCTTTTGTTTTTGTTTTGTTTTGTTTTTCGAGACAGGGTTTCTCTGTGTGATAGCCTTGGCTGTCCTGGACTCGCTTTGTAGACCAGGCTGGTCTCGAACTCACAGAGATCCTGTGAGTCTGCTTCTGTCTCCTAGGTGCTAGGATTAAAGGCGTGTGCCACCATGCCTTTTCAAGATAGCGTTTCTCTGTGTAGCTCTAGGTGTCCTGGAACTCACACTATAGACCAGGCTAGCTTTGAACTCAGAGATCCTGCTGCCTCTGCCTCCCTGAGTACATGTGTTACCACTGCCTGGCTGGACTTTTTTTCTTTTCTCTTTCTTTCTTTCTTTCTTTCTTTCTTTCTTTTTTTTTTTTTTTTGTCTGTGTAGCCTTGGCTGTCCTGGACTCTCTTTGTAGACCAGGCTGGCCTCTAACTCACAGTGATCTGCCTGCCTCTGTTTCCTGAGTGCTGAGATTAAAGGCGTGCGTCACCGTGCCCAGCTCCTTTGGGTTTCTTTAGACTACAAAGTTTTCTTGGTTTAGGGTTTAACATAGTAGAAAAGTGCTTGCCTGACTTCCATCCCTAACATCATGAGAACACAAACTAAAAAGGATTTTTCTTTCTTAATTCTGAAGTTAATCTGGGAAAAATTCTTCTTAAAAAAAGCAAATCAAAGCCGGGCGTGGTGTCGCACGCCTTTAATCCCAGCACTCGGGAGGCAGAGGCAGGCGGATCGCTGTGAGTTCGAGGCCAGCCTGGTCTACAAAGTGAGTCCAGGATGGCCAAGGCTACACAGAGAATCCCTGTCTCAAAAAACCAAAAAAAGCAAATCAAAGCTGGGCGTTGGTGTCTCACGCCTTTAATTCCAGCACTTGGGAGGCAGAGGCAGGTGGATCTCTGTGAGTTTGAGGCCAGTCTGGGCTACAGACTGAGTTCCAGGACAGCTAGAGCTGTTACACAGAGAAACCCTGTCTTGAAGAACCAACAAAACAAAACAAAAAACAGAAAAAAGAGAGAGAAAAAAATCAAATCAAGCTGGCGCTTGCCTTTAATCCCAGCAATAGGGAGGCAGAGGCAGGTGAATCACTGTGAGTTTGAGGTCAACTTGGTCTACAAAGTGAGTCTTGGACAACCAGGGCTACACAGAGAAACCCTGTCGTGCAAAACAAAACAAAACAAACAACAACAACAACTACAGTCAAATTATTATTTTTTAAAATATTTTATTTAATTTTAATTTATGTGTGTTGGTGTTGGGGTGTCAGATCTTGGAATTATAGACAGTTGTGAGCTGCCATGTGGGTGCTGGGAATTGAACCCGGGTCCTTTGGAAGAGCAGGCAGTGCTCTTATCTACTGAGCCATCTCTCTGCCCGCCCCCCCGCCCCTTTTAAACACACACATACACACATGTACATAAAGCACAGAACCATACATACTTTATTTTTTTAATATTTATTTATTGTATATGAGTGCTTTATCTGCAGAAGAGGGCATCAGATCACACTATAGATGGCTTTGAGCCACCATGTGGTTGCTTGGAATTGAACGCAGGACCTCTGGAAGAGCAGGCGGCGCTCTTAACCACTGAGCCATCTTTCCAGCCCCCAAAATCAAATTATTTAATAAATAATGACTATGCAGGCGCAGTGGCACAATACAGTATATAATCCTAGCACTTTGAAGGTAGAGGCAAAAAGATCTAGAGTTCAAGGTTACCCTTGGCTAGATAAATTTTAAATAGCCACTTAAGAAAGTACCTCTTGGAGCTGGAGAGATGGCCCACCAATGCTTTTGCAGAGGACAGGAGCTTAGTTTCCAGCACCCACCCACAGTTCTCTGTAACTCCAGTTCCAGGGTATCTAGTGCCCTGTTCTGGCCTCCTTGGGCACCCAAAATCATGTGCATACAGACACACATATACACATGAGTACAAGAAAACGCAAAACAACTACTTCTAGCTAGGCAAGGAGTAAAGGCCCATGCACTCCAGAGGCAGCTGAGTCTCAGTGAGTCTGAGGCCAGGCAAGGGCACATATAAGACCCTGTCTCAAAGAAAGAAAGAAAGAAAGAAAGAAAGAAAGAAAGAAAGAAAGAAAGAAAGAGGAAGTGGTGCTGAGCAGATGCCTCTGCAGTATAAGAGCACGGGCTGCTCTTTCATAGAACTAAGGTTCTATTCCCAGCACCCACAGGGGAGCTCACAAGCCAGGCATATAAGGCCTTCTTCCAGCATCAATGGGCATTGTATACATGTGGAACACAGACATATTTGCAGGCAAAACCAAACACATATATGCACAAAATAATAAGATAAATACCAGCCATGGTGGCTCTTGCCTTTAACTCCAGCACTCAAGAGAGAGAGGCAGGAGGATCGCTATGAGTTCAAGGCCAGCCTGGTCTATATAATGAATTTCAGGACTGCTAGAACTACATAGTGAGACCCTATCTCAAAAAATAAAATAATATCCGGGAATGGTGGTGCATGCCTTTAATCCCTGCACTTGGGAGGCATAGGCTGGTGGATTCCTGTGAGTTCGAGACCAGGCTGCTCTACAAAGTAAAGTCCAGGACAGCCAGGGCTCCACAGAAAAACCCTGTCTCGAAAACCAACTAACTAACTAACTAGTGAGACTCTGTGTAAAAGAAAGAAAAGGAGCTGCCAGGCATGGTGGTACACAGGAGACAGAGGCAAGTAAAGCTCTGAGTTCAAATCTAGCCTGGTTGACAGAGTGAGTTCCAGAATAGCCAGGACTACACAGAGAAACCCTGTCTTGAAAAACCAAAACCAAAACAAAACAAAAAACCCAAAACCAACCAAACAACCAACCAAACAAAAAAGCCCTGTGTTATATAAAATCTAAAGGAACAAAGAGAAAGGAGTCAGGTGAGGTGGCACACGCCTTTAGTTCCAGCAGAGGCAGGTGGATCGTTGTGAGGACAGTCTGGTCTACAAAGCAAGTCCAGGACAGCCAGGACTATAAGAGAAACTCTGGCCGGGAGTGGTGGCGCACGCCTTTAATCCCAGCACTCAGGAGGCAGAGGCAGGTGGATCGCTATCAGTTCGAGGCCAGCCTGGTCTACAATTCGAGTCCGGGATGGCCAAGGCTAACACAGAGAGAGACCCTGTCTCGAAAAAACAAAAAACAAAAGAACAACAAAAAAAGAGAAACTCTGTCTCAAAAAAACAAAAAACAAACAAACAAAAACAAAAAAAGAATGAAAGAAAAGAAAGAAAAAGATGAAGGGATGAAGGGAAGGAGACAGAAGGAAAGAAGGACCACAGTTACTAGAACAGACCAGGAATTGCGTTCTGCCCAGTAACAATACATTTCTCAAGGCTTCCTAGGTGCCAAGAGAAGATGAACAAACAGGAAGAACCCAGGCCACTGCGCTGTAGGACAAGGTAGCACACGCGCCTGTGATCCTAGCAACTCAGGAAGCCGAGGCAGGGGGATTGCTGAAGTTTGAGATCACTTTGGTCTACACGGGGCTCTCCAGGCCAGTCTAGGCTACATAGTGAGAGGCAGTTTCAAAACAAAAACAAAAACAGAAAAGCCTGGAAACATCACAATACACAATCCAGAGCAATAGGGGGTCAGCCAGGTAAATTATTGAGCAGAACAGGAAGCTGCTGCTAAAGGTGATTAAGTGCAGCTGAGGGAGTAACTCAGCCGCAGAGTGCTCTACCCCAAATGCCAAGACCTTGCGTTTGAGTCCCAGCACAGAGGGAAAAAGAAAGCAAATCGGGCTAGAGAGGTGGCTCAGAGGTTAAGAGCACTGCTGACTCTTCCAAAGGTCCTGAGTTTACTTTCCAGCGACCACAAGGTGACTCACCAGCATCTATAATGAGATCTAGTGCCCTCTTCTGGCCTGCAGGTGTACATGGTGTGCGGCTGTACATGCAAGCAGAACACTGTATTAATAAGAAATAAAAAATTTTTTAAGGGAAAAAAAAAAAAAAAGCAAACCAAAGCTGTAGCTGAGAGATGGTGGCCCACGCCTTTAATGCCAGCAGTAGGAAGGCAGAGGCAGGCCGAGCTCTGAGTTCTAGGCCAGCGTCTACAGAGAGAGTTCCGGGACAACTGAGGCTGCAAAGAGAGACTCAAGTCTTGAAAACACAAATCAAAAACCCTGTCTTTTATTTGTATCATTAACTTTAGCTGAGTGTGGTGGCCCACATTTATAATCCCAGAGGGTTTCTCCGTGTAGCCTTGGCTGTCCTGGACCCAGGCTAGCCTTGAACTCACAGCAATCCACCTGCCTCTGGCTCCCTGAGTGCTGGAATAAAGGCCTGCACCACCACACCCAGGTTGTTTTTTCTGTTGTTGTTGTTTTTGTTTTTC
Organism: Acomys russatus; assembly: GCF_903995435.1. Classification (NCBI taxonomy): domain Eukaryota; kingdom Metazoa; phylum Chordata; class Mammalia; order Rodentia; family Muridae; genus Acomys; species Acomys russatus. Next base: position 49,796,880 of record NC_067149.1, on the reverse strand, counting down.
TTTCTTCTTTTTTCAAGACAGGGTTTCACTGGCTGTCCTGGAACTCACTCTGTAGACCAGGGTGGCCTTGAACTAAGGTAGACTGCCTCTACCTCCTGAGTACTGGGGTTAAAGGTGTGTGCCACCAAGTAGCAAAAAGAAAAAAAAAAAAAAAAAAGACACAGGGGGCTGGAGAGATCGCTCAGAGGTTAAGAGCAACTGGCTACTCTTCCAAAGGTCGTTAGTTCAATTCCCAGCAAACACATGATGGCTCAGAATCATCTACAATGAAATCTGGTGCCCTTTTCCGGCCTGCAGGTGTTAAATGCAGGCAGAACACTGTATACTAAATAAGTAAATCTTAAAAAAAGAAAAAAAAAAAGAGACACAGTGGTGGTGCACACCTTTAATCCCTTTAATCCCTTAATCCCAGCATTTAGGAGTCAGAGGCAGGCAGATCTCTGTGTTCTAGGCCAGCACTTAGGAGTCAGAGGCAAGAGGGTCAGGATTCAAGGTCAGCCTTGTCTACTCTGGGAGTTCTGATTTAGTCTGGGCTAAGTGAGACTCCCATCCCCAAACAATAGCAACAAAAATCCCAGCACTGGAGAGGCCGAGGCTACATCACAGTGATATGGGGGGGGGGGGGGGGGAATTCAGCATCTACCACTGGGGTTCTGATCCCCAAGGGGGTTCCGTCTGAGAGAGTGTCAGCAAACACAGTGTGGGCCCCAGGCAGGCTCCACAGTTGATAGCCTCCAAGACTCTGAGAGAGTGTCAGCAAACACAGTGTGGGCCCCAGGCCGGCTCCACAGTTGATAGCCTCCAAGACTCAGTGGGAAGGAACTGAATCTCTCCTGAGGGGTCCAGGAAGTGTTTGCAGTCTGGAGACCTTTGAGCTTGCTTTGCCTGCAGGCTGAGATGAAAGCTGACAGGATAACCGCTAGGCCAACAGCATCACCGACGACGGCGGGAGGTCAGAAGTGTGGTCCCGTAGGGGCTGAAGGCCAGACAGGAATCCTCAAATGCCCAGCTGAAGAGGTGAGGTTTTAGCCGGTGACTAGAAATCAACAGGTACTAAGAGCCCCGTTTTTTTTTTTCTCTCTCCCTTTTGTGGAGAAACAAGTTCTTCTAATAGAATAGAGCAGTCCAAAATGTTAACCCAGTTTCAGAACCCATGGGCAGTGTCTTGGGACAGACCAGCCAGTTATTTTCGAAGTAAAAGTTTAGGCAAAACACCAGGCAAGCAAACTACCACGGAGCCAATTGGCTGGCAGTTCACGTGACTTAGCCTTTCAATAGGATCTGAGGGTCTTTCTAGTCATTTGTTGGGGGAAGGGGGAAGAAGTTAGAAATTCTCTGAGTTGGCAGTATACACTGGTAACCCCAGTATCTGGAAGGCAGAGACAAGAGCATCACCACAGGTCAGAAGCCAGCCGAGGCCAACCTGGAAGTTCCCAGAAGGTGCTGTGGAGATGGCTTAGCGCACTTGTTCTTTCAAAAGGCTCCATTCGGATCCCCCTACCCAAACAGTGGCTCACAACCATCCTAACACCAGTTCCAGGCTTCTGACGTCCTCTTTTGACTTTCTCTACCCCATGGTACACAGACATGCAGGCAGGCAACACACACATACACAAAACACACACACACACACACACACACACACCACATGATGGCTCAGAATCATCTACATCAGCCACAGTTAGGTAGTGAGATCCTGTTTCTAAAACAAACAAGCCTGGTGGGGTATGGCACACCTTTAATCCCCAGCACTCAGGAGGCAGATCTTTGTGAGTTTGAGGTCAGTCTGGTCTTCAAAGTGAGTTCTAAGACAGCCATGTCTGTTACAGAGAAACCCTGTCTTGAAAAACAAAACAAAAGAGCCATAAAACAAAAACAAAAACAAGAAAACCAAACTACACTAAAAGGAAAAACAAAACAAAGACACTATCACCTTTTTTTTTTTCCTTTTCTTTTTGTTTTGCTTTTGTTGTTGTTTTTTGAGATGGGTTTCTTTGTGTAGCCTTGACTATCCTGGATTCACTTTGTAGACCAGGCTGGCCTTGAACTCTCAGTGATTCGCCTGCCTCTGCCTCCCAAGTGCTGGGATTACAGGCGTTTGTCACCGCGCCTGGCTCACTATCACACTTTTAAATGGATACTTTGCTGTGTTGAGATGGAGTCCAGTGGTCTGGAACTTGCTAGGTAACAGAGGATAACCCTGAACTCAGGACCCCCTGCCCTTGCCTCCCAGGTGAACTCAGGACCCCCTGCCCTTGCCTCCCAGGTGTTGGGATTACATGTGTGGGGCACCCACCGGTACCTGGTCCTCCCCACATGCTGAGTCCACACCTCCCTTTCACCTTGTCGATAGTTCCGTGCTTTTCCACACAAAGCTCCTTTAGTCAAATGCCTGGTTGTCCAATTGGAAGCACGGCTTAAGGTTTTCTCCCATGATGGACGTTGTGAGCCCCAACCTGCAGACCCTCAGCACATGTCCGTGGAAAATGTACTTGTTTTATTTCTAGTTGACAACATTCTGTGACATGAAAGGAAGCATTTGATTCCACACAACTGATAAGTGATGGACTAGAACTGACCCAAAGACTTGGAGTCCGAGCCAAGAAGGATGCAGCTACACAAAGGCATTTGGAAGTGGTGTGTAGGCTTTTTCTTTTCCCTTCTTTCTATTTTCTTTTTCTTTTTGTCTTGTTTTTTTTTTTTTTTTTTTTTTTTTTTTTTTTGAGACAGGGTTTTCTCTGTGTAGCCTCGGCTGTCCTGGAACTCAGTCTGTAGACCAGGCTGTCCTCGAACTCAGAGACCCGCCTGCCTCTGCCTCCGGAGTGCTGGAATTAAGGGTGTGCACCACCTCTGCCTGGAGAATGCAGGCATTTTCATTGGATACATAGAGCCGTGGTCTCGTTCTGCAGCCTAGGCTCCTGGGAATTTAGTAGTTTAGACAGGCTTCAAGCCTTCCTGCCTCAGTCTCTTGAGCAGCTGGGATTACAGGTCTGTATCACGAGGCCTGCTTAAAAACATTTTTAAAAGTTTATTTATTTGTTTTATGTATATGAGTGCTCTATCTGCATGCTAGGTGAGGCCATCAGATTGCAGTAGAGGTGGTTGTGAGCCACCATATGGTTGCTGGGAATTGAACTCAGGACTTCTGGAAGAGCAGACTTAGCCACTAAAGCCATCTCTCTAGCCCAAAACATTTTTTTGTTTTGTTTTGTTTTTCGAGACAGGGTTTCTCTGTGTAGCCTTGGCTCTCCTGGACTCGCTTTGTAGACCAGGCTGACCTCGAACTCACAGTGATCCGCCTTCCTCTGCCTCCAGCGTGCTGGGGTTAAAGGTGTGCACCACCAACGCCTGGCATATATTTTTTTTTAAATGAGAAACTTTTTTGCAGTATTGGGATTGAACTAAGGGTCTTGAGTAGCTACCTCTGAGCTACACTGCCAGCTAATGTTTTTGTAATTACACTATGAAGTGTAATATTACAAACATTTATTTTTGTGATTTTTAGTTATGTGCGGGTTGTGTGCCTGCACATGGGTATGTGCACATGACTTCAGGTGCCTGCTGAGGCCAGAGGTGCCTGATCCCCTGGAGCTGGAGTTACACACAATTCTGAGCCATCAGATATGGGTTCTAGGAACCAAACTTGGGTCCTCTGAGAGGGCAAGAAGTATCCTTAGCCACTAGTCATCACTTCAGCTCACACTAAGTAGATATGGTAGCACACCTGTAGATCAGTCACAGTCATTCTGTGAGGTTGAGGCAGGGGGATTACCTAAATCCAGGATTTTTTTTTTTTTTTTTTGGTTTTCGAGACAGGGTTTCTCTGTGTAGCCTTGGCCATCCTAGACTCACTTTGTCGACCAGGCTGGCCTCGAACTCACAGCAATCCGCCTGCCTCTGCCTCCCGAGTGCTGGGATTAAAGGCGTGCGCCACCACGCCCGGCTCCTAAATCCAGGATTTTGACTCCCTTGGGAGCAAGAATAATAAAACCCCCTACCCCAAGCCCAGTCAGGTGTCAGGGTAGCTCAGGTTTCTATGGAGCTCTGGTTAGCCTTATTTTGGCATCCTGAATACTGGGATTACAAATTTGTCATTATACTCAATAAGAAACCATGTCTTTTTTCTTTTCTTTTCTTTTCTTTTTTTTTTTTTTTTTTTTTTTGTCTGTTTTGGTTTGGTTTTTCGAGACAGGGTTCCTCTGTGCATCCTTGGCTGCCTTGGAACTTCCTCTGGTTTTCTGAGACAGGGTTTCTCTGTGTAGCCTTGGTTATCCTTCACTCACTTTGTAGATCAGACTGGCCTCAAATTTCACAGAGATCTGCCTGCCTCTGCCTCCCAGAGTGCTGGGATTGTAGGTGTGTGCCACCATGCCCAGCTACAACCCATGTGTGAAAGAAAAAGAAAGAACAAACAGAAAGAAGAGAAAGAAGGAAGGAAGGAAAGGAGAGAGAGAGAGAGAGAGAGAGGAGAGAGAGAGAGGAGAAAGAGAGAGAGAGATTGGTGGTAGGCTGGGGCTGTGTGGGCAGATTGCTTGCCTAGCATGTTCTAGGCCTGAGTTCCACGCATCTCCTCAGCTACCTGTGGTGGCGCAAGCCTGAAACCCCAGCACTGGAAGTGTTAGGTAGGCTAGACCAGAAGTTCAAATTTGGGCCAGCAAGATGGCTCAGTGGGTAAAGGTGCTTTTGCCACTAACCCTGATAACCTGAGTTTCCTATCTGGGACCCACATGGAAGAAGAGACCAAGCCCTGCGAATTGTCCTCTGAGCTCCACCCCTGCACTGCGGCATGCATACCCCCACTCAAGTGCACAATAAACAAACAAATAAAAGTAACATTAAAATGTATGTATATATGTATATATATATAGTCATACATATATGTAACAAATTATTCTCTACAATGCTGCTACAAGCTATCTCATTGTCTTGCACATTACAGACACATAATGTGCGTGTTGAATTAGTATATCTCCCTTTCACCGAGTCCACTGCCGACAGACCCACAGGTATTCTTTTAGGAGCCCCCGCCCCCGGGACAGTAGAGCAAGAGAAGGAGGAGAAAACTCTCACATCAGTCTTTTCATCCCGTTGCTTCTGAGGAGCTGGGAAGAGAGCAATTCACACTTGATTACCCCCCAAGTTCCTGCATTGAGCCGCCGAAGCTGGAGCGCGGAGCTGTGCTCCCCAGCGACCGCACTACCGCACCCAGTCGGCCATGCAGCCTTCCCAAAGGCTTTTGACTCTCGTCTTCCTCCTAGGAACCTTGGCATGGGGCCAGACAGCCAAGTTTGAAGAACATGACTTTTTGCGGTTTTTGGGCTTAGAGAAAGCCCCTTCGCCTCACGGGTTCAAACCTGTGCCTCGCATCTTACGGGAAATCTTCCAGGCTCGAGAAGCTGCGGCGGCGGCCAGCAGGGTCCCGCAGGACTTATGCTACGTGAAGGAGCTAGGTGTCCGTGGGAACCTGCTTCAGCTTCTCCCAGACCAAGGTAAGGAACCCGAGTGTTTGTCAGAGAAAAATCTCGAGTGGGTGCTGTGGAGAAGGGAGGAGGGGACAGATGGGCACCTCATGGCTGGCGGGTCAGAGCTAGGACCTTGAATAGTCTGTCTCAGTTCCAAGATCAACCCACAGGAAGGCACGTGTTCTTATCACGCCGGCCTCTCCGCGTTCGTCTAACTGCAGCCGAGCTGGCTCAGCAGAGCTTAGTTTACAGTTAACACAGAGAGAGTGGGTTCAGGCAGTCCGCTCAGCATTCGGAGAGTCAGACAAGATCACACCTTAGGTGAAATGAATTCAAGGTAGGTTTCTTAAAATCAGCGGCTCCCGCCCCTACCCCCTCCTCCTTTTTTTTTTTGTAATATGTGTTTGTGCATGTCTCTCCGAAGAGTCCAGCGGAGGTGTCCGATCTTCTGGAGCTGAAAGAGGTTGAGCTGCCGAACATGGCTGCTGCGAATGACCTCTGGTCCTCTTAAACACTCAGCCATCTTTCTAGTGCCCCTGTGTTACTTTTATTGGATGCAAAAAGCATTTCTTGATTTTAATTAATTCATGCAAGGTCTCTTGGTGTAACCTTGGCTGCCCTGGAGCCAAGATCCGCCTGCCTCTGCCTCCCAAGTACTAAGTGCTGGGATTAAAAGCCAGCATCTCCCCCCACCCCCGCCCCGTTTTTCCCCGAGACAAGGTTTCTCTGGGTTAGCCTTCTCTGTCCTGGACTCGCTTTGTAAACCAACCTGGCCTCGAACTCACAGCCATCCACCTGCCTCTGCCTCCCTAGTGCCGGCATTAAAGGACTGCACCACCACATCTGGCGCCAGCACATCTCTTGATTTTATTTATATCTATTTTTAATTATTTATTTTGTTTGTTTATTTTTGTTTTATGTTTGTTTCTTCAAGACAAGGTTTCTCTGTGTAGTTCTGGCTGTCTGGAACTCGATTTGTAAACCAACATGATTTTGGATTCGAGAATTTCCCCTGCCTCTGCCTTCCAAATGCTGGCATTAAAGGTGTGCACCACCATACACAACTTGATTTTACTTTATTTTTGTTTTGTTTTTTGAGACAGGGTTTCTCTGTGGAGCCCTGACTGTCCTGGGCTCACTTTGTAGAACAGGCTGGCCTCGAGCTCAGAGATTTGCCTGCCTCTGCCTCCCGAGTGCTGGGAATGACTTGAATTGTTTAAAATACAGATCAAAGCTATTGAGCTAAGCCACAACCACACTCTTCATAAACGTCAGAGTGACTACCATCCCATAATTTCTTAGGCTGACCTCTTACCAAATACCAAACCACTTGGTTTAAAGGTAGATTCTTCTAGCCCCAGGTCCTCCCTCAGTCCTCTGCTTGATTCTTATTCAAAATTGGAGATGGAGGCTGAGTAACCACATTCCTGCGCCTCCGCCTCCTCTGCATTCAGATGCAGAGCCCTCTTAGTCACTGGGTTCTTGTTTTTGTTTGGTTCTGTTTTTTGAGATGCTATACTGGTCTGCAAGTCACTAAGTAGTCCCAGATGGCCACAGTCTTTTCAGGAATTCTCCTGCTTCAGCCCTCCAAGAACTGATTAGAGGCATAAACTGCCGCAGGAGACCAAGGATGTAGTTATTTTTACTGCAGATGGTGAGGAGATTTGGATATGTATTTGTCCCTGAGTACTTATTGTATACCTACTGTGAGCTCGCCTGGGAATGGCCTTGAGAGGGCAGACATTAACAAAAGCTACCCTTTTTAAGAGTTTCAGCTAGGCAGTTGTGGTGGCACCTGCCTTTAGTCCCTGCCCTGCAAGTGGATCAAAGTCAGCCTGGTTTACAGCCAGGGCTAGACAGAGAAACCTTGTCTCCAGAAACAAACAAAAAGTTTTTAGACAGGAATAAGTTAAAAGGAAGTAAAACTCTAAGGTTGGTCTTAACAGAAAGCTGAAACAAAACTTTTTTTTTTTTTTCCGAGACAGTGTTTCTCTGTGTAGCCTTGACTGTCCTGAACTCTCCTTGTAGACCAGGCTGGCTTTGAACTCACAGCGATCCACCTGCCTCTGCCTCCCAAGTGCTGGGATTAAAGGTGTGCACCACCACCTCGCCGCTTACAAAATTTTCACCAATGCGCGTTGTTATAATAAAAGGATCTGGAAGTCACTGGGCGGGGCGTGGAAAACGGAAGTGGGGGCGGGGCGCGAGGGCGGGGAGGGAACTGGAGGTGGGAGGGCGAACTGCAGACAGAGACAAACAAACAAACAAAAAGCGTGGAAATGCTAAACCAGGAGCCTTAAGGGAAGGAGATGCTTCCTACTAAAGCCCTGAGAAGAGCTTCATTGTGTGGCTCAGCGGTTAAGAGCACTCACTGCTCTTCAGAGGACTCCGGTTCATTTCCCAGCATCCACCTAAATGGCTCACAACTTCAGCCCCAGGGAATCTGACACCCTGATCTGGCCTCTTGGGCACTGATACATGTGGCGCACAGACATACATGAGGGCAACTCCCCTGTGAAAAATAACACTGAGAATGAGGGGGCTAGAGAGACGCTTAGGCTCTGGCACTTACTGTTTTAACTATGATCCCAGCACTTGGGTGGATCACTGTGAGTTGGAAGCTAGCCTGGTCTACAAAATGAGTCTAGGACAGGCAAAGCTACACAGAGAGACCCTGTCTCGAAAACAAAAAACAAAATGAAACAAACAGAAGTGAGAATGAGGCCAAGGTGCGGTGGCATTTACATTTAATCACTGTACTTTGGAGGCTGAGGTGGGGTTGGGTCTTTTTAAGAATTCCATGGCAGCCAGGGAGACATAATAAATAAATAGATAGACAAGCAAACCAACCAACCATGGATGGTGCAGTGGGGTCTCTGTAAGCTTGAGGCAGAGAGCAGCCTTCATTGTCAGACAGAATTCTTTGGCACTTTCTTCATTGTGAAATGTATCATTTTTTTTTTTTTCCATGTCTGGCTTCTTTTACTCAGCCCCGTGTTTGTGGGATTTATCCATGCTGTTTGAATTTGTTTTTTTGTTTGTTGTTTGTTTGTTTGTTTTTCTTTCTTTTTTTTTTTTGTTGTTTTTTTTTGGTTTTTCGAGACAGGGTTTCTCTGTGTAGCCTTGGCCATCCTGGACTCACTTTGTAGACCAGGCTGGTCTTGAACTCACAGCGATCCGCCTGCCTCTGCCTCCCGAGTGCTGGGATTAAAGGCGTGCGCCACCACGCCCGGCTTGTTTGTTTGTTTTTCGAGACAGGGTTTCTCCTGTAGCCTTGGCTGTCCTGGGCTTGCTTTGTAGACCAGGCTGGTCTCGAACTCATATCGATCCACTTGCCTCTGCCTCCCTAGTGCTGGGATTAAAGGTGTGCACCACCACATCTGGCTCGCTGTTTGAATTTCTGACTGCTGTGTGGTGTGTGACAGGTCACTTGTCCAGGCTACACAGGTGGACCTCCGTTGAGCTGTTTGGTTTGGAAGAGCAGGTTATTGTGAACACTGGAAGGGAGTGTGAGCCTGGACTTCAGTGATGCCTGCATCCCTCCTAGGTTTTACATTTCACTCATCTGGTAACAAAATGTGGTTACATTCCTTTCTTTCTTTTCTTTTGCTTTGTTTTTGGAGACAGGGTTTCTCTGTGTAGCCTTGGCTGTCCTGGATTAGCTTTGTAGATCAGGCTGGCCTCGAACTCACAGAGATCCGCCTACCTCTGTCTCCCGAGTGCTGGGATTAAAGGCCTTTCCTTCTTTCTTTTTTTCTTTTTTGATTTTTCAAGACAGGGTTTTTCTGTGTTGCCCTGGCAGTCCTGGACTCACTTTGTAGACCAGGATGGGCTCAAATTCACAGGGTCTCTCTGTGTACCCTTGGCTGCCTTGGACTTATTTTGTAGACCCAGCTGGGCTCGAACTCAAGAGATCCACCTACTTCTGCCTCTCAAGTGCTGGGATTAAAGGCCTGTGCCACCACGCCTGGCTCTTTGGTTCTTCTTTGTTTTGTTTTGTTGGTTTTTTGAGACAGGGTTTCTCTGTGTAGCCTTGGCCATCCTGGACTCACTTTGTCGACCAGGCTGGCCTTGAACTCACAGCGATCCGCCTGCCTCTGCCTCCCGAGTGCTGGGATTAAAGGCGTGCGTCACCACGCCCAGCTCTTGTTTTGTTTTTTAATATTTATTTATTATTATGTATACAGTGCTCTACCTGCACATACACTTGCCGGCCAGAAGAGGGCATCAGATCACACTATAGATGGTTGTGAGCCACCATGTGGTTGCTGGGAATTGAATTCAGCATCACTAAAAGAGCAACCAGTTCTCTTAACCACTGAGCTATCTCTCCAGCACCCTCTTTTTTGGTTCTTTTTTTTTTTTTTTTTAAGATTTATTTTATTATTATGTATACAGCACTCTGCCTACTCGTACACCTGCTAGCCAGAAGGCATCAGATCACATTACAGATGGTTGTGAGCCACCATTTGGTTGCTGGGAATTGAACTCAGGACCTCTGGAGGAGCAGCCAGTGCCCTTAACCTCTGAGCCATCTCTCCCGCCCCTCTTTTTTGGTTCTTAAAGACTGGGTTTCTCTATGCAGTAGTCCTGGCTGTCCTGGAACTCACTGGTAGACAGCCTGTTCCTGAACTCACAGAGATCTGCCTTCTTCTGTCTCTGGAGTAGCTAAATTACATTGCTTTTATTTGTCTCACCACCCTCAACCCCCATCCTTTGAGATAGGATTCCAATTTGTACTCCAGGATGGCCTTGATTCCCTCCATGCAGACCAGGATGGTCTCCAACTTGGGGCAACCTGCCTTTCTCAGCCCCTTAAGAAAAGGGATATGGGACTGGAGAGATGGCGCACCTGCTTCTATCTTCTGAGTGCTGGGATTTCAGCTGTGTGACATCACACCCAGCTCATTTGAATGCATTTCTTTATTAGTGAGTAATGTATAATTTCTATATATATATATATATATATATATATTTTTTTTTGGTTTTTCAAGACAGGGTTTCTCTGTGTAGCCTTGGCCATCCTGGACTCACTTTGTAGACCAGGCTGGCCTCGAACTCACAGCTATCCACCTGCCTCTGCCTCCCGAGTGCTGGGATTAAAGGCGTGCGCCACCACGCCCGGCTTAATTTCTATATTTTAAATAATTGTCTATTTATATATAGTGGCCAGTTTTCTATTGAATTATATTTTTCATAATGATTTATAAGCCTGTTAATCATCTATAAGAGGCTTTGTGTGTGTGTGTTTGTGTGTGCGCACATGTAGTAAATGCCTCTAATCTCAGCACTGTGGAGACTGATGCAGGAGGATCAGGATGTCTAGACCAGCCTGGGAGACGGTACATAGGAGGCTATCTCACTACAAAAGCAAAAGGGGTTTATATGTGTGCGCACGTTAGGGTGATGAGGATATAGCTCAGTTGCTGTAGTGCTTGCCGATGAGGTTCTGGGATTAAGCCCCACCATAGCATAAACCAGGTGTGTAGGCATGTATCTACAATTTCAGAACCTTGAAAATGGAGGCAGGAGGATCAGAAGTTTTAAGCCACCCTTGGCTCTGTAATGGAGCCAAGGCTAGCCTTGGTTACAGGAGAAACAAAGAACAAAGCAAACAAATAAATAAGAAGCCAAAAAGTTGGGGCTGGGGAGACAGCTTAGTCCGTGATGTGATTACCTTATTGATGAGCGTGAAGACCGAGTTCAGCATCCAGGGACTGACTACATGTACACCTGTAAGCCCAGCATTCTGGGGCACAAACAGGCAGATCCTTGGGGGCTCACTGGCCAGGCTGTCTAGCCAAATTGGTGAAGCCCCCACCTCCACCCCCATCCCCCACCCTCGGTCGATGACACTTTATGTAAACAAACAAACAACCCAAGATAGTCATCCCCTGAGAAATGACACTGGCATATACATAATAACTGGACTTAAATGAGGGTTGGAGAAACAGCCTCCCAAAAGGGAGCGTTTGACTAGAAATAAGATTTGCTCACATTTGTGCATATGCACATGTGGGTCTGAAGGAGAAATGATTATGGTGACTCTCACGTGTCTCTTTCTGCTTCTAGGTTTCTTCCTCAACACACAGAAACCTTCCCAAGATGGCTCCTGTCTCCAGAAGCTCCTCTACTTTAACTCATCTGCCATCAAAGAAAAGGGAAAGTTGACCATGGCCCGGCTGACTATAGACTTGGGGCCCAGGTCCTACTATAACCTGGGACCAGAACTGGCGGTAGCTCTGTCTGTGGTTGAGGATGGTGGTGTGTGGGGGCAACCCCACCCTAAGCCAGGCAGAATGCTTGCTCAGCAGTCTGTCCCAGGGCCTCAGGGTCCTCTTCACTTCAACCTGCGGGGTGTGGTTAAGAATTGGAACAGCAACAGACCAAAGAGTTTGGGCTTATACTTAGAGATTCTGGCCAAAGAAGATAGATACCCTGGGGCACATGTCCAGTTTGAGAACCCCTGCGACCGGCTGATACGTTCTCTCCACGTCTCCCTGCTGGTGGTGACCCTCAACCCTGAGCATTGCCACCCTTCTTCCAGAAAAAGAAGGGCGGTCATCCCTGTCCCCAAGGGTTCTTGCAGGACCCTCTGTCATCGTCACCAGCTGTTCATCAATTTCCAGGACCTGGGTTGGCACAAGTGGGTCATTGCCCCTAAGGGGTTCATGGCAAATTACTGTCATGGAGATTGTCCCTTCTCAATGACCACGTATTTGAATAGTTCCAATTATGCATTCATGCAGGCGCTGATGCATGGGGCTGACCCCAAAGTCCCGAAGGCTGTCTGTATCCCTACCAAGCTGTCCCCCATGTCCATGCTCTATCAAGATAACGATGAGACCATCATCCTCAGACATTATGAAGACATGGTGGTTGATGAGTGTGGGTGTGGGTAGAGTGTCAGGAGTAGCATTGGCGTGCCCTTAGGGGAAATCCTCTAATAAAACCACCATTCTGGCTTATGTCCTCTCGAATCTGACACATCCGTTGTCATGTTTAATGACCCTCATAAATACACATATTTGTGTTCTTACTATGGAACCCTAGTAGTCTTAGCTAATTTGTGCTCTGACATACTTACTCATTATGCACAGCATGCTAGAGTTTTTGTTTGAGAAAAGGTCTTATTGTATAGCCTTTGCTGGCCTTGAACTCACAGCAGTCCTCCTGCCTCTGCCTTCTGAGTGCTGGGATTATAGGTGTGTGCCACCAGGACCAAATGATCTTTATCTTTTACTCATTTTTGAGAGGGGGGGGTGTCTCTATGTACAACAGGCTGTTCTGTAAGTTACCATGTAGATCAGGCTGGCCTCAAGCTCACACAGATCAAAACGGCCTCTGCTTCCCGAACCCTAAGGTTAAAGGTGTGCGCCATACCATGTGTATATACAATTAGGTGTGTGCAAAATGTAAAAATTGTTTTGAGAAAATATAATATTGAAAAACTTACATGATCTTTAAAAATATTTATTTACTCATTTTTATTTATTTGAGCTTGAGTTAAATTCACCATGCACATGCAGGAATCCATGGTGGCCAGAAGAGGGCGGCAGATTCCCCTGAAGTTACAGGTCATCATGAGTCTCCATGTGTATGCCAAAAGTGGGCAGGCAGGAAGAGCTCTTAAACGGCTGAGCCATTCCTTTAGCCCCAGATCTTTCGTAAGAGTTTTCTTTCTTTCTTTCTTTCTTTCTTTCTTTCTTTCTTTCTTTCTTTCTTTTCTTTTTCTTTCTTTCTTTTCTTTTTCTTTCTTTTCTTTTTCTTTTTCTTTCTTTTTGTTGTTGTTTTTTTAAGACAGGGTTTCTCTGTGTACCCTGGACTCCATTTGTAGACCAGGCTGGCTTTGAACTCAGAGATGCACCTGCCTCTGCCTCCTGAACGCTGGGATTAAAGGCATGTGCCACCATTGCCTGGCTCAAAATCAGACTTTTTTTTTTTTTTTTTGAAAGAATTGGAAGAGTCTCCTCCACCCACAGGTGATTCTTCATTGTGTATACAGTGCACATCAGATCACATTACAGATGGTTGTGAAGGACCCAACCCCCTTAAGGACCCCTATTAAAGCCAAGTGTGGGAAAATGTAAAAGTCAGCCTACTTAGTCCTCCCTTAAAGACCCGCATTAAGGCCAAAGCATGTACATTTCTAGGGGCTCCAGCTTGAACCAAGGACAGACAGATATCAGATCACTGTATGTGTGTGGCAGGGACAGGAAAAACCTTGAAGAGTCCAACTTGACTCAAGGTCTCAGTCTGTGCTCAGAGTGCAGCTGGACTCAAGGACAACCAGCTGTGTTTAAAATTTCCACTACTCCTCCCCAACTAAAAAAGTTCCTAAACGGCCCCTGTGACTGCTTCAACCAATCTTTCCTGTAGGTCAGCTTGCCCCTCCACCCATTATCCAACCACCAAACGCCAAGACTTGTAACTCCCTGCTTGCAGCTTTTCTGCCCAAATGCCAACCAGTCACATACTGTAAAACTCATTTTTTGTCTAAAACCTATAAAAGGCCTGTGCCTCTGTTTCTCGGGGTCTGCAGCTTGAAAGAGCTGGACAGACTCCATTGCGATGGCTCAATAAATTCCTATTCCTATGCATTTGCATGGACAATGGACTCCGTCTCTTAGTGGGGACTCCGGGGATAGACTAGAGATCTCTCTAGAGGTCTCAGTCTTACATTGGAGGCCCCACCGAGATCACCAAGTCCCCTCCAAGACCCGGACTCCAGTCGAGGAATTAGATAAGGTGGCCGCCACTCTTCTTTGTCTGCCTTCTTTATCTGTCTCTCTGTCCCTCTTGGTTTCACTTTGGAGCTCGAGCATTTGGGTCAGTCACAGTGTCAAGGTGGCTCCTTGCCTGTGCCAGGAGATGGTGTACCTCCTGACGGGGAGGCTGGAAGACGTTCCTGACCTCCAGGAAGGGAGTCTATCTCCCTCCACTTGGGGAGCGCCCTTGGCCCGCCTGATCACCGGGTCGACCGCTTGTTTGGTTCTGGTTTTGGTATAGTCCGGGCTACTATGACTTTTGGTGTCGTTTTCTGCATCTCCATGCATTTATATACAGGAACTTTTCTTGCTAACAGCCAAACTTTGTAACATAAAAGTAATCCACTTGGTATTGATTTTGGAAACACTAAATTGTTTACATTGTTAAAACTTGATTTTACCAAGCTGGCGTGTATACGTGTATATATGTGTGTGTATATATAACTTTCTTGGTTTTACTAGCATTGTTAAGCTGAGTCATACAAAAACCTGTTATATTTTTATAATGCTATACCATGTAGGGATCAAGAAAGTTCTCAGTCTCTGTGTTTAAAAGTTTCGTCTTAAGGCCAAGTGTGGTAGCATATGCTTTTAATCTTAGAACTTGGAGGCAGGTGGATCGCTGTGAGTTCGAGGCCAGCCTGGTCTACAAAGTAAGTCCAGGACAACCAGGGCTACACAGAGAAACCCTGTCTGAAAAACAAAAACAACAACAACAACAACAAAAACAAAATAAATAAATAAATAAATAAAATTTAAAAGTCTCATCTTAAGACCATTAAGGCTTGTGGATCTGGACCCAGGAGGGGTCAGCTCACATTACTGTACCAACCAAGGACAATGCATGCAGTAAACCTAGAACCCCTATCCAGATCTAGCCAATAGACAGCACATTCTCCACAGTTGTGTGGAGAGCAGGGACTGACTGGGACATGAACTCTGGTGCCCCCTATTTGACCACTTCTCCTTGGTGGGGAGACTTTGTGACACTCAGAGGAAGAGTAAGCAGGGTACCAGGAAGAGACCCGATAGGCTGTAATCTTATAGTGGGGGAGGAGGTCCCCTTCTGTCACAGACCTAGGGGAGGGGAATAGGTTGAAAGAGGGAGGGAGGGGGAACGGGAAGATACAAGTGAGGGGATAACAATTGAGATGTAATCTGAAAAAATTACTTATATAAAAAAAAGTCTCGTCTTGATACTGAAAGAGCTATAATTCAGTAATTGTCACTTTACTGTATACTGTTTTTGGGTTTTGTTTTGTTTTTCGGGACAGGGTCACTCTCTGTAGCCTTGGCTATCCTGAACTCGCTTTGTAGACCAGGCTGGCCTCGAACTTACAGTGATCCACCTGCCTCTGCTTCCCAAGTGCTGGGATTAAAGGTGCATGCTACCACCGCCCGGCCTGTATACTGTTAAGGATAAAAAACAAAACAAAACAAAACAAAACAAAAAAACAAAAAACAAGTTAATAGTTACCGTCTATGTTCAGAACTATATTTGTAGTCATGCTAAATATAATGTAATTAATTAATTACAGGAACATACATTTAGCCTCCTGTTTTATGTTTTCAAGACATAATTTATTTTTTGACACTTTTTTATTCATTTATTCATATTACATCTCAATTGTTAGCCCTTCCCCTGTTTCCTCCCATTCTTCCCTCCCTCCCACTTCCCCCCTTCTCCCCTCCCCTATGTCTGTGATTGAGGGAGACCTCCTCCCCCTATATATGCTCTTAGAATATCGAGTCTCTTCTTGGTAACTTGCTATCCTTCTTCTGAGTGCCGCCAGGCCTCCCCATCCAAGGGACGTGTTCAGAAAAGGGGCACCAGAGTTCGTGTGAGAGTCAGATCTCACTCTCCACTCAGCGGTGGAGAATATCCTGTTCGTCGGCTAGGTCTTGGTAGGGGTTCGAAGTTTACTGCCTATATTCTCCTTGGCTAGTGCCTTAGTTTGAGGAGAACCCCAGGACCCAGATCTGCCTGTCATAAA
Organism: Acomys russatus; assembly: GCF_903995435.1. Taxonomy (NCBI): domain Eukaryota; kingdom Metazoa; phylum Chordata; class Mammalia; order Rodentia; family Muridae; genus Acomys; species Acomys russatus. The sequence goes on along the minus strand of NC_067149.1, from coordinate 49,780,656 downwards.
GTTCTTGTAGGTTTCCAGGACCCTGTGGGTCCTACTATTTCCCCATTCTTCCATGCTACTCTCGCCTAAAGTCTCAATAGGGTGTCCTCTCCTCTGACCCACTTTCTTGGTAAGTAAAGTTTTTCATGGTACGTATCCCTTGGACTAGTGTTTTGATATAAGTGAGTACCATTTGTCTCTTTTTGCTTCTGGGTGAACTCACTCATTATGATAATTTCTAGATCAATCCATTTGTCCACAAATTTCGGGCATTCCTTGTTTTTAATAGTTGAGTAGTATTCCATAGTATAAATGTACCACAGTTTCTTAGTCCATTCTTCTACTGAGGGACACTTAGGCTGTTTCCATGTTCTGGCTATTATGTATAAAGCAGCTATGAACATGGTTGAGCATATGTCCCTGTTGTGTGGTAGGGCATTTTCTGGGTATATTCCAAGGAGTGGGATAGCTGGGTTTTGAGGAAGCCCTATTCCCATTTTTCTGAGAAAGCGCCAGATAGCTTTCCAAAGTGGTTGTACTAGTTTGCATTCCCACCAGCAATGAAGGAGTGTTCCTCTCTCTCCACATCCTCGCCAACATGTGGTGTCATTTGAGTTTTTGATCTTAGCCATTCTGATGGGTGTAAGATGGAATCTCAGTGTCGTTTTGATTTGCATTTCTCTGATGACTAACGAGGACGAGCATTTCTTTAAGTGTTCCTCGGCCATTTGATATTCCTCTGTTGAGAATTCTCTGTTAAGTTCCAAGCCCCATTTCGCAATTGGGTTGTTTGGTTTTGTGGTGTTTAATTTCTTGAGTTCTTTATATATTTTGGATATTAAATCTTTGTCAGATGAAGGGTTGGTAAAGATCTTTTCCCATCTGTAGGCTGTCGCTTTGTTCTACTGACAGTGTTTCCTGCCTTACAGAAGCTTCTCAGCCTCATGAGGTCCCATTTATTAATTGTCGACCTTAAGGCCTAGGCTGTTGGTGTACTGTTCAGGAAGTTGTTTCCTGTGCCTATGTGTCCCAGGCTCTTCCCCACTTTTTCCTCTAACTGAATTAATGTTTTTGGTTTTAAGTTGAGGTCTTTAATCCACTTGGACTTGAGTTTTGTGCGTGGTGACAAATAAGGGTCTAATTGCATTTTTCTACATGTAGACATCCAGTTAGACCAGCACCATTTGTTGAAGATGCTATCATTTTTCCATTGAATAGATTTGGCTTCTTCGTCAAAAATCAAGCGAGCAAATGTGTGTGGATTCATCTCTGGGTCTTCAATTCGATTCCATTGATCCACCAGCCTATTGCTTTGCCAGTACCATGCTGTTTTAATTACTGTTGCTCTGTAGTACAGCTTGAGATCAGGTATGGAGATTCCTCCGGAGGATCTTTTGTTGTATAGGATTGTTTTTGCTATTCTGGGTTTTTTATTTCTCCATATGAATTTCAGAATTGATCTTTCAATATCTTCAAAATATTTTGTAGGTATTCTTACAGGGATTGCGTTGAATCTGTAAATTGCTTTTGGTAAGATGGCCATTTTTACTATGTTGATTCTCCCGATCCACGAACAAGGTAAATCCCTCCATCTTCTGATGTCATCTTCAATCTCTTTCTTCAGAGGTTTGAAGTTTCTTTCGAATAAGTCCTTCACTTGCTTGGGTAGAGTTACTCCTAGATATTTTATATTGTTTGTGGCTATCGTGAAGGGAGTAGTTTTCCTACTTTCTTCCTCTGCCTGTTTGTCATTTGTATACAGGAAAGCTACTGACTTTTTTGAGTTTATTTTGTATCCTGCCAATTTGCTGAAGGTGTTTATCAGCTGTAGGAGTTCTCTGGTGGAATTTTGGGGGTCACTTATATACACTATCATATCATCTGCAAATAAGGATAATTTGACTTCCTCCTTTCCCATTTGGATCCCCTTGATCTCCTTTTGATGTCAAGACATAATTTAAAGCAACTAAAAAGACAAGGATTGTTTAACTCAGATATCCTTGGTAGATACTGGCTCTCAAACCTGTCAGAGATTTGCTCAATATGGCATTTAAGATATTTAAAATTTAGGCTGGGCATGGTGGCTCATGCCTTTAATCCCAGCACTCGGGAGGCAGAGGCAGGTGGATCTCTGTGAGTTCGAGGCCAGCCTTGTCTACAAAGCGAGTCCAGGACAGCCAAGATAACATAGAGAAACCCTGTCTCAAAAAACAAAACAAAACAAAGATATTTAAATTTTACTATGACAGACAGTCTCTCAGCTCCTAGTAATGACCTCCATGGTCTCAAAGAAGACAGTGGACACAGAGGGGAAGGACTCCACTTGAACTGTAGTAACGCTAACCAGTGGTGAAAACTGCTGAGGCCCCACCTGAACTGTGGACAAGCAGAACACTGTAGAGTGATTGCCTCACTTCCCCTAGACAAAGTGAGGTCAGACCCTCCCACGCTCCTCCTCCACAGGCATGTGTCTGATGCTGTCCTGATCCCTCTGCCCACATCACCATGGAGACCACGGGAGCCTGGGATGGCTGTATAGGTAGTGGACTATGGCCTAGTCTCTGTCATTTTAGAGTATAATTTATTCTTCTCGGGTCAGTTAGGCACCAGCAGACAATCAGCTCCTTCCCACAAGGCTTCTGCCACCTTGTCAGTTCATTAATTAAAGCCACTGGGTCTCTTATTTACAAAAGGCCAAACAGGTCTACTTTGCTCACAGGATTCATGTTAAAGGATAAACAGTTTTCAGGTGTAACTTTTCGCTAAAAGAACATACTTTACAATGGCTAGTCTCAATAATAACTACTTACGTTTCTGATAACTAATTAAATTTTTATTTATTTATTTATTTATTGGCTTTTCAAGACAAGGTTTCTCTATGTAGCCTTGGCTGTCCTGGACTTGTGTTGTAGACCAGGCTGGCCTTGAACTCAGAGATCTGCCTGCCTATGCCTCTTGAGTGCTAGGATTAAAGGCGTGTGCCGCCACCACACCCAGTAACTAATTAAAAAAAAAACGGTTCAAAGTCCATTTGAAGTCCAAAGATATAAAAATGTAAATAAGTTCTAAGGATCTCAAAAATAATTTAAAATATATAGAGCTGAGAGATGTTTCCGATCCCGTTCCCCTTCTGTGCTGGCGTTGCCCTGAGATTTCCGCAGTTCAAGACTTGGTGGGGCACTGACAGTTTATAACTCAGTCACCAGCTCAGGGTTCTCAGGGTTCTTTAATTGTCTTCTAGATATAACTAAAAGATGCTTTTCCTCGGGCTAAAACATTGCTGTCCGACCTATATCCTTGTTCTCTGAACAACAACAAAATGTTCATGCCTTTTTAACCCACAACTATAGTTTTTGCTGGGATTCAAAGGCAGGAGGCTATTCTTGCTGTTTTACAGATACCTGTTAACTATTTTTCTACAATATGAATTTCAATACAACAGCCATGCTGATATATCTTCTTTTTGTTGTTGTTGTTTTGTTTTTCGAGACAGGTTTCTCTGAGTAGCCTTGACTGTCCTGGACTCACTTTGTAGACCAGGCTGGCCTTGAACTCACAGCCATTCACCTGCGTCTGCCTGCCGAGTGCTGGGATTAAAGGTGTGTACCACTATTGCCCGGCCTACCTCCTCCTCCTCCTTTTCCTCCTCCTCCTCCTCTTCTTCTTCTTCAAAAGATTTATTTATTATTGTGTATACAGTGCTCTGCCTGCATGTACACCTGCAGGCCAGAAGAGGGCACCAGATCTCATCATAGATGGTTGTGAGCCACCATGTGGATGCTGGGAATTGAACTCAGGACCTTTATGGAAGAGCAGCCAGTGCTCTAACCTCTGAGCCATCTCTCCAGCCTGTGATATATCCTCATTATGAACTAAAAACTCATGTAAGGTTCAGCGAATCAAAGAAGTCATAAGACTTGGCTCTCCACCTGTCATAGGTCAAATGGACTCCAGATAAGTACAGCCTAAGTTTCTGCGACTGTCTATTCCTGGAAATGGGATTCCCCTTGATCTTGGAATTCCTCCCTTTCCCCAATAACCAGGAAATTTTAACTTCTGTCCCTGGTCTATATTCATCTCAGGAGATTTGCACTTGGCTGACAAACACCAAAGAGGGAACACTTAAGGGCTGCAAGCTGCTGAGCTCTCACTTACTGAAAGCTGATAAAATCTAATCCAGCCGGTATATCTGTGCCCTTGTCCCATCAGCTGGATTGGCTAATCAGATGCTTCTGAAAACCGCCCCATTGCCCAGGCTTTGACTGGCATTTTCAGCCTTCCTGGGCCCTGACAACTGACACCTCAAATTTCAGCTGTAGATAATTACAAAAGAGAGGACATCGTCCCTGCGCCCTTGCCATTCTGAAATGCTTAAGTCAAAAGTAAATTCCCTTTGAGGGAAACTTGTTGTTTTTATGCCTCCGGGATGGCCCAAGACACCTTAGGGAAAACAAAAACAAAAAAACAAAACAACTGATTGGATAGGAAGGAGCAAGGGAGGCAGGCCGGTACTGTTTCCAGAACCTCTTTGATTGGTCCGCGCGGCTAACTAGCTTTCTTCTCAGCACCCTATCAGGACTACCGGCCCTCCTTTTCCTCCTGCTCCTCACAGGGCCTTCCGTTCTCAGCTCAGCTAAGCTCATGGTCCTAGGAGCGCTGGACAACCCCTTACATTCTGAAACAGACAATCAAGGGTTTGAATAAGGTACAAAAGCAAGAGGGCAATGTGAAAGAGGTAACCAAACTGAAGCCATGTTGAATAAAACTTCTATGTTGAATAGGGATCAAATATAGCTTAAGTTCCCGAGACCTCCCTGTGTAGCTGACATCCTGGTCGGCAAGCTGAGACGCGAATGCAGGGCAGTCGCACCGCTGCAGTTGAAGAACCCATCCCATGGGAACAGAATACGGGAAGCACAAAGACCTGCTCCTAAGGAAGTCCGCTATCCCTAGACCCTGATTGGAGGGATAACTTGGCTCAGATGTTTGTGGTTTTGGAGCTTAAAAACACTGTAACATCCTGGCTCGGGGTCGCAGCTCAGCTCTGTGGCCCTGACCAATCAGTAGCAGCCCGAGAACAATACATTTTTGTCATCTGCTTAAACACTTACTAAGACGTACATTCGAAGACACAGTGAGCTCCCAAGCCTGTGCTGTCGTCCCTGACTGATGAGTTTTTGCTGCCTAACTCAAACAAAGATCTTGCTTGCCCGACTCCTGTGACTGCTTGGGTTGTTTTGGATTTTTAAACCCTAACAATAAATTCTTTGTATTAACTCTGAGGACATCATAGGCCAGGTCTGGTAGTGTTTCTCTACCTCCAAGCCCTGTAATACCAGCATTTAGGAAGTAGAGGCAAGAGGATCAGGAGTTCTAGGCCAGCCTGAGGCATATAAGAGTATCTGGGAAAACAACAAACAAACAAACAAACAAACAATATGACTGGTAGATGCTCAATAGGCAAAAGGTGAATGCTACTGAGCCTGTGACCTGAATTTAGTTCGCAGAATCCAGTGGTGGAAGAAGAGAACTCACTCCAGAAAGATGTCTCTGATCTCCTCCCATTCCCTGTGCATGTGTACACCTGAGGGTTCTCTCCTTCCATCACATGGGCTCTTGGGATTAGAACTCAGATCTTTAGACTTGGCGGCAAGTCCCTTTACCCAATCATCCACCTTGCTGGTCATATTTTTAAAATTTAATTTTAAAATATTTATTATTTATTTTATGTGATGTGTATTTTTGCAATTGAGTTTGTGTACCATGTGTGCAGGAGCCTGTAAGCCATCATGTGGGTGATAGGAACTGACCCTGGGTCCTCTGAAAGAGCAGCAATCACTCTTAGCCCCTGAAACACTTCCTCAGCCCCGCCCACTCCCCCCCCCCTACCACCCCTCACCCCACCTCCCTTTCTTTCTTTCTTTCATTTTTTGAGACAGGGTTCCTCTGTGTAGCCTTGGCTGTCCTGGACTCACTTTGTAGACCAGGCTGGTCTTGAACTCACAGAGATCTGTCTGCCTCTGCCTCCCAAGTGCTGGGATTAAAGGCAAGCGCCACCACACATGGCCCCTGTTTTTATTATTATTATTATTATTATTATTATTATTATTATTATTATTATTATTATTATTATTATTACTACTACTACTACTACTACTACTGCTGCCACTACTACTACTACTATTATTTGGTTTTTCAAGACTGGGTTTCTCTGTGTAGTCCTGAACTCACTTTGTAGACCAGGCTGGCCTCGAACTCACAGCGATCCACCTGCCTCTGCCTGCCTCTAGAGTGCTGGGATTAAAGGCATGTGCCACCACGCCCAGCCCCTGTTTTTATTTTTAAGTAAGGAATGGGACATAAATATTGGGACACTAGTGGTTGCTTAAGAGTTTTCTTGTATTATTTATTATGTTTTGAGACAGGGTCTCATGTGGCCCAGATTGACTTCCCACTCACCATGAAACCCAAGGAAGACCTTGGCCCTCCTGCCTCCATGTCCCATTGCTGGAATTTATAAGCATTTACTGCACTGCCATAACTGCTTAACCCTTTATTTCCTTGTCATTTTTTCTTTTTAAAAAATATTTTATTTATTCATCATATACGCAGTGTTTTGCCTGCCTGCACACCAGAAGAGGGCACCAGATCACATTATAGATGGTTGTGAGCCACCATGTAGTTGCTGGGAATTGAACTCAGGGCCTTTGGAAGAGCAGCCAGTGCTCTTAAACTCTGAGCCATCTCTCCAGCCCATTTTTTTCTCTACTTAAAACAATGTTGAACACTTCCTCTGTCACCATGCACTCAGGCATGCTTTGTCTATGAGCAGAGAAAGTGGGCTGTGTGTCTGTAAAGATCTGACCCTGCTGCTATAGCTGAAAACAGAGCTGTCTTTGTCAGTGTCTGTTGATTTTATCATTGTTTTGTTGTCTGGGGAGTGGGGAGGAGGAAGAAATGACTTGAAGTATTACATGTGACTTCATTGGCCAGGCTTCTCTGAAGTCCTGCCGTCACTTCACAAAGCTGCTCTCCTGAGTCACAGTAACTCCCACTGGACCGGAGCAGCATTGAATTTCTCCCCCTTCACACTCAGGGCACTGGACAGGAATTTGACTGCAGTATCTGACAGAAGTGGGGTTCTGTGTCTGTTTCTGGCAAACATTGTACTAGGGTTAGCCAGATGACCCCACCTTCCTTATCTGACTATCCAGAAGTCTCTGCAACCCCTCAGTCCCTTCTAGAGTCCAGGTGATGTAACAGGCCCCAAGACCTTAGCAAACTGACTCCATGACGGTAGTACCATTTAGGCCATAAAACTCAGCACATAGACAGCACCACATGGCAAAACAAATAAAGGCCACAGTTCTTGGAAAGTCCCTAAATAGACCACCCTTGCTTTTTGGCGTCTGTCATTCTGCTTGTTATCTGAAGTATGACAACCCAGGACATGGTTTTGTGCCTAAAAGCTCACCCTGAGAAAGGCTTGAGCCTACAGTGGGATCCTGAACACTAAGTATTGTTGCCAGCTGGCTAATTAAGGCTTTCGTTTATTTATTATTATGTAAACAGTGCTCTGCCTCCATGTACACCTGCAGGCCAGAAGAGGGCATCAGATCACATTATAGATGGTTGTGAGCCACCATATGGTTGCTGGGAATTGAACTCAGGACCTTTGGAAGAGCAGGCAATATTCTTAACCTCTGAGCCATCTCTCTAGCCCTAATAAAGACTTTCTATTGGCTTAACTCCACGTCTGAGCAGTCTTCTTTGGTGGATACCCCACCAGGGTGTCTTGTCACCCTGACTTGCTTCAGGGAGGATCCTGTTTGGGACCTGGCTCAGTGACACGGAGCAAGCATAAAACCCTGGGTTCAATTCCTGCACCCAAATCTTGTCTTTGTAATTTGACCACACTCTGACTTCTCCATCACTCTGCTCCTTGGCACTTTATGTTTTTACATCCACTTTCCCTTGTATTTAAAATTAAACAGGGCTTTGTTCTAAAGTTTAATTTGTGTGTGTGTGTGTGTGTGTGTGTGTGTGTGTGTGTGTGAAGACAAATTTCAAGGGTCAGTCTCCTTCTGACAAATATGTCTTGGGGATGGAGCTCATGTCCACAGGTGTGGTGAGCAGTGCCTTTCCCTGCTGTGCCATGTCTGTGGCCCTTGCTTTGTGTTTGAGGCAGGGTTTCATTTATTTCAGGCTGGATCTGAAGTTGCTATTAATACATAGCTAAGGATGATCTTGAATTTAGGATCCTTTTCCGTCCACCCGCCAAGGACGGATACTATAGGAGTTAACACTGTGTCTAGAATGTATGGTGCGATAGACAGCACAGAGGTGTCGTGTGTCCTAGGCAGGGATCCTAGAGTTGAGCTACATGCTCAACCCCAGATACAAATTTTTTTTGTGAACAAAAACTTATCCCCCTTAGTTTTTAGCTTTGTCCTATTTCGGTATAATTTGTCATTCTGAGAAAGAGCACAGAGAAATAGTCTTAAGAATAATTGCTTGCTGGGTGTGGTGGCACATGCCTTTAATCCCAGCACTCAGAAGGCAAAGGCAGGTGGAACGCTGTGAGTTCAAGGCCAGCCTGGTCTTTAAAAAAAAAAAAAAAAAAAAAAAAAGAATAATTGCTTTAGGCTGGTCATGGTGGCACAGATCATCATTAATCCTAGTGCTCACAAGGCAGAGGGACGGGGACCTGTGAGTTTCAGGCCAGCCTGGGGAATGCCAAACCAGCTAGAATTTTATAATAATATTCTGTCTCAAACAAAAGAGAACAAAAATTGTTTTAGCTACAGACGACTATTTTCAGTTCTCAGAAGGCAAATGGCAAGGCAGGCACAGTGGCTCACACCTGTAATCCCAGCCACTTTGGAAGTTGAGACAGTAGAATCGTCAGGAATTCAAGGCCAGCTTCATCTATGCAGTGAGGAGAAGTAGAGCCGGTGGGATGCTCAGTGAGTGAAGACACTTCCCACCAGGCCTGATGACCCGAGTTTGGTCCCTGAGACCCACAAGATGGAAGGAGAGATACAACTCCTGCAAGTTGTTCTCTGACCTCCACATGCATGCTGGACACACACTTGAGTGTCTGCACACACACACACACACACACACATATACATAAATAAAAAAAATTTATTTTGCCTTGAACTCACATCAATCCACCCGCCTCTGCTTCCCGTGCGCTGGGATTAAACGTGTGCACCACCACCGCCCAGCCTGTTAGTGGTTTTTTGTTGTTTCTGTGTTTGTTTTTTGAGACAGGGTCTCTTTCCATAGTCCTGGCTGTCTTGGCACTCACTGTGTAGACCAGGCTGGCCTCCAACTCACAGAGACCCACCTGCCTCTATGTGATAAGCAGAGTTTAAAAAAAAAAAAAAAAAAAGAGCGAGGCAGAGGCAAGTGGATTGATGTGAGTTCAAGGCCAGCCTGGTCTACAAAGTGAGTCCAGGATAGCCAAGGCTACACAGAGAAAGCCTGTCTTGAAAAACAAAAACAAAATAAAACAAAACAAACAGACAGAAAGAAAGAAAGAAAGAAAGAAAGAAAGAAAGAAAGAAACCCGCCTTTTAGAAATATAAAAATAGCTTAGTCGGGAACCCCACTACACCCAAGGCTCCACCTGATAACCAGAACCCAGTGACATCACTTACTCAAGATAACCAGGCGCAGGACTCGAACTCCTCCACCTACAGCACCCACTTGATATAAATGCAGAACAAGAGCAATACAGTGTTCTGCACTCCCTCAGGACTGCTGGTGACACCGGAGAGACACCACCTTGATCTGTCCTGCATCTAAAGAGTCTCTCCAGGCATCATCAGCCTCAAACCGGAGACTACTGTCGGAGTCTGAACCTGACCTTTAGCTAAGATAACGTCGCACAGGTGAGCAGCCTCGGGGATACCGGCTTAGGAGCTTAGAGTGTGATCCTTGTGTGATGACCCTCAGCATAATTAAAAAAATAACTTTTGTTATACCAACTACATGTACCTTCTTGCTTCAGACACTCTGCCTGCTTAGTGCTGGGATTAAAGACATGTGCTACCACACCTGACTTTAAAAAAAAAAAAAAAACTTTAAAAAAGATTTCTTATAATTAAAAAGTATTAATAACAGCCGGGCGTGGTGGCACACACCTTTAATCCCAGCAGTCGGGAGGCAGAGGCAGGAGGATCGCTGCGAGTTCGAGGCCAGCCTGGTCTAAAAAACAAGTCCAGGACAGCCAAGACTACACAGAGAGACCCTGTCTCGAAAAACAAACAAAACAAAAACAAACAAACAAAAAGTATTAATAACATAGTGAATGCTACAGGTGCTTCTGGCTCCTAAAGGGTTAATTGTTCAAAGCGTGAATATTACGGCTACTACAGATAGAGTCCAAGTGAGAAATATAAGTGGCTAGATCTGATGCAGGCGTTCATCCGGGGGCAGTGAGCGAGGGCCGGGGCTTATGAAGAAAGATGCGAAGCTGTATAAAGCATTCCAGCCTAGAGACAATCCAGAGCACAAAGGCTGAACACAGACCCTGAGGATTTTCAGGGATTTTCCTATTGGGCCTTCGTTCAACTAATTTTCTTCTTCTGCCCCCTGGTGGCTAAACGAAGGATGATCAAGCTGGACAGGGCTGCCAGGGAGGCTGGGGGTGAGAATCAGGTGGGCTGCCTGAGTACTGGAGCTTGAGGCAGCGCAGGAGAACTAATCTCAAAGACAAAACCACCAAAACATTTTCCCTAAACCAACCAAAAACAACAACAAGAAAGAAAATTCAAACCCAGACACCCCCCGACACAAACAACACCCAAAGAGCAACCAACTCCACCACGGCATTCCAGGTCCCAGGGCCTTGCTAGCAAACAGTTCCCCAGAAAGGCGAGCGAGCTGGTGGGGATTTGAAGTTTGGGGCATTGTCTGCCTAGGGAAGATAAGTTTGACTCACGGTTATTTTCTGAGGACTGTCCTTTGGAAACAGGTGAATCAGTGCGTTGTTTCTGCAAGGTTGTAATCGCGTAAGCCCCACCACCCACATGCTCCCGTGCAGGCCGACGCTACCAGGCACATTCCTGCAGCCTGGATTGGAGGCCTAAGACGAGGCACACGCTTGCACGCGGATTGCTTAGAATGTGTTGTTCTGGACCAGCAACCTGTTCCCAGAACTTGAAATGTCAGGGTTTTGAGACAATCTCAAATACTTTTGATGTGAGACGCTATGTGTCAGGAGTCAAACCCAGAGCTTTGAGCTTTCTAGGCAAGCGTTTTACCAAAACTGAGCTACGTCCTAGTCCCTTGCCATTATAATAAAGCAGAGGTGGGGCTGAAGAGTCAGCTTGGTGGTTAAGAGCACCAGCTGCCGGCCGGGGGTGATGGCACATGCCTTTAATCCCAGTACTTGGGAGGTAGAGGCAGGTGGGTCGCTGTGAGTTCGAGGCCAGCCTGCTCTACAAAGCAAGTCCAGGACAGCCAAGGCTAACACAGAGAGACCCTGTCTCAAAAAAAGAAAAACAAAACAACAACAACAACAAAAAAAGAGCACCAGCTGTTCTTGCAGAGGGCCTGAGTTCAGGCCCCAGCACCCACATGGTGGTTCACAACTCTAATTTTAGGGGATCCTATGCCCTCTTCTGACTTCCTCAGGGACCAGGAAGAGCACCAAGAATGCGCGCGCGCACACGTGCACACACACACACACACACACACACACACACACACACACACACAATAACTGAGCCGAGTGTGGTGGTGCACACTGTTAATCCCAGCACTCGGGAGCCAGAGGCAGGCAGATCTCTGTGAATTCAAGGCCACCCTGATCTACAAAACAAGTCTAGGACAGTCTTGGCTGTTGTTAACATAAAGAAACCCTGTCTAGAGCCCCCAGCCCCCCCAAAAAACCCTAAAAAAATACAAGCCAGAAATATTTTAGTTTGGGAGAAAAGCTACACTCCAGACAAGCTAAAGACCTCAGCAGCTGCCAGGTGGAGATATGGATAAGAGTTAGGAGGAGGGCTGGAGAGACGGCTCAGAGGCTAAGAGAGCACTGGCAGCTCTTCCAATGGTTCTGAGTTCAACTCCCAACAACCACATGGCAGCTCACAACCATCCAAATGAGATCTGGTGCCCTCTTTTGGCCTACAGGAGTTACATGCAGGAACACATAATTACTAAATAAGTAAATCTTGAAAAAAAGAAAGAAAGAAAGAAAGAAAGAATTAGAGAGGAGGTCGTGCCTGCTCTTTTATTATTGTTGTTGTTGGTTTTTTTCGAGGCAAGATTTCTCCATGTAGCCTTGGCTGTCCTAGACTCCTTTGTAGACTAGGCTGGCCTTGAACTCGTATAGGTCTATCTACCTTCCTGAGTGCTGGACTTACATTTTTGTTTATTTATTTTTGAAAACATGTATGTTTGTCTGTGCATTACACATGTGTCTGGTGCCAGGAAGGATAACAAAGGCTCTTAACCACTGAGCCATCTCTCCCTAACTTAGAAAGAGGCAATCTGAGAGCAGCTGCAGGGTGCAGCTTTAGAGAAGATAAGAATGTTATGAGGGACTTGGGGTTCCTGTTGTGAGTTCTTAGTCTCATTAACACAGTAACTTCAAAAGGATTCATAAACTGGCTGTGGTGGTGAATGGCTTTAATCCCAGCACTTGGAGGTTGAGGCAGGGGGAGCTCTGTGAGTTTGAGGCTAGCCTGACCTACATAGGGAGTTACAGGATATGTGCCCAAAAACAACAGAGAGGGAGGGAGGGAGGGGAGAGAGAGAGAGAGAGAGAGAGAGAGAGAGAGAGAGAGAGAGAGAGAGAGAGAGAGAGAGAAAGAGAGATTAAAAAATAATTTGTATTAGCATGTATATATTTGCAGTACCTGTAGAGGCCAAAAGGTGGCGCTGGAGCCCCTAGAATTGGAGATAAGAGTGGCTGTGAGTTGACTTGGGTGCTAGGCGGTCCAGTCCTAGGAAGAGCAGCCAGCACTCTCTTAACCACCAAGCTCTCTTTCCAGCCCCACCCTCAGCCCCAGGACTATTTATATCAGAGTTAGGAAGAAAACCAGGGATCAGGCAAAGCTGTGCATCTTGGCAGCTTCCAGCAGGAGGGAGGAGACCTAACTGTGACCTCAGAGTTAGTGCCTTGGAAAACAGGTAGGGTGAGCAAAGGAGGCTGCCAAGCAGGTCAGGGTGAGGGGGACAATTCAGAGAGTGACCGTGTCCAGAGTATCAAGAGAGGTGAACTTAGGTTGGCTGCTATCCAAAACAGAGACGGGAAGAGAGAAAAAGAAAAAGAAAAAAAGTCATTGTTCATGAATTCAAACTCGGAAAGCAGGCAGACGTAGCAGGAAAGGGCTGCAAGTGACTGCACCAGCGAGGGCAGCTGCTGGGGCTTATGAAGGCAATGCTTGCTTATTCCTCCTACCTCCTTAGCATGTCTTTAAGTGAGCCAGCTTTCTTGTGGCGTGTTCTCCCTGCCAGGTAATTGACAGCCTCGCCGGATCACCCCTTAAAGAGATGGAAATGGTATATGAAATGTTCTAACCTTTGGGTCAGACCAGCGTGTTGCATCTTCACCCAGTGAGAACTCAGATTTCACTCTTTTGACCAGGAGGAAGTAACTTTTCCTGAACAGCCCTCAACAAAACCGATGGCCTTCATCTTCAGAGGATATGTTACAACATAGGAAAGGACACCTCTGAGCCTTTCCTTCCTAGTTTTATCAGGGAAGTGAGAGCTGAGGACCAAATCTGTTCAATCTAGTGTGTGTGTGTGTGTGTGTGTGTGTGTGTGTGTGTGTGTGTGTGTGTGTAGGTTCATCCTCTCTAGCCTTCAAGCCACAAGAGAGGGCAGACCTAAGAAAGCAGGGATTGTGGTAGGAGGTAGGGATTCTGGGACAGAAGAAAAGCACAAACTAAAGTCATCCTGGAGTAGGGAGCCTCAACTGAGAAAATGCCCCCATCAGATTGCCTTGTAGTTGAGTCTGCGGGCATATTCTTGCCTGGTGATTGATGTAGGTGGGCCCGGCCCACTGTGAGCAATGCCATCCTTGAGCAAGTGGTCCTGGGGTGTATTACCAAAGCAGGCTGAGCCAGCCAGGGAGAGCAAGCCAGTAAGCAGCACTCCTCCATGGCCTCTGCTTTAGCTCCTGCCTACAGGTTCCTGCTTAAGAGCCTTCTCTGACTTTCCTCAGAGATGGGGTGTGACGTGGAAGTGCAAGCCAAAGAAGCCCTTTCCTCCCCAAGGTGTGTTTGGTCATGGTCATTGTCATAACAACAGAGTCCAAAGGCCGTTGAGGCCTGAGTTTTGAGAGGATGATGTCAGTTCTGAGGGATGATGCTGAGCCCCAGAGGAACTGGTGTCCTGAATGTGACCCGGAGTTGTGACAGCAGAGGATGGCTATGAAGAGCACAGCACACTAACTTTTTATTAGGGATTAAAAGTCTAGTAGACTTAGTCACACTTCAAGAGGAAGAGAGCGCCAGAACTGCACACTAGCTATTTGAGTCAGAGGCCAACAAGGTTCTGCTCTGGCATCTTAAGGTGCCCCTCCTTTTCCCAGCAGACTTATGGAGCAAAGGGCAAATGAGAGGAAGTAACAGGGGAAACCGATACTATTCTGACCGGGTCACACTTTCAAGTTACTCCTAGAAACAGCTTCATTCTCTCTGACCTCTGTACTGTCGTCTCTCCCAGTCTTACTTGAACTTGAAGGAAGGAGAAAGTTTTCTAGACTTAGCTGTCACCAGTGAACTTGGAAGTTTGGTATCATCACAGCGCTCTGTTCTGCAGAGCTGATGGCTGTTGTACTTGTGGGTCTTCTCGTCAGGGAGGACAAAAAAAAAAAAAAAAAAAATCCAGAAGTCACTTCCTTCTTCATTTACGTAGTACAGATACGGAGCAACGGCTTATACTCAGGAATGAGTCATCCTCTGTCCACGCAGGTGGTTGCGGGCACACCAGAGGAAGCAAAGTCCAGCAGCAAGCTGGCAGAAGCCATCCCCGCAGCATAAGCTCCAGAGGAAGGGGTCCAGAGACTGAGCAAGATGAGTTCCGAGACAGGTAAAGGGATGCCAGGCCAGGATGCTAGGTCCTAGCAAGGCGTTTGGTTGTTTTTTCCTCTTTATTTTGCTTTTTTCTTTATGGGTTTGTCACGTTGCCTCAGGCTGGTCCCCAACTCCTCCTGGCCTCAAGTGCTCCTTCTGTTTCATTCTGAGTCTACAAGCGCCTGTTCCCACGCTTAGCTTGGGTGCGTCATCTTTTTTTTTCCCCCAGACAGGTTTCTCTGTGTAGCCTTGGCTGTCTTGGACTCACTTTGTAGACCAGGCTGGACTCAAACTTGCATTGATCCACCAGCCTCTACCTCCTGAGTGCTGGGATTAAAGGCATGTGCTACTGCGCCTGGCTTGGGTTCATGGTCTTGAAGAGTGCATCAATTGTACATTGGGATGACTGGCT
Source organism: Acomys russatus (assembly GCF_903995435.1). Lineage (NCBI taxonomy): Eukaryota > Metazoa > Chordata > Mammalia > Rodentia > Muridae > Acomys > Acomys russatus. The sequence goes on along the minus strand of NC_067149.1, from coordinate 49,765,224 downwards.
TATCCTTGGGTCCCTTGGGGCTTTCCAACTCTCCTATCATAAGTAATACCTCGATGTTGTTCTTAAGATGAATTACTATTCTGATAAGGAATTTCTACCTCCTAATGATTTTTGACAAGTAGCACTAAGTCAATGTTGGTTTCATGGCAAGAAGAAGAAGAAGAAGAAGAAGAAGAAGAAGAAGAAGAAGAAGAAGAAGAAGAAGAAGAAGAAGAAGCAGCTAGTTGGGTTTGGTGACCTAGGCCTCTAATTCTAGCTACTTGTAAGGCCGAGGCAGGAGAATTACAAGTTGAACGTCTTTGTGGATTATAGGGCAAGGTAATTTAGCAAGACCCCTCACCTCTTGAAAAGGTGAGCGAGCTGGAGGGGTGGCTCAGTCGTTAAGATTGCTTGCTGTTCTTGTTTGGTTCCCAGCACACGCATGAGGCTGCTCACAACTGCGTTTAACTTCAGCTCCCAGGGTTCCAATGCCCTCCTCTGGCTTCCACAGGCACCTGCACACACACACACACACACACACACACACACACACACACAATTTAAAAATCATTAAATAATAATAACAGTGAAGGTATAGCTAGTGGTAGAAAGCTTGCCTAGCATATGTGAGGCCCCAAGTTCAATTCCTCAGTCCTACCCAACCCCACCTCCCAGCGAAAAGAGTAAAACTTTAACTTGGAACAACTAATTAAGATAAAACAGAAGTGGTAGCCTTGGTCTACATGCTAGTTGACTGACTAGTCAATGATTAATTAATGTGAGTCAGCTGTGGTTATCCCTGTCCGTAAGCTAAATAGTCTAGGGGCTGAAACCAGAGGGTTACAAGGAACGTGAAGCTATCCTGGCCTATCCTGGGTAAAGTTTCATATCAGCTTAGGCTATAATAAGTGACTCCCCCAACCCTAAACAAACAAACAAACAAACAAACAGCCCTGGGGGTGTAGCTGAGTGGGCGTAGATTTGACTAGCATGGAGGATTGCTGGGCTCCATTCCCAGTATCACATACAACAGTCATGCTGGCACATGCCTGTAATCTGAGCATTTGAGAGGTGGTGGTATATGAAAAAATACAGAGCCAGGTATGGTAGTGGCACATGCCTTTAATCCCAGCACTTGGGAGACAGAGGCAGGTGGATCTCTGTGAGTTCGAGGCCAGCCTGGTCTACAAAGGGGGTCCAGGACAGCCAGGGCTGCTACACAGAGAAACCCTGTCTCAGAAAAAAAAATAGAGGAGAAAATAGGATACAATTGCAGTAGACATTACCAAAGTTCATCTGATGGCCATTCAGTACCCTGCATTGCTAGCTGGCATGTTTTGGGTAGAATGACAGAGTCTGGAATAAGATACGCATAATGAGGGGCTGGAGAGATGGCTCAGTGGTTAAGAGCACTGACTGTTCTTCCAGAGGTCCTGAGTTCAATTCCCAGCAACCACATGGAAGCTAACAACTGTCTGTAACTCCTGTTCCAGGAGATCTGACAACGCTCACAAAGACATATATGCAGTCAAAACACCAGTGTACATAAAATAAAGATGAAAAGATATGCATGGTCTATATTTCATCATTTCCAAATTGTACCTCTTGGATCCTTTGAGAAGTCATTTTCCCATTAGATTGATTTTTAATTTTTTTTTTTTTTTTTTTTTTTTTTTTAGGTCAGCTCTCAAAGTGTAGCCTAGGCAGAACTTGAACTCAAATATCCTCGTGGCACAGCATCTGCTGTGTTGGGATGGGAGGTGTGCCCCGCTGCTCCGGCTTCTACATTCATTTTCCCACAGGATTTGTAGAGTTGAGAGACTAGAACACGTTTGCATAGCCGCTCAATGTGAACTTGGCTGTTATTTGACAGAAGCATCTCTTGGTTTACAGGTCCTGCAGCTGTTGATCCCACTCTGAGGTAAGACAGACACAGTGCTCCCAGTCAAATCCCACAGATATGGACATGTAAGCATCACAGGACTGAGGGCAGAAGAGATGGCTCAGAGGTTAAGAGCACTGCCTGTTCTTCCAGAGGCCCTGAGTTCAATTCCCAGCAACCACATGATGGCTGATAACCATCTATAATGAGATCTTGTGCTCTCTTCTGGCGTGCAGACACACATGGGGGCAGAATACTGTATAAATAATAAATAAATAACATTTAAAAAAAAGAAATGGACATGTAAGAATCACAGGACTGAGGGCTGAAGAGATGGCTCAGTGGTTAAGAGCACTGTATGTTCCACCAGAGGTTCAAAGTTCAATTCCCACTAACATCTATGATGGGGTCTGATGCCTTCTTCTGGCATGCAGGCAAACATGTAGGCAGAGCACTCACATAAGATATGTAACTAAATAATTTTAAAATGTTAAAACAAAGGAACAAAAAAGAATTATAGGACTATAGCATGCAAATTTGATTTTGTCAACTGGGCAGTGGTGGCACACACCTGTAATCCCAGCACTTGGGAGGCAGAGGCAGGTGGATCGATGTAAGTTTGAGGCCAGCCTGGTCTACAAAGTGAGTCCAGGACAGCCAAAGCTACACAGAGAAACCCTGTCTCAAAAAACCAAAAAAAAAAAAAAAAAAAAAAAAAAGGTAAAATTATATATGTGTGTATGTATACATACACACATATACATACTAAAATAGTTTTAAAGTAAATTTCTCCAGGGTCTAAATGTTAAACTGTATGTTTTATGTTCCTAAATACCCAAGATCCTGTTAAAACTCCTGTGTGGCTTCTCTGAGGATGAGGTGCTGATCAAAGACCGCACACAGGTGTCAATTCTTTTGTCTCATACCACTGGAGACAAGAGTTTAGCACCACACTGGACACATCCCTGGTCTCTTTTCTGACTTCCAACTTTCTGGTTCTGGCCAGTGGTTAGGGTCTGGAGAGTCTCCTTCCTCCCAAAAGAACCTCAGCCAATTGTGAGAGGGACAGAGAATACTTATAGTTACTATGAAAAGGATTTAAGAAAATGTACATGGGGCTGGAGAGATGGCTCAGAGGTTAAGAAGACTGACTGTTCTTCCAGAGGTCCTGAGTTCAGTTCTTCTGGCCTGCAGGTGTACATACAGACAGAGCACTGTATACATAATAAATAAATAAATCTTTTTTTTTTAAAGGAGCTTATTTATTATGTATACAGTGTTCTGTCAGCAATGTACACCTGCACACCAGAAGAGGGCACCAGATCTCATTATAGATGGTTGTGAGCCACCATATGGGTCTTGGGAATTGAACTCAGGACCTTTGGAAGAACAACCAGTGCTCTTAGCCTCTGAGCCATCTCTTCAGCCCCCCTTTTTTTGTTTTTTTTCAAGACAGGGTTTCTCTGTGTAGCCCTGGCTGGCCTTAAACTCATAGAGATCTGCCTGCCTCTGCCTCCCGAGTGCTGGGATTAAAGACGTGCGCCACCACACCTGGTTACATGAACACATGTTAACTATTTGTCTTTTTTTTAAAAATGTGCCATCATGAATATTAAGAATATATTTTTTGTCCAGGCGTGGTGTGTAAATCTTCAAAGATTTATGCAATGTCCTGGTCGAGAGAGCTATAATCTATCTATCTATCTATCTATCTATCTATCTATCTATCTATCAGCTATCTCTATCTATCATCTATATTTATCTATCATTTATCTTTAGCTATCATCCAAGTCTATCTATCAGCTATCTCTATCTATCATCTGTACCTAATATCTATCTATCATCCATCTATGTATCTATCATCTCTATCTATCATCTCTACTATCTACCTATCATCTGTATCTATCTGTCTATCTGTCTATCTGTCTATCTCTCTATCTTCTATCAAGCTTCTCTGGAAGCCAGAGTTAAATCCAAAGGCTTAATTAAGTCCACGGTGAAGCACTGCTGCCCCGACCATTTTTCAAGAAGCCCACTATCTACCACATGAGGATGCCTTTGTCTTTTCCTGGTTCCCACAAGCCCTAGTGGGGGCTTTCAAACATGATGCGTCTTTTTTGTTTGTTTGTTTGTTTGTTTGTATGTGCAGTTTTCTAGGGAACGTGAGTCTTCCTGCCAAGTCTGGCGTGTTCTGTGTTATTTTCTGAGGGGTCTGGGCTAAGGATTAGGTCTTGATAGTTCTGTGCATTGCTGCCTGCTTCCTGCTGCCTCTTGTTAAGGGCTCTTTCTGAGGAGGATCAATTCGTTGGTCTCTGAAAAACTGGATTTTTATAGATCACTTAGAAATGATTTCAGCAGACTTTTTTTTTTTTTTAGTTTTATTTGTTTTATGTGTGTGAATGTTTTGCTCACATACACATCTGTGTGCATACACCATGTGAATGCCAGGTGCTGGATGAGGTCAGAAGAGGATGTCTGATCCCAGCGATCTGGGAGCTTTCATGTGGATGCTGGGAACCAGATGCAGGTTCTCTGCAAGAGCCACCAGTGCTTTTAACTGCTGAGCCATCTCTGTAGCTCCCAGGTCATCTTGGTCATCATCATGGTCATTTTAAAATACTTTATTTATTTATTTTATGTATGAGTTCTCTATCTGCATGTACACCTGCACGACAGCATCAGATTCCATTATAGATGGTTGTGAGTCACCATGTGGTTTCTGGAAATTGAACTCAGGACCTCTGGAAGAATAGACAGTGTTCTTATCTGCTGAGCCATCTCTTCATTCTGTCTTGGTCATTATTAATCACCTTGTTTTAGTTTTGCTGACACCTCCTTAGGGATATTTTTTTAATGGTTTATTTATTTATTTATTTATGCATGTACACCTGCAGCCAGAGGAAGGCATCAGATCACATTATAGATGGTTGTAAGCCACCATGTGGTTTCTGGGAATTGAACTCAGGACCTCTGGAAGAGCAGTCAGTGCTCTTAACCGCTGAGCCGTCTCTCCAGCCCCCTCCTTGGGGATCTTAAATTCTGTTCTCACTCTGGGTTTTGATCCATGGAGCTGGGGGTGGAGTTGGTGTGTGTGTGTGTGTGTGTGTGTGTTGAGACAGGATTTCTTTGTGTTAGCCTTGCCTGGACTCACTTTGTAGACCAGGCTGGCCTCGAACTCACAGCAATCCACCTGCCTCCCGTGTGCTGGAATTAAAGATGTGTGCCACCATGCCCAGCTCTTGTTTTGTGTTTTTACTGTTACCATTCTTCACCTTTTTTCTTCTTCTTCTTCAGCTTGATTTCTGTGATTACTGTGATTGGGTTTAGCTCCTGTGACTTTTTGCTTCTTTTTAAATTACTGTTTTGGTAGCAGGGTGTGATGGTGCATGACTTTAAGCCCAGCACTGGAGAGGCAGAGGCAGTTGGATCTCTGTGAGTTCAAGGCCAGCCTGGTCTACAAAGTGAGTCCAGGACAGCCAAGGCTACACAAAGAAACTCTGTCTCGAAAAGCCTTTAAAAAATTATTGTTATTGGAGCTAGAGAAATGGCTCAGTGGTTAAGAGCACTGTCTGCTCTTCCAAAGGACCTGGGTTCAATTCCCAGCACCCACATGGCAGCTCACAACTGTCTGTAACTCCAGTTCCAGGGGATCTGACACCCTCACACCAATGCACATAAAATTGAATAAACTTTTAAAAATTATGGCTATTGTAGCAGGCCCCCAGACAAACAAAACTGATGCCATGATGGAGGGGCCATTCATGCCTTGGGGACTGGCTTGCAGGAAATACCACCTGCCAAAAGAAGAGCAAAGACTTGGCCCATCGAAGTCCATTGTTCTGGGAAAGTCTCTCAATATACCAGCCTTCTTTTTTGTCTTCTATAGTTCAACTTCTGGCTAACTGTTTTTGCTAACTGAGGTGTGTCAACACAGGATGTGGGTTTTATGCTTAAAAGCTCACCCTGAAAAAAGCTTGGGACCATACTTGGGTCCTGAGCACCCAGTGTAGTGGCCAATAGATACTGTCTGTAGGCTTGGACCTGTGTCCCAGTGGTCCTCTCTGGTGGATGCTCCACAACATTACTGGACATTTTGGGGATCCCCTCCATAGTCACCACATGTTACTGGGGACATCTGGGTCTCCTCCTGAGGTTCTTAGGCTTGTTAATAAAAGGATTTAAGATGGGCTCAGAAAAAAAAAGTGCAGGAACAATGTTATGAGAGTTTAGAAAGAAAAACTTCAGAAGAGACAAACCATAAATCCTCAGCAGCTGTCCGGAAGGGAAGACAGAGAAGAGAAAGAGAACAGTTATGTGATTTGAGTTAAGTCAGCCTGGAGGTCAGCCACATGGTGGACAAGCAGCCACACATTGTGGAGGGGAGCTGTAGAGAGAGCCAAGCCTATCGGGCTAGGGCAAGCATGCTTAGCCTCCAGCCAGCTTAGCCTCCAGCCAGCTTCCCGGAGGAAAAAAGGCAAGAGAAGAAAAACGAAGTCTTCCTGAGTCAAGGTTAAAGGTTATAAATGACAACCTCATTAGGACTATTAACACAATTCAGTGACTAGAGAGCCTTCTAAATGAATAGGATCAGAGACTCGGGAGACTTCTGCCCCCCACCCTCTGCTTTGTCAGAAATGGGCCCCTTCCCTGGTTCTTACCTGTGGTTAACAAGCTTCCTGCAGAGCCTATACCTGGCAGAAGATGGTCATTTCCGTGTTCCCATTTTAGATGTCCCAGGAGCCCTGTAACAGTAATGCCATTATTATTTCAATTTAGGCTCTTTGAGACAGTTTCTCTGTGTAGCTCTGCGTGTCCTGGAACTTGCCCTGTAGACCAGGCTGGCCTCGAACTCAGAGCTCCTCCAGCTCCTATGATTAAAGCCGTGTGCTCTCTTCCCCCCTTGGCTCTGGAGCCCTTTTAATTTGTTGGCAAGCACCATAGTTCTGAAACCCCGCCCCCCCCCCCCTCCCCCGCAAAGCTTTGCTACTCACCAACCCCAGCTCCATAGGGGGCCTTGTTATGTTTTAGATAATACTTGAAAACCATATGCCGCTGTACATTGTAAATATCCTATGATAGCAATTCTCTCACCCTTCCCGAGCCAGCTGCTCAGGAAAAAGCTATTCAGCAGTGAGGTAGAGAAGAGGAGGTAAACACTCATCCTCCTGCATCTTAGTAGGCTTCTCTGGTGCTGGAGGGGCCCAGTATGCACCACAGAGCAAACTCCCAGCATGCTTTTTGCTACAGAGCAAAGCAACACAAGGACTCTGAAAGGCAGACCGACCCAACAGAACCTCCTGACATCTCTGTAGCAACTGCACAGGGGACAGGAATTCCAGCAGGAAAATGACATAATCTCATTAAAGGAATAATTATTCCTCCGATTCCTTTGGTGTGGTTTAAAGTAATCTGGCCTTCCTAAGGGGGTGGTCCCTCAGGCAAGTCAGTGATTAAATGGGTTAACTCTTTCTTCTCCTTCTCCTCTTCATTCTTCCTCCTCCTCTTCTTTTCTCTTTTTCCTCCTTCTCTTCCTTCTTGTAGCCCTGGATATACAGACCAGGCTGATCTTTTTAATTCACTGAGATCCGTGTGCTTCTTTCTGCCTCTCCAGTAATGGGATTAAAGGCAAGTGCCACCATGTCCAGCCTTTTGTTTGTTTTGTTTTTTGAGACCCTTGGCTGTCCTAGACTCACTTTGTAGACCAGACTGTCCTTGAACTCACAGCGATCCACCTGCCTCTGCCTCCCGAGTGCCCATGTCCAGCTTTTAAATATTTATTTTTTCTTGTTTTTATTATTTATGTGTATGTGCTTGTGTCTATGTGATTGTATGTGTACATGTGTGTATAGTACCTACAGAGGAATGGAGAGGGTGTGAGAGCCCTTGGAACTGGAGTTATGAATGGTTGTGAGCTACCATATGGGTGCTGGGAATTGAATATAGGACCTATTTCTTTGTTCAGTTTCTGACAAGGTTATTGTTTGAGAACTTTGTGCATGCATATAATGTGTTGGTCAAATCCACCCAGCATTATAATGTGTTCATCAAATCCATCCAGCATTATAATGTGTTCATCAAATCCACCCAGCATTATAATGTGTTCATCAAATCCACCCAGCATCTCCCTTCCAGCTTCTCCCATGCTGCTTCCTCTACTTTTTTCTCCCACTTTGTTCAGTGGTTTTGAGACAAGGTCTCACACTGTCATACCTGCTTGTTTCAGTCTTCCTAGTATTGTGGTGAGGACCACCATGCCCAGCTCAAAGGGCTCAGTTGTGGATAATGTGATAGCTCAGGAACGAGGGGGAACAATTTGAATTAAAAACAGCCATGGCCTCACGCTGCAGAGAGAGTTCTCGCTCTGTACAGTCCTGAATTCAGAGTCTTAGCTTTCAGACAGACAGCGACAACCCTAAGGAACAGGACTCCCCTCAAGACTCAAGATCCCCTTTCTCCCTCCTGCCCTCCTTCCAGCATCTCTTTTTCTTACATCTACTATTATTAATTTATGTGCATGTGTGTGTGTGGGAGGTACACAAACACCATGGCGCGCTCTCTCTTTTTTACATTTACATTTTATTTAGTGTGTGTGCGTGCGTGCACATGTGTGCACAAGTGTCGAGGTCAGAGAACAACTTCCAGGAGTCATTTCTCCCTTTTTAACATGTGGGTCCTAGAGATTCAAGTTGGTGGCAAATGCCCTTACTTGCTGAGCTATGTCCCCAGCTCCTGTTTTGTTTGTTTGTTTGTTTTGTTGTTTGTTTGTTGAGACAGGGTTTCTCTGTGTAGCCCTTACTGTCCTGGACTCACTTTGTAGACCAGGCTAGCCTCAAACTCACAGAGATCTGCCTGCCTCTGCCTCGCAAGTGCTGGGATTACAGGTGTGTGCCACCGCACCTGGCTCCTGCTTTGTTTTTCAGGTAGAGTCTTGCTATATAACCCAGGGTGTTCTCAAACTTCTTGTCATCCTCCTGTCTCTGCCTCCTTAGTGCAGAGATTATATGTGCCACCACACCTGGCAATTTGAAAGATAAACTTTTTTTTGTTGTTTATTTTTCATGACAGGGTCTCTCTGTGTAGCCCTGGCTGTCCTGGACTCATTCTGTAGACCAGGCTGGCCTCGAACTCACAGTGATTTGCCTGCCTCTGCCTCCCAAGTGCTGGGATTAAAGACATGCACCACCACTGCCCGGCGAAAGATAAACTTTTAAGAGAGAAGGGTAGAGAAGTAGCTCAGTTGGTGGAGTACTTGCTAGCATGCATGAAGCCCTGGGTTCCCACACATCGGCAATTCCAGTCCTTTGGGTAGAATCAGGAATATCAAATGTTCAAGGTCTGACTGGGAAGGTAGCTCACTGGATACGATGCTTACCGTTCAAGCACAAGTATTAATTTTTGGATCCACACAAATGCCAGGCCTGGTGGTCTGTTTACATAACCTCAACCCTGTAAAGGCAGAGTCAAGAGGCTCCAGAAGATATCCTCTGGCGCACAGAGAGGCTGTGTTTTGAAAACTAAGGCGGAGAATAATGGAGGAAGGCCTCCAACATTGACCTCCAGCCTCTACGTGTGTACTTATAAGCACTGAGCAAGTGCACCTGCACATATACATGCAAACATACTAATACACACACACACACAAATAAAATAAAAATAGAATAAAGATCAAGACCATCTCCAGCTCCGTATGATCTCCCAGTCAGTGGGAATATGTGAGATCTAGGTTTTTTGTTTGTTTGTTTGTTTTCTTTTTTTTATTAATTTATTCTTGTTACATCTCAATGTTTATCCCATCCCTCGTATCCTCCCATTCCTCCCCCCCCCCATTTTCCCACTATTCCCCTCCCCTATGACTGTTCCTGAGGGGGATTACCTCCCCCTATATATTCTCATAGGGTATCCAGTCTTGTTTGTTTGTTTTAAAAGACACAAGGGGAAAGGTTTCTTAGATTTCTTAGACTGCGTGGGAATCTTCTTTATGTTTCAGGAGAAGAATTGAGCCTCAGGAGTTTGAAGTCATTTTTGACCCTCGGTTACTTCGGAAAGAGACCTGTCTGCTCTATGAGATCAACTGGGGTGGAAGGAACCGTGTCTGGCGACACACGAGCCAAAACACCGACAAACATGTTGAAATCAACTTCATAGAAAAATTTACTTCAGAACGGTACTTTTGTCCATCCACGAGGTGCTCCATCGTCTGGTTCATGTCCTGGAGTCCCTGTGGGGAATGCTCCAAGGCCATTGCAGAATTTTTGAGCCGATTCCCCAACGTGACTCTACATATTTATGTAGCACGGCTTTACTACCACGCGGATCAGTGGAACCGGCAAGGACTCAGAGACCTCATTAGCAGAGGCGTGACTATCCAGATCATGACGGAGCGAGGTAAAAACAGAACCTCATGAGAGAGCGGTGACGGTAAGGGGATGGACACCAGGCGCTGGGGATGCTGGGATGGAATCCCAGAGGTCGAACATAAAGTGAGGGAGGGAGAACCAGCTTTGACCTTCACCAAAAGATAGCAGCTCCTCCCTCTGCCTCTAATGTACTTTAACTTTTTTTTTTTTTAAGGGATGTGATACCCTCTAGAGGCAAAGAGGCAGAGCCTTTATGTAGAGTGCATGCTTTGTGGCCGTTGCTACTGGAGACTGAAGCCGAAGCTTGCACACGCTAAGCATACGTGGGAAATAAGCTGTTACTGAGCTACATCCTTGTTCTTCTTAGTTTGTATTCGAGGCAAGGTCTTGAAGTTGCTACCCTGGCTTTGCCATGTAGCTCAAGCTGGCCTTGAATTCGCGGTTTTCCCGCTTCAGCCTTCTAAATAGCTTGGATTGCAGGCACGGGCCACTACGGCCATGGAATTTTAAGCCATTTACCATTGTATTTTTTGAAAAAGATTTTGTATTTATTTATCTTATGTATATGAGTGCTTCATTTGCATGTACACTTGCAGGCCAGAAAAGGGTATTTGATCACATTATAGATGGTCGTGAGGTACCATGTGGTTGCCAGGAATTGAACTCAGGACTTCTGGAAGAGCAAACAGTGCTCTTAACCCTTGAGCCATCTCTCCAGCCCCCCCACCCCCACTGTACTTGTTAAATGAGCCAAATTTTGTGTTTCTTTAGAGTGTTGTTACTGCTGGAGGAATTTTGTCAACTACCCACCTTCAAATGAAGATCATTGGCCGAGGTACCCACATCCGTGGGTGAGACTGTATGCGCTGGAACTCCACTGCATCGCTTTAGTAAGTGACTTTGGCTTTTTGTTTGCTTCTGTTTTAAGACAGGGTCTTACATAGCCTAGGCTGTCCTTGAACTTACTATATAGTGAGGATGACCTTGAATTCCTGATTCTCCTGTACTCACTTTCTGAGTACTGGGGTTATATACAGTCTTGTGCTACCATGCCTAGAAATTCCTCCTCTTCCTCCTCTTCCTCTTTTACTGTGCTGGAGCTGGAGTTAGAGGTGATTGTGAGCACCTGAGGTGGGTGTGGGGGAACTGAACCCTGGTCCTCCACAAGAGCGGTCTCCACTGCATCAGTTACTTGCATCAGTGATACTGTGTAGCACAGTTGCTGTGATACAGCGTCATGACTAAGAGCAGCTGACAGAAGGAAGCCTTTATTTTGGCTTGCGAATCCTGAGGTAGAGATACAGAAAGCTGAGAAGTTATATCTCAGCAGAGAGAGAGAGAGAGAGAGAGAGAGAGAGAGAGAGAGAGAGAGAGAGAGAGAGCGCTAACTGGGATTGTGGGCAGGAGGCTATACATTCTTATAGATGCCCCTGGTGGTGTACTTCCTTCAGCAAGGCTTCATGTTCTGTCACTGCCCCAAAGCACGCCACCAACCAGACACCAAGTGTTCAAATACACAAGCCCGTGATAGAGAGTTCATTGGAACCACCACAGTGCTCTTAACCCCTGGGCTATCTCTTTAGACTCTCTCATAAATTTGTCTCTTTGTTTTGTTTTTGAGACAGGGTCTCACTATATAACCTTGGTTGGCATGAAACTCACAGAGATCTGTCTGCCTCTTCTCCCAAGTACTGAAATTAAGGTGTACACACACACACACACACACACACACACACACGCACGCACGCACGCACGCACGCGCGCACACACACACACACACACACACACACACACCATACACATACCTTTCTTGTATGTTTAAGAGGCAAAAGTTTGCATACAAAAAGAAGCATTCAGGCCAGGTGCTGGTGGTGTATGCTTATAGTCCCAGCACTTGGCAGGCAGAGGCAGGTGGATCTCTGAGTTTGCAGATTGCCTCATCTACAGAGGGAGTTCCAGAGAGAAACCCTGTCTTAAAAAGCAAGGGCTGGAGAGTTGGCTCAGAGGTTAAGAGCACTGTCTGCTCTTCCAGAGGTCCTGAGTTCAGTTCCCAGCAACCACACGGAAGCTCACAACCATCTATAATGAGATCTGGTGCCCTCTTCTGGCCTGCAGCTGTGTATGCAGGCAGAACACTGTATAAATAGTATACAAAAAAATCTTTAAAAAAAAAGAAAGACTCACTCATTATGATCATTTCTAGCTCAATCCATTTGTCCACAAATTTCGGGAATTCCTTGTTTTTAATAGCTGAGTAGTATTCCATAGTGTATATGTACCACAGTTTCTTTATCCACTCTTCTACTGAGGGACACTTAGGCTGTTTCCATGTTCTGGTTATTATGAATAAGGCTGCTATAAACATGGTTGAGCAAATTTTCTTGTTGTGTGCTGGAGCATCTTCTGGGTATATTCCAAGGAGTGGAATAGCTGGGTCTTGAGGAAGCCCTATTCCCATTTTTCTGAGATAGCACCAGATAGATTTCCAAAGTGGCTGTACTAGTTTGCATTCCCACCAGCGATGAAGGAGTGTTCCTCTCTCCCCACCTCCTCGCCAGCATGTGGTGTCAGTTGAGTTATTGATCTTAGCCATTCTGATGGGTGTAAGACGGAATCTCAGAGTTGTTTTGATTTGCATTTCCCTGATGACTAAGGAGGTTGAGCTAGAAATGATCATAATAAGTGACTTAACCCAGAAGCAGAAAGACTCAAATGGTATATACTCACTTATATCTGCATACTAGCCCAAGGTGCATGTCCCATGAAAGCCTTCACTTACCAGGAAACTGGGACAGAGGGGAGGCCATCCTATTGGGACTCTAAATGAGAGAAGCATGGGAGAATAGCAAAGTAGAAGGATCCAGAGGGTCCTAGAAACCTACAAGTAGAACATTATGATAGGCAGATTTGGGTCCAGGGGTCCCACTCAGACTAAGGCACTAGCCAAGGACAATACAGGTGGTAAACTTTAAACCCCTACCCAGATCTAGCCAATGGACAGAACATTCTCCACAGTTGAGTGGAGAGTGGGGTATGACTTTCACATGAACTCTGGTGCCTCATATTTGACCATGTCCCCTGGAGGGGGAGACCTGGTGGCACTCAGAGGAAGGATAGCCGGTTACCAAGAAGAGACTTGATACCCTATGAGCATATACAGGGGGAGGAAATCCCCCTCAGTCACAGTCATAGGGGAGGGGAATAAGGGGAAAATGGGAGGGAGGGAAGAATGGGAGGATACAACGGATGGGATAACCGTTGAGATGTAACAAGAATAAATTAATAAAAAATTAAATAAATAAATAAATAAATAAATGAAAGAAAGAAAGCTGGGCAGTGGTGGCGCACGCCTTTAATCCCAGCACTTGGGAGGCAGAGGCAGGTGGATCACTGTGAGTTCGAGGCCAGCCTAGTCTGCAAAGTGAGTCCAGGACAGCCAAGGATACACAGAGAAACACTGTCTCGAAAAACAAAAAACAAAAACAAAAAAAAAGAAAGAAAGAAAGAAAAAGAACTCTATCCCCCACACCCCCAAAAGGAAGTATTGGTTATGCTTCTCTTCTGAGGATTTTCCATATACTCTCATCACATTTTTTGTCATTTGTACTTATATTCAGTAATTTAACTAGTTAACTCATGTTAAAAAGAAAAAAGAAGATCTTCTGAAGCCAGGCATGCCTGAAATCCCAGCATTCAGGATCCTGAGGTCAAGGCCACGCTGGGCTGTAAATCTAGACTGTGTCTCCCAAATCTGTACCACCACCACAAAAACCACACCATACAAAAAACTCCTTTATTGAGAAGCGAGGAGGAGGAGGAAGAGGAAGAGGAGAGGAGGAGGAGGAGGAAGAGGAGGAGGGGGGAACAGGTCAGTCGGTATAGGATGAGATGTGTATGGAACGCATAGTGATTCCATTTTAGCTTTATTATCCCAGCCTTACTTACTATGCCAGCCTCAGGGTCCAGGTAGTCTTGTTTTCCACAGTGGCAGAGGCCAGTCACACTACCAAAGAAAAGTGGCATCATTTGGATTCTGTTGTTGTTGTTGTTTTCTTTTTTGAGACAGGCTTTTTCTGTCTAGGAACTCTCCCTGTAGACCAGGCTGGCCTTGAACTCACAGAGATCCCTCTGCCTCTGCCTCCCAGTGCTGAGGTTAAAGGCATGCGCCACCAACTGTGTGATCATCATTTTTAAATTGTTCACAGTAACAATAGTGTTAATTATGACTGAGGATAAAATATAATCTTCTTTGTTTCAGGGACTTCCACCCTGTTTTAAGATTTTAAGAAGTTTCCCACATCAACCTACATTTTTCATACCTACTCTTCAAAACTGCCATTACGAAAGGATTCCACGCCCCATCCTTTGGGCTACAGGGTTGAGATGACCCTCTGGGAGTTGGAGATGAATAAAATGACTCCTTGTGTGTGTCCTGTTTGACAAGAGCAATGGTGACTCACTAAAAAGTACTGCCAGGAAGAATCTAGAAGCTGATCTGGGACTGCCATTCATGGGTACAGTACTGGTTACACACATGAGGCCCTGGGTTCAATGCCTAGAACTTAGGAAGCCAGGAATGGTTGTACCCTCTTGTAATGCCAGCGCTTGGGAGGCAGAGCCACCAGATCCTGGTCCACATAGCAAGGCTCATGATTTTGTGTGTGTGTGTGTGTGTGTGTGTGTGTGTGTGTGTGTGTGTGTGTATTTATGTGTCTATGTATATTTGTGTGTGTATATATGTATTTGTGTGTATGTATTTATGTGTCTGTATATGTATTTATGTGTATGTATATATGTACTTATGTGTGTGTATGTATTTATGTATGTGTGTGTGTATGTGTGTACATGTGCTTTAGCACACGTGTGGAGGTCAGAAAATAGCTTGCAGGAATAGGTTCTCTCCTTCTACCAAGTGAGGTTGGGGCATTAATCTCAAGTTCTCAGTCCTTTGCCTACTGAGCCATCTTGTTGGGCCACAGTTTTCTTGTATTATATAAATACATATTTTGGGTTTTTTTTGCTTTTTGTTTGTTTGTTTTGTGGGTTTTGTTTTTTGTTTTTTGAGACAGGGTTTCTCTGTGTAGTCTTGACTGTCCTAGACTCATTTTATAGACCAGGCTGACCTTGAACTCACAGCAATCCGCCTGCCTCTGCTTCCCGAGTGCTGGGATTAAAGATGTGCGCCACCACGCCGGGCTATAAATACATTTTTTGTTTTGTTTTGTTTTTCGAGACAGGGTTTCTCTGTGTAGCCTTGGTCATCCTGGACTCACTTTGTAGACCAGGCTGGCCTCGAACTCACAGCGATCCGCCTGCCTCTGCCTCCCGAGTGCTGGGATTAAAGGTGTATGCCACCACGCCCGGCTATAAATACATTTTTAAAAGGAGATTTTATCTACGCCCATGGCTTCATCTACCACCTACACTCAGGAGTAGGCATCATAATGTATTTAACAATCAGAACCACACCAGCACTCACTAAATTAAGACAGAGTGTCAACTGATGACATAACCAGTCTGGCGATGCTCTTGAGGTGGCTGGAGACAGCTCAAGTGACAATAGTTAAGCACTATTCCCTGTCATTACCTTGCGAAACACAACCTAAGCAACAACATCATAGACTAAGTGATCACCGTCCCCATCAGCAAATGTACCCAGAATGCTTGGACATCTAGGAGGAACTCAGTGTGAATAGGCAGCCTCCTAAGCAATGCAGTCAGGGTTATGTATTCTCGATTATGTCCACTGCATTGAATGGGAGGGAAAAAAACTCATTTATTCCTTCCCAGCTCCCTTCACCTATTACTGTTTTCATTTAGGAAAAGAGAAAATGTAAACACAAAAAGTCAAATGATTCGACCAAGGTCACCCAGCTGCTCTTGTGAACCAAGTCCCTCTGCCCCAAGAAAGAGGAAGCAGTGTTTTGCAAACAAAAGGGCATTTCTGGCAACATTTTCTTTATATATAGTAGGCTTAGTTCCCTCCAGATTTTGCAATTCAAAAATAACCCTTGGAGGACGTCAGCTTCAGCCCCGGCTCTGCCCGTGAATGTTAAGCAACTTGACCTTTCATTAAACAGGGAATCTAAGGGTGACTGGTGCTTTAAATATTTTCAAGTACCTTTTCCTCTATCCTGAAACACTGCACACTCACTTTAAAGTATAAAGTGATGTCTTCGTGAACTTGGGTGACCCCAAGTCCTTGCTCAGTTACTAAAGAGTGAACACATACAGCAGGGGTTGGTGACAGGGGAACCAATAAGTGTGAATCACTTCCTGCATAACGACTTCTGAGCCTCAGATTTCGGGTCAAGCCAATACCCAGATGTGTGCACTGGAGTGTAGACCTGGTCGATAGAGTTTGACCAGCCCACGGAAGGCACGAGTTGTTTACTCACTACAGTTAGTAGGGGCCTAATCTGGTCTTCAGCAGTAAAGGTGATGCCTAGGCTCGTGCTTGCCGTGAGCATCCCGAGAGCCAGCGTCTGACAAAATGATCTGACACAATGTCTCAAAGTGAAGGTCAGATCCGACAGCGCTTGCCTAGCCTACCATATAAGCCCAGAGCGACGCCATAGGCTATAAACCCAGAATTTGGGAGGTGGACTCAGGAGAGTCAGGGGTTCAAGGGAGACTTTGGCTCCATAACAAGTATGTGCCCAGCCTGAGCTACATTATAGACATTGTCTTAAAAAAAAAAAAAAAAAAAAAAAGGAAAGAAAGAAAGAAAAGAAATCTCTGAGCTACACTATGTCTTAAATACTGTGTCTTCTGGAAGAACTGCTTTTATTTTGGTTGGTTTTTGTTGTCCTTCCCTTCTTTGGTTGTTTTGTTTGAGACAAGGTCTTTTGTTTTGTTTTGGTATTTTGGTTTTGGTTTTGTTTGGTTTTTTTGAGACAGGGTTTCTCTGTGTCCTGGACTCACTTTGTAGACCAGGCTGGTCTTGAACTCACAGCTACCCGCCTGCCTCTGCCTCCTGAGTGCTGGGATTAAAGGTGTGTGCCACCGCCGCCTGGCCTGAGACAAGATCTTACTATGTAGCTCAACCTGGGCTCACGTCATGCTCCTCCCGCCTCAGCTCCAAGTACAGGCGCAGTCTACATAGCCAACTCGTGCCCCACTTTTTTTTTCCCCAGTGCTAGGGATTGAACCCAGGACCTCACCCATGGTGAGTAAATACTCTACCACTGAGCTACATCCTCAACTCCTGGAATAACTATTTTATAACAGAATCACCCATGTCTAGTGAGTCCTGAATGAGCACAGTAAGGGCTTCGCTGAAAACAGATTCCTGGTAACTTGAATAAATTAAGTAATTAAGTGAGCCATCCTCAGACACAGACTGGGCCCTGAACTCCTTTCCTTTGCTGCCTAAGTCATTGCTATGTTTTTTGTTTTGTTTTGTTTTGTTTTGTCTGCATAGCCCTGGCTGTCCTGGAATTCATTGTAGACCAGGCTGGGCTTGAACTCACAGAGATCTGCCTGCCTCTGCATCCTGAGTGCTGGGATCAAAGGTGTGTGCCACTGTGGCCAATGCTGCCGCTGCCACCAATGCCACTACCACCCGGTTTGTCATTGCTATGCTTACTTCACAGTGTATTTTATGAACTCTTTATGTGAAAACATTCCCTTGGGAGTAAGCAGACCACTGAAACCTGAGAAAGTAAGTCTAGAGTTGATACTGCAATGAAAGGCCGCTGCAGGTCTTTCCTCGGTTTGTTATTTACACGGACCGATTTGGTGGGACATTGTGGAGTCTTTCTGTACATCAGTGTCTTCTGCATTCTTGACTTACTTTCATATTTATATCTCATGTCTGGTAAAGACACACGACATCCCTGTGAGATTTAAATTGGGAAGAAAAAGAAACCAAATTGCATGGACCATGACAGTTTAAAAAACCCCAGGGGGCCGATTATATTTGATTAGCAATGAAGGGTGCTAATTTGTGCTGAGCAGATTTCACGGTCTGGAAACTAGAACATCTTGCTGTGTACACAGCTTGCCCGGGTTTGCGTGTATCTCCCAGATCGCCTGCGGCTCCAGGAGAGTTCTCTCTCAAGGAGGCTCACTCTCTCTTCATTGCAAACCCTGCCACGTCCTGGTTTTCATACCTTTCAGAGAAGGTGACAGTCCTTGAGCAGTGTGACTAGCCCAAGGACTCTTCACTATCTTGCTTTTGGCTCCCCCTAAGTCCCATTCAGTCTTATAAGCCATTTTCCTAGTTAAATGTTTGTTAGGTTTCTTAGGTAATGGCACCTCGGCCAGATAGAATCCCGCTTTTATAAAATTGATAAGCAATGCATTCTTATTCTTCCTGGATTTTTAAGACCTGGCAGGAGTTAATAACCTGAAAGAAAGGACACTTCATTGTGTTGATAAGGTTTCAGGAGCCAAGAGTAAGGCAGATGCTGCTTTCAACTTGGATATCCGTGTGGGATGGCACTCGGAACAACCCACGACGCAATCCCCTGGACGGCCTCTGCATCGCTGCATTAAACGTCAGGGACAGCCAACAGGTCAGGATATGGCTGGTACCACCTCAGCATCTGTTCTTTGTTCCTCTTTGTTGGCGCTGGATGCAGGCCCATGGACCAGAAGAGACGGGAGGGATGTGTTTGAATAGAGAGAGGAGAAGCCAAAGGATCTTGTGATGTAGCTCAGGCTGTCTGGGAACTCCTAAACTTCCTGTCTGAGCATCCTGAGTGCTGGGGTTACAGGTGTGTGCTGCCAAGTCTGCAAACAATAATCTTAAAGTTCACACACAAATAAAATATGAAATTATTGCACATAAGGAATTAAGAGTAACACGTGTTAACCCTCAGAATGACAGGCCTGTTCTATGTGGTGGTTAAAACAAGGGCAGAGGCTGGGTGTGGAGTGCAGGCCTTTAATCCCAGAGCATGCCCAGAGCATACATCTCACTAAGTAAATACCAAATGAAATAAAAGTTTAACATTGCAGGCCAGACATGGTGGCCCACACCTTTAATCCCAGCACTCGGGAGGCAGAGGCAGGTGGATCTCTGTGAGGCCAGCCTGGTCTACAAAGTGAGTCCAGGACAGCTAAGGCTACACAGAGAAACCCTGTCTTGAAAAACCAGAAAAAATAAAATAATAAAAAATAAAAAGCTTAATATTATGTCTTAATTTTTTTTTTTTATCTTTTTGTTGTTGTAGAGACAGACACAGATTGACCCCAATTTTCCTACTAATATGTAGTATATCAAGATGACCTTGAACTTTTTTTTTTCAAGACAGGGTTTCTCTGTGTAGCCTTGAACCTTGAACATTTTTTGTTTGTTTTATTTTGTTTTGGTTTCTGGTTTTTTGAGACAGGCTTTCTCTGTGTAGCCTTGGCTATCCTGGACTTGTTTTGTAGACCAGGCTGGCCTTGAGCTCACAGAGATCTGCCTGTGTCTGCCTCCCTGAGTGCTGGGATTACAGGTGTGCAGCCCGGCCCCCAGCATGACCTTGAGCTTTTAATATAGCATATGCATATATATGACGGCTGTGTGAAGGCACATGTGTGCACTGCAATCCTGTGAGGGTTACTGGAAGCCCCTTCCCTTTGAAAGAATCCTGACATGCAATCCTAAGCAGTTTCTCATTCCTCTTTGCCTCCAGCCCCTGGCAAGTGCTTAGTGGTGTCTATGGGTTTACCAGTTATCAACATTTTCTCTCTGTTCTGTTCTTTTTTTGAGACAGAGTCCTGTGTAACCCACAGTGGCCTGCTGGGTCTCCCAAGTGCTGGCACTACAGATGTGCACAGCCACACTTGGATTCCTACTCAGGATATTTTAGTCATTGGCATCATACAACATGTGGGTTTTTGTGTGTGTCTCTCACAGAGCACAATGTTTTTGTTTTAAGTTAAGTGATTCTCTTTCTTTTTAAAGCTGCATTTACTTATTGTGTGCCTGTGCCATGGCTCATCAGCCTTGGTGCTTGTGAGGAGGTCAGAGGGCAGCGTTGAGTTGGTTCTGTCTTCTGCGAGCTCTGGTTGTCAGGCTTGGCTGATGACATCCTTGTTGCAGGATATTTGATCCCATTGTGATCCCGGAGATTGGGAGCTGTAAAAACTCATCTTTCGTTTGGTGTGCTTGAGCCCTAACACACCTTTAATCCAAGAGCTCTCTGTTCATTGTAAACAGGTGGTTATGGTGTGGCTCAGCCCCAGCATACACCTTTACTCCAAGAGCTTTCCATACACAGAATTTAATGAAGTTAAACCTAGGTCAAGAGCCAGAGCAAGAAATCAGCTGACAGAGATTAAAGAATGGAAGGGACGGGGGCTGGAGAGATGGCTCAGAGGTTAAGAGCACTGACTGTTCTTCCAGAGGTCCTGAGTTCAATTCCCAGCAACCACATGGTGACTCACAACCATCTATAATGAGATCTACTGCCCTCTTCTGGCCTGCAGCCATACATGCAGGTAGAGCACGGTATATGTAATAAATAAATCTTTAAAAAAGATCTTCATGACTTTAATTTTATAAATCATTTTTGGCACTATTTGACTTGGTGGCTCACCTCCAAAGCTTCCAACTTCTGACCCCTTATTCGGTTTATTTAAAATGAGCCTGAATAAATTTGCTGTGTGTGGGGGAGTTCCTAAGAATCAAGAGAATAGTTTGATTTTAGATGGTCACTATTATGTGCACAGCTATAGGAATTTCTAAAGTTTCAAATTTATGAAACTTCATGAACTCACTTTTTTTTTACTTTTGGTTTTTCAAGACAGGGTTTCTCTGTGTAGCCTTGGCCATCCTGGACTCACTTTGTAGACCAGGCTGGCCTAGAACTCACAACAATCTGCCTGCCTCTGTCTCCTGAGTGCTGGGATTAAAGCTGTGTACCACCACACCTGATTTTTTTTTTTTTTGGAACCACTTTAATATTTCAGGAGAGGAAATGAGGGCAGGAACATCACAGGATGCACTACAGCATAATATAAAACACAAATAAATACAGGACACAGTTAATGATTTTTATTTTTTTCTACTATTCTGCAGCAACTTACATACAATAAATACAGTTGTGTGCACAGGATTTCCTGTGTGTCTTTTAACTTTGTTGTAAGGGTAAGTAGATAATACCTGCACAGGGATGTTTATTCTGAATGTTTTTCTCATCATCAGAGTTGTTAGGGAGACAAGGCATAGAAAGGGGCAAATAGGGAGTCTATGTTGGTTCCCTACATTTTGTTTGGTGAAGCATAATTTCCCTGCCATGGGTTTGCAGTGTTCCTTGTTAAGTATTATTTACCCCACCCTGTTTAAATAGGGTCTGTCTCACCTTGCAGCCAGGCTGGCCTCAAATTTACAGTTACCCTGCCTCAGCCTCCTGAATGCCAGAACTACAGATGAATGTCACCTTGCCTGGCATCAGATACAATTCTATTTTGTTACCCTCTTAGACAGTTCAAAGTTTTGGGCAGCAGCATCGCACACATATAAAAACCTGTCAATTTTGTTAACTTTGCTGGCCACCAATCAAAGAGAACAAATTACCCATCAGCACTCAAGCAACTCTCAAGTGTCCATTACTAGAAGTTTGCGGCATTTCTAAGCCACAGGCTCCTTTAAGAGTTTGTTCCTAATGTCATCCCTTGCAGTGCTTCCAGAGGTTCACTGCCTCTGTGGTCGTCTCAGCCACTATGAAGATGGAAGAATGTTTCACTTTCAGTGGAAAACAAGGTGGCAGTTATTGGCTATGGTGACTGTGTACTTTGGACCTGGATTTTCTTCTCCTTTTTTTTAGCTACTTAAAAAATAAGGTTGTTTAAGTCACGCCTTTAACAGAGTGATTAAGAGATGTGATCTAAAAATTGGATTACTCTTGAACTTTTTTCCCCCCCTGAGACAGGGTTTCTCTGTGTAGCCTTGGTTGTCCTGCATTCACTTTTTAGATGAGGCTAGCCTCGAACTCACAGTGATCTGCCTGCCTCTGCCTCCCAAGTGCTGGGATTATGGACATGTGTCACAGTGCCTGACTTCAACTCTTGAACTCCTCTTATACTAGATAAGATTGTAAATAAACTAATGACATTAAAAGAGAGAGAGAGAGAGAGAGAGAGAGAGAGAGTCTGTTCCCAGAGAATTTGCTCCTTGAAGCATCAACTCATTTTCAGAGTGATTTCTTCATAGTCCTCATTTGCATTTTAAGATCCTTTATTAAAATCACCTTGAGGTGATGATTCATACTTCAAGTCCCACCCCAAGCCCTCTCACATGCAAATATGAAAAAAAAACACGACAGACAATTAAAACATACAGCACATGCCTGCATATTAATGCTGTTGAGAGAATGGCTGGTGATGGCTCAGACTCCCTCATCAGGACAAGGTCTCATTGGAAGAGGACCCTTGAAAGTGAGCCTTAAAGGAAAAGAGTAGAAAAATCTGTCCCCAGTACCCCTGACGGTTCAAATGAATAAGTAATACAAACAGAGAGTAAGTGTAAGAAACCATGTCATCGTCTCCATATGCTCTTATAAGCATATTCCTTCTGTTTCCATCCTGCTTAAAAGTCAGAGAGCATCACTTTTAACTATGGTCCAAAGTCCTGTTGTTCCGCTGTTCCCCAGTAGATGGCGATGTTGCACTCAAAGCCACCAGTTGCGTAGTCATCACTCTGGAGGTCCTACGCTGTTCTGCAGCTCAAGTATTTTTTTTTTTTAAAGTCATATAACTCCACCCCTACACTCTGTGAAAATGAGTATTTAAGGGGAAAAACAGGTAGTTGAAGGATCATTTTTCTATCCACTCTCTTCAGCAGAGAAATTTCATCACGTGACATCCCAGAAGGTCGATATCAAAGTCCCAAAATACGAAATGCATCTCGCAAGTCATCTACTTCATACAAGGGCTGCAGAGAAAGAGAGACATTGACTGAGTGAATAGCTTCAAAATTGAGCTTGGGGGCGGGGGGAGGGGCAGGAGGGGAGGTTAGCAAAAGGGAGAGTTATGGAAGGAGGCCAAGAGGAAGAGGTCTAAGGGAGGAGCGCTGCCCTGGGGAAAGACGGAAGAGAAAACTGGATTGTAAATGCCATGATATATTCACCATATAAAAACAAATAATACAAATAAATATCTAAGAGGCTCCAGGGCGGGGTGGGGGAGAGTGTGCAAGGGGTGGGGCGGAATATTCTTACCAAAAGGATGCGCCGAAGCTGTCTAGTAAGCCGGACAGAATTTTCGTGCAGCCCCTCCCAGGCTTTGAAAGTTCTTTCGTGATTTTCTACAAATGTATTCCAGCAGTAAAAATAGTCTTAAAGAAAAATAAATAAATAAGTAAATAAGGTGTGTGTGTGTGTGTGTGTGTGTGTGTGTGTGTGTGTGTGTGTGCACTCGCAGCCCTTCCAACTTCTACCTCTCAGGTTCTGACAGTTCTGATATTGCTGCCTACTTATAATCCCAGCTTTCAGAAGGCAGAGGCCGGGGAATAGCAAGCTGAAGGCCAGCCTGGCTTAGTGAGACCCTGTCTCAAAAAACAAAGTAATACTTTTGGCCTTGAGGACGAACTGAGAACGAGCCTTTATGCAGCACCCTGCCCTGCAGTTCAGACCGCCCTCTCCCCTGCACAACCCTCACCTTTGAAGGTCATGATCCCGATCTGGACCCCAGCGCGGTGCAGTCTCCGCAGCCCCTCGGGTTCGGCCTTGCGGTCTTCGCAGAAGTAGAGGCGCGCTGTGAAAATCCGCAGGCTGAGGTTGGGGTTCCATCTCAGAAACTCAGCCACGTGCCGGGCGCAGTCGTAGCATGGGCTCCAGGAGGTGAACCAGGTGACTCGGTAACACCGACCAGGGTCCAGATCCCAGTCAGAGATGTAGCGTAGGAACAGCAACTCCACATGGCAGCCCGACTGGAGAAAAAAACAGAGAGCGCTGGTAATATAACGGGCATGCTCTCCCACTCCGGCCATTTGGGATGTTTGCGGAGGATGTCGCACTGGCTGCCCTAGAACTCGCTCAGTAGACCAGGCTGCGCTGGAACTCAGAGAGATCCGCCTGCCTCTGCCTCCCGAGTGTTGGGATTAAAGGTGTGCGCCACCACGCTCAGCATAAAGTTAATTTTCTTGCTGGGGCCAAATCTCTTTATTACACTGACCCATGCTGGGTAAAGAAAGATTGCAGATTCATGGGACCAAGAACAATGAAATGAGTTAAGACCAGAAGAAGAATCGTCACACAGGTTGCAGGGATTAAATTTGTGTTTCAGAAGTGACAGCTTGGATGCAGTGTGGTGAAACCGCGCCTTGTCCACTAGGTGGCGCCAAGACAATTTGTAAGGAGGGTTAAGATACTGTCAGGAGGGAAAAGCTTATTTAGGGACGGGCATATAAGTGGAGAAGAGCAATTAAGTAAAGTGCATGCGCTATGTGATTGCCGGGACTGTGATAATTGCAACCCTAGCAGGTCCACCTCCTATTGCGGAAAGTCGTTAGTCTAAGACTGAAGGCAGTCTTTACTCATCGCTTTTCTTAGCGCTCTTTCCTTTAGCAGTAAATCGAGCTGGTGTTGTGAGCACTTCCTGCGAAATAAGAGAAAGTACCACTTGATAAGGCCGGCTATAAACACTGTGTGTCATGGCTCCAAGTAGGGAAGAGATTGTGTGTAAAACGGTGGTGTAAAGTTACCCCACCAAAAGCTAGGCAAAGGAAACTGCATAATAAAAAGCCAAGCCCTCAGGCTCTCCCTGGGAGTCCTGGAGAGGAAACGAAATGATTTGGAAAACAGAGTTGAATTGATGTCATTTTTTTCTATTTTTTCCCTCGATTTTCAAAAATTCTAAAGACACACACACAAAGTTTATCTTTCTCACTCAAGGAAGTGCTTGAGAAAGGGGCCAGAGGTGGTTAGGGGTGGAGCGCGGGGGCGGGACTAACACTGTGAAAATTAAAATTCAAAAAATGTTTCCTACATCAAAATGATCTTTTTGTTTTTATGTATTTATTTTAGGCTTTCTCCTCCTCCTCCTTCGTGTGTGTGTGTGTGTGTGTGTGTGTGTGTGTGTGTGTGTGTGTGTGTGTGTGTGTGACACAGGGTCTCACTATGTAACAGCCCAGGCTGGTCTTAAACTCACAGAGATCTGCCTGCCTCCCAATTGCTGGGATTAAAGTCGTGCACCACTACTGCACAGCTTTACCTTAATTTTTTTTACTTTACCCTTTAAAAAAAACTATTTTAATTTAATGTGAATGGATGTTTTGCATGTGTGCATGTGTGTGCGCACATTCGTGCGTGTGTGTGTGTGTATGTGTGTGTGTGTGTGTGCCTGGTGCCCTCAGAGGCTAGGAGAGAGCATCAGATCCTCTGGAAAGGACTGGGAAAGAGCAAGCAGAAGCTGGTGGAGACATTAGCCAAACAACCTGAAAAAGTTCAGTGTGGTGGCAGACTCCTGTAACTACAGTGCTGAGGCAGGAGGATCAGGAATAGGTGCTTGCTTTCTCTCCTCTGTTTCTCATTCTCTCCCATTTTGAGACTGCCTCAAATATATATATATATGGAGAGTTTTCCCCTCAGCACTTGACACCGGTGGCATCCATAGCTTCATCAGTGTCAACAGTCGCCAACCCCGTTGGTACCTTGTTGCGAAGGTAGCCAAAGTCCAGCGAAAAAGAAGTAGCGCTGTCCCTCCTCTTCACCACGTAGCACAGGTAGGTCTCGTGCCGACCTTTAGCCCAGCGGACATTTTTGAAGTGGTAAAGAAACTTCTTTCGCTTCATCAGAAGGCTGAGAATGAGAGAAGAAATTTAAGGGACGGCTTCTCTGTCACCGTGTGACTTCAGCTCTATTTATTATTGCTGCTGCTGCTGCCTCTGCCTCCGCCGCCGCCGCTGCCGCCTACAGCCGTGCCAGTGATAGTTAAATGCCTCGCCACTGAGTTACATCCCATGGCCTATTATTACCATTATTATTATTTTTTTAGTTTTATGATTTTTGGGTTAAACCTGGAAAAGATAGTCTTGCTTCCTTTTCTGGATACCTGAGATATGCTCAGCTTAAAATCCATCCATTCTTCCTTGCTTCAGAGTGAGACCCACTGGAGCCCTATTTGAGTCCCCGCGACTGTCACGTCGCTCAGCTCGTGGGCATAAAATGACCTGTTCATCAGTCTCATCCTTGTATTTCCAATTTTTCCTCCTGTCTCCACCTCCATCTAGGATCCCAAACTCCACATGGTCAGGCAGCAGGTCTCCCTGGCCCACAGTCCTCCCTCTCCCCCTCCCCACAGTAGTCAAAGTAGCAAGTTACCCTTATTAATTTTTATGTTTAAATGTATTTTGTGAGCTTTTGGTTTTGTTTTGTTTTTCAAGACTCCTTGCTGGGCATCTTCCCTCCCTCCCTAAGCACAGGGTTATATGAGGTCATCCGATTTACAATCACATTTCTACATAGTACTCATTTTTCATTGAACAGAAGTATAATAAGCAGTTCCCTCTGTCTTTAAAAAAATATATTTATAGTCAGGCATGGTGGCGCATGCCTTTAATCCCAGCACTTGGGAGGCAGAGGCAGGTGGATCTCTGTGAGTTCGAGGCTAGCCTGGTCTACAAAGTGAGTCCAGGACAGCCAAGGCTACACAGAGAAACCCTGTCTCAAACACCGCCCCCCCCCCCAAAAAAAGAGCACATACTGCTATTCTGGAAGACCTGAGTTCTAGACCCAGCACTCACACCAGGTGGCTCACAACCACCTATCACTCTAGCTCCAGGGTGATCCAACACTTCTGGCTTCTGAGGACACACACACACACACACACACACACACACGCACGCACGCACGCACTCACACTCGCGATTTTAAAAATCTTTGTGTTGGGCCTGGAGAGATGGCTCAGAGGTTAAGATCACTGGCTGTTCTTCCAGTCCAATTCCCAGCAACCACGTGGTGGATCATAACTATCTATAATGAGACCTGGTGCCCTCTTCTGGCATACAGGCAGAATACTGTATAAGTAAATTAATTAATTAAAAAAACACTTTGGTATGTATGTATGTGTGTAGGAGGCGGTAGAGGCAACACATTACAGGGCGTCTGTGGAGATCAGAGTATAAGCTTGGGTGTCGGGCTTGTTCTTTGCTATGCACCCAACTTAACTGGCTCACAAGATTCCTGGGGTCCTCCTCTTTCTACCGCCCAACCTGCCTTAGAAGCACTCAGATTATAGGTGCCTGCTTTTGGGGTGCTAAACTCAGGTCCTCGTGTTTTCATGGCGAGCGCTGTTAGCACAGAGCCATCCTCCCAGTCCTTAAGTTTCTTTAGAGAAATTAAAGTCCCTGTTAAAGCTGTGGACGTAGTAACACAAGCCAGGAGATATAACAACAGCTTCCCTCACTTGCAGAGCCAGGACTGCCGCACAGTGGTGATGGGTGGAAGTGCAGAGAATTGAGGCGGGGAGAAAAGAACTAGTTACAGATTTGAATACGGTTTTGATACAAGAGAATTGAAACCATTTTTCACTTTTGTTGTTGAGATGTAATTTACATTGCAATGCCCATTCACTTAAAATCTACAGCTCTCTGAACGATGGCAGGTCCGCACCCCAGATTGCAGTGCAATTAGAACCGACAGATTTTTCTAGGCTTTGTGAAGTTTCTATGCCTCTATTTGCTGTTATTTCTCCTCTTACCTGGGCGAATGCTGACGCTCCCTGTAAATGTGAATTATCTCAACTTTCTATAATTTCATATAGATCACATTTTCTCCTTCCTGTGTGCCTTCTCTCACTGAGCAGAGTGAGCTTGATATTCATCCAGGTATCACTAGTTGGTTCCTTTTTCCTGCTGAGCAATATTCTACTGTGTGGGCATAGCGTGTTTTGTTTATTCATTCACGTGAAATTTGGGTATGTTCCACTTTGGTGCAGTGGTGGTTAGAACCACTGCGAACAGTCACGTACTATCACTGAGTGCATGTCACTAGCAGATCATATGTTAATAATAATGCAATACAATAGCTAGTCCCTCACTTTCGGGGTACATTTTTTTTTTTTTTGAGACATGGTCTTGCTGTGTAATCCATGCTGACCTGGAAATCTCTATGTAGCTGAAGCTGGCCTCAAACTCATGACCATCCTGTCTTAGCATCTAACAAGAATGGCTTCATTTTGAAATAACAATTTACTGTGATAATCATCATAGTTCCTCCATGTCTACTGTTCATCACTAGCATATAAAAACCCCTAGCACCTGGGCATGCTGGTACACACTTTTAATTCCAGAACTGGGCAGGGCAGAGGCAGGTGGATCTTTGTGTATTGGAGGCCAAGCTGGTGTACACAGAGAGTTCTCAGCCAGCCAGGCTGTGTGATGAGACCTCGACTCAAAACAAAAACAGTAAACACTTAGCATCGCTCATGATAATAATGACAGGTATTTCTCGAATCCTGCCAGGTTTAAACAGCTTGGGTTTCATCTCTTAGCAATAAATCCCCTTTATATTTAGCTGAACTTTGTGTTATCTAGACAGGAAAAGTGGAAAACTCCTGTCAGAGGATTGAGCCTGGAGCCTTGTACACACTAGTGAGTGCTGTACCACCAAACCACACTCACAGCCCTAGCAAGTTTGTTTTTGTTTTTCACATACTGTGAGTAGCATGTGCATGGGGGCTGCGTGTGTGTGTGTGTGTGCATATTAATGAGTGTGTACTGGGGCTGAGGGCTGCTATTATGAAGGAGAAATATCCTGGGAATTTAACAAAGAAGGTTGTGACCCATGTAGAAAAGTTATATACAAACCACAGGAAAATAGAATAGGCCATTTCTGTCTTAAGATCCCAGCCAGGGTGGGTGGAAGTGCACAGTCCTGGCCTGTTGTTTGGGTACCAAGGTCCTTTACTTCCCACAAGTCCAGCTAGGAGCCTATTTCCAGCTCCCTCTTCTCAGCAGGCTCCTCCAGGTAGGGAGGACTACGCTAGGTGCTTTTTCAGGTCTATAGACTGACAGCTGCTGGGACAGCTGTGCTCCCTGAGGTGGAACACTAGCTGCTCCTCCAGCAATGCAAACCAGGCACAAAGGGTTAAAAATAATCCCAGCAGAGCAACAGGGCAGCCTTGGCCCCTCCTATAGCTGCTCACCGCTCTCTACTGCCCTCAATGCCACCTCTCCACTTTCTTGTTGTTTTTCTCTGAATTTCAGCCTTACCTTGGTCTTCGCTTTGCATCTTGCTACTTGTGTGCATTTCTCTCAGACCCTTCCCCATCAGAGTGTGGACCTCAGATTTATTTTTAAAAAATCTCATTATAAACTCATGAAGTAGTTGAGACTGTCTGCCTGTGAACATGCTGTTTGTTTGTTTGTTTGTTTAGGGCTCGGGGTGTAGTTCTGGCAGTGCACTTGTCTAGCATGTGCGCGTGCCAGCTCCTCAACGAGGTCCCCGATGGGGGAGGGGAGTGGGAGGAGGAGGAGGGAGAGGAGAAAGGAAACAAAAAAGAAAGAAAGAAAGAAGAAAAGAAAACTCTGGAACCTGAAGGACATCCATGCTATCGTTAAATACGTCAACTCCACATTCTCAATTACATAACCAGAATATGGACTGGATCGTCAGTGCGTGGGTAGGCGTGACTCACACACTGCGATAAATGTAGGAAAATGAGAGAGAAACTTCTGATAATGGCCCATCATGAACTGCATAGAAGAGCCCCAAACGCTTTCAAGAAGTTAAGAAATCTCTGCGTAGATTAATTTAAGCAGTAAAAAAAAATGCCACTAAGTATCCAACAGTTGAGCCTATAACACCAAATTGCTCTTCTTAATGAAATTCTTTCCCTACAATAGATAGCATAGTAATGAGTTGTGAGCAATTTATCTCAAATGCTTAGTGTTCTCAAAGAAGAACAGACTTCCTTATTATCGCCAAATCATTCCAGTAAAGACTCCCCATGTGAATCTTAAGATGTTGACTATTTGACAAATAATTATGAAAATAACCACTACTGTTCTTAGTGAGGCGTTGCTCCGGCCTCTTTGTGCTGCGAGCCTCTAAGGATTTGCTGTTATTGTCATAAGCCAGCGCCAGCTCTGTCCAAATTTCAGGACGAGTCAGGACCTTTTATCTTCTTTGCAGCACAGAGAAGAAAGAACCAGAGAGAAATGGGGAACCCGGAGCGTTAGGCTCAGAACACAAAAGGCCTGAGCAGAGGATGCTGAGATAGCTCCAGAATAGAAAATGTGCACACTGACAGGCGAAGCACTCTAACCGGGCAGCTAGACAGCAGGATCGGAGCACAGTCACGCTCGCACGCACCCAAACAGACTGTCTTGTTACCTGTCCATATCGGTCTCCAGCGTGACTTTCTTGACTCCCTCAAATCCTTAGGCCAAAGGAAGCTTGCTTCAAGCAAGGCTGCTTCAGTGCAGTTGTGTGACAAAGCGCTGGTCCCTGACATTCAAATTTGAGCTCTCCCTTGTGGGCTCCTCCCCTTGATAGCATCACAACCACCAGGTATCCAACATCTACCTCCTGGGTTGGGTCTGATAAAGATGGGTGGGGCTCTGGTAGGCGGAGCCACGTGGGTTAAATGACAGGCAGTTCTGCATAATGTTTGGCCTCCTCTGAGGCTGTCCCTTTAAAAACCCAGCCCAGGCATCATAGGTAACAAAGAACAAGAGATAACAGCAATGGACACTCCTGAAATTGTCACCATGTTAATAAGCAGTATCTGTGTGCATGCGTGTGTGTGTGTGTGTGTGTGTGTGTGTGTGTGTGTGTGTGTGTGTGTGTGTGCGCGGGCGCATGTGCCTGGGAGGCAGGTGTGTTATATTCTCTGGAGATACAGGCAGTTGTAAGCTGCTGCCTGATGTAGGTGCTGGGAGCTGAACTCTGAGCCCTTTTCTGAAGTAATAAGTGATCTTAGCCACTGAGCCATCTCTGCAGACCCCACCCTACTTTCCACCATCCACCCCTGGTAGACACTTCTACTGTTTGCTTTTCAATATTGACTTTTAAGATTCCACACAAACATGAATTTATGCACTTGTTTGTTTGTTTGTTTGAGACAGGGTTTCTCTGTGTAGCCCTGACTGTCCTGGACTTGCTTTGTAGATCAGGCTGGCCTTGAACTCACAGAGATCTGTCTGCCTCTGCCTCCCTAGAACTTAAAATGTTTCTAAAAGGGCAATTTTAACACTTTATTTTTCCCTGTATGCAGAGTAGGCCCACACTTGGAGCCTAGGAATATGGTCTCTAACAGTGTTTTGCAGATTTGAGGCATGAAGTATGGATCCCAGGATCCCAGGGAAATTTCAGCATGACGCAGGTGGTTTGGGGTCACACCTTCAGAGAGTCTTTGTGGTTGTTGTTGTGAATTTTATTTAGTCATAGATCAGAGTCTGCGTTGCCCAAGCTCACTATATAGGTGAGCTTGACCTTCTAGTGAGAAGAATAAGGCATATGCCAGCTCCTATTTCCCTCTTATTTATAGGACAGGTCAGTCTGTGAAGGGCAGGAGTGACGTGGAGAAATCTTCATAGACAGTCCTAGCTGGGTGTGGCACCAGTCATCTCCCCACTTGGGAAGCTGAGGCAGGAGAATAGAGAGTTTGAGGTCAATGTGAGATACCCTGTTAGTGAGGGGGACAGGGAGACAAGAGATGGGGCAAGAATATTAACATTTACAATGCTGTCTTATCCTGCGGTTCAGAACCCCAGCAGGGCACACACCATTCCCTTTGTGAGATCAGTTCTGAAGGATAAGGGAATCATGGCAACATAACCCACTGAAGGTTTCCTGATGCAGAGCTTCAGGTAGGCCTCAGTGAATGAACAAGTTTATTATTGTTGTCGTCGTCGTCATCATCATCATAGGTGTATCAGTGTTTTGCCTGCGTGTATGCCTGTGTACCATATTGACAGGGTTTCTCTGTGTAGCTTTGGCTGTCCTGGACTCACTTTGTAGACCAGGCTGGCCTCGAACTCACAGTGATCCGCCTATCTCTGCCTCCCAAGTGCTTGGATTAAAGGCGTGCGCCACCATGCCCAGTGCAGCTAGTACTCTTAACTGCTGAGCCATCTCCTCAGCTGCCATTTACTTATTTTTGGGGATTCATCTTTTAAAAGTAGGTGTCTGTCCATGGGCATATGAATTTGAGTGCAGGGGCCCATGGAAGCCAGAAGAGGAAGTCAGATTTCTTATTTTTATTTATTTATTTATTTATTTATTTATTTATTTATTTATTATGTATACAGTGTTCTGCATACATGTATACCTGCAGGCTAGAAGAGGGCATTAGATCACATTACAGATGGTTGTGAGCCACCATGTGGTTGCTGGGAATTGAACTCAGGACCTCTGGTAGAACAGCCAGTGCTCTTAACCTCTAAGCCATCTCTCCATCAGGCCCGGCGTCAGATTTCTTGGAGTTGGCATTACAGGTGGTAAAGAGCCACCAGTGTGGAGGCAAATTGGAGTCCCCTGAAAGAACAGTGCATGTTCTTAATCTTTTCAGCCCCAAGATTTTAACAAACACAGAGGATCGGCCGGAGATTTCCTAGAGTAGCGGTTCTCAGCCTCCGTAATGCTGCGACCCTTTAATACAGTTTCTCCTGCTGTGGTGACCCTAACTATAAAAAAAATTTTTCATTTCTACTTCATACCTGTCATTTTGCTACTGTTGCAAATCATAATGTAAATATCTGACATGCAAGGAAGGTATCTGATCTATGACCCCCCCCAAAGGGGTCACTGCCCACAGGTTGAGAACCTCCGGTACAGAGTGTGGCAACTAGCCAAGTGTTTGAAGACAGAGCTTTGGGACCCGAGATCTGGTCACTCACTTAGGAAATGCTCTGTGTGTATCTGCTGAGCAGTCACGTGTGAACCTGGAAGCATGTTGTCTTTAGCATGTAGAGCCTGCCTGGCAAGGCTTCTCAACCTCTGAAGCACGAGCTAAGGCAGGATGGCGAGGCTCTGCTTCTCATATCTTAGCAGCGAACAGCTCACCTGGTGTGAGTGGTGGCGCATAGCACAGCAGTGAGGGCAGGGAAATGAGACACGGCTTCATCTTTTCTTCCTTTTGAGACAGAGGCTCACTATGTTGCCCAGGCTGGCCCTGCGTTCAAAGGGACTTCTGGCCTTAGTTTCCAAAGTAGCTGGGAGTAGGGTTGTTTAACCATGTCACCCTGCTTACAGAAAACCTCCCAATGAAGTCAAGAGCTAAATAACTTGTACGTGACTGTTAGAATCTTTAGGTTAATCTGTATGTTTGTCCAAAATGAAAACATTCTTTGGGCCAGTGAGATGACTCAGACAGTGAAAGTGCTTGCCACGCAAACCCATCCACCTGAGTTCAGTCCCCATGCCCCACAAACCCGTCCACCTGAGTTCTGTCCCCATGCCACACAAACCCGTCCACCTGAGTTCAGTCCCTGTGCCCCACAAACCCATCCACCTGAGTTCTGTCCCCGTGCCACACACACCCGCCCACCTGGGTTCAGTCCCCGTGCCACACACACCCGTCCACCTGAGTTCTGTCCCTGTGCCACACACACCCGTCCACCTGGGTTCAGTCCCTGTGTCACACACACCCGTCCACCTGGGTTCAGTCCCCGTGCCAAACACACCCTTCCACCTGGGTTCTGTCCCCGTGCCACACACACCCGTCCACCTGGGTTCAGTCCCTGTGCCACACACACCCGTCCACCTGGGTTCAGTCCCTGTGCCACACACACCCTTCCACCTGAGTTCAGTCCCTGGAACCCAGGGTGGAAGGAGAGAGCTGACTCAAGCAAGCTATAGCACATGCCTGCCCACACACTCTCTCACAGATGCCATACACACGCAATAGGAATAAATACAACTTTACTTCTAAGAAAGCCAAATCCTAAAGGAACTTGCCTTCTTCTAAAGGAAGGAAAGAGATCTCGGTTAATTACAAAAGCACTTTCCAGTCCTGGGAATTTGGAACTGGTACAGGGGCAAAACACTTTTATAGGGTTTCATTCAACTTTTATCTTCTTCATTAACTTCTCTTTTCCCTTATTAGCTTCTATTGAAAAACCACACCCCAACCTGGCCACACTGTTTTTTAACAAAAATACCATGACTTGGAAATCGAGCTGCTTGTGGCTAAGTTTTGGCCACCTGGAGGCCCACAGGTGAGGTTTCGTTATGGCCAGCATGGGGTCCTGGCGGCCCCTGGGAAATCTCCAGGGTCTGCATCCCTGTGTCTCAGAGCCAGCACACTCAGACGTGACTCCCCAGGCTGCTGTTTTTGGACACCAGCTAGATTGCTCAATATGATACTTGGTTGTTTTTAAAGGAATCCAAAAAGGGCTTTGTGTGGGTGAAAGTGTGGTTTTTGGATTGCTTCAACTTCTGCATTCCCCGATTTTTGTTTTTCTCACTTTACTGCCAGGGAGGGTACTGCATTCCTCTGGGGTATGAAAAGTTGAGGGACAGCCCTCTAAACATATATC
This sequence comes from Acomys russatus, assembly GCF_903995435.1. Taxonomy (NCBI): domain Eukaryota; kingdom Metazoa; phylum Chordata; class Mammalia; order Rodentia; family Muridae; genus Acomys; species Acomys russatus. The sequence goes on along the minus strand of NC_067149.1, from coordinate 49,730,588 downwards.
AGAATTACTCAGCATCTACTGTTGGACTGCCCAGGACATTTCAAAGATGAGAGAACTGTAAACAGGTACTTATCAAAAGCTTAGGTCTATGGGGAGGTGGAGGCAGGGGGATTGAGAGTTCAAGGTTGTCTTCAGCCACAAGTTGAGTTCAAGGACAGCCAGGCTGTCTTAAAAGACCAAATGATTTTTCAAACAGAATGATATGGAATTAAAAGGCTTCGAGGTGAGTGTGGTCCCTACCCAGATCTAGCCAATGGACAGGATATTCTCCACAGTTGAGTGGAGAGTGGGGACTGACTTTCACACATACTCTGGTGCTTCATATTTGACCACGTCCCCTGGAGGGAGAGACCTGGTGGCACTCAGAGGTAGATATCAGGCTACCAAGAAGAGACTTGATACCCTATGAGCATATACAGGGGGAGGTAGTCCCCTTCAGGAACAGTCATAGGGGAGGGGAATAAGGGGAAAATGGGAGGGAGGGAAGAATGGGAGGATACAAGGGATGGGATAACCATTGAGATGTAACAAGAATAAATTAATAAAAAAATACTATTAAAAAAAAAAAGATGAGTGTGGTGGCTAATTCCTATAATCCCAGCAGCCTGAGACAAGAGGATTGTTAAATGTTTAAAGGCACCCTGAGCTCTATCCCAGGACACCAGGGTAGGAGAAGTGAACCAGGTCCTGCAAGTTGTCCACTGACCTTTACACACACACCCTTTCTCCCCTCCCCCTCCCCCTCTCACACATTTTAAAGACTACAAATGGTCAATAAATATATGGGAAAATGTTCACTGTTTTGCAATCAAGGAATTGAAAACCAAACCCACGTCTAGTTTCCATTTCACTACAGACAGAATGGCTGTCATCAAGAAAAGACACAGCAGAGCTGGAGAGATGGCACAGTGGTTGAGAGGACTAGTTGCTCTTCCAGAGGACCAGGCTCAGTTTCCATCCAGCACTCCGAAGTGGCTTGTAGCTACTAGTTCTGTCTGCACTTCTAGAACTGGAGCTAAGTATGTTATGTGAGATGAGACAACTCAGACAAGCCTTTTCTCTCATAGGCGGAATCTACATTTAAAAGGGGGAGATATGTAAAATGTGAAAGCAGGACAGACATGTCAGCACATACCTTTAATCCCAGCACCTGGGTTTTGTTTTGTTTTTGTTTATAAGAAATAAAAGATGGCCGGGAGTGGTGGCGCACACCTTTAATCCCAGCACTTGGGAGGCAGAGGCAGGCGGATTGCTGTGAGTTCGAGGCCAGCCTGGTCTACAAAGTGAGTCCAGGATGGCCAAGGCTATACAGAGAAACCCTGTCTCGAAAAACCAAAAAAAAAAAAAAAAAAAAAAAAAAGAAAGAAAGAAAAGATAGCTCAGTGGCTAAGGACACTTTCTGTTTATTCACAGGACCCAGTTCAGGCGGTTCACAATACCTGTGTCTCCATGGCCACAGGATCCCACTCCCTCTTCCGGCCTCCACAGAAACAGCGTATGCTTGGCATATGTGTGTGTGTGTGTACGTGTGTCATGCACACACACACACACACACACACAGAGTCATAAACTAAAGTTTTAAAAGATAAGTCTATTTATTTATTTATTGTGTATACAGTGCTCTGCCTGCAGGCCAGTAGAGGGCACCAGATCTCGTTATAGATGGTTGTGAGCCACCGTGTGGTTGCTGGGAATTGAACTCAGGACCTCTGGAGGAGCAGTCAGTGCTCTCAACCTCTGAGCCATCTCTCCAGCCCTGATAAATCTTTTTAAAAAGAAATAGTATATAGTAATAGAAAAAGGTTTTGTAATAAAACACATTCAGATTTGAGCCCTGTCTCCATGTAACTTCTTTTTCTATCTTGGGGACAGGGTCTCACTATGGTTGTTTGTTTGTTTTGTTTTAATTTTTCAAGACAAGGTCTCTCTGTGTAGCCTTTGATGTCCTGGAGCTCACTCTGTGGACCAGGCTGGCCTCAGACTCAGAGATCTGCTTGCCTCTGGTCTCCCACATGCTGGGATTAAGGGTGTGCGCCACCACAGCCCGCCTGGTTTCTCTATGTCACTCTGGCTATTCTGGAACTCTATATGTAGACCAGGCTGACCTTGGGCTCACAGTGGTCCATTTGCCCCCAAGTCCTGGGAAAAAAGGCATGGGCCACCACACTCAGTTCTTCACCAAACTGTGTTACTGTTACCTAATGGTGTCTTTTTCTATGTACAGGTTGAGAGCAATAAAAGGTTATCTGTCTTGGGAATCTACTCTAGGCCAGGTTTTATGTTAAGAACATTGTGTAATCATCTCACTTAAGTCCAAGAGGTAAGAAGTAGTATTGCCCCAGATTTTAGACTGGGATGTGACCCAGCGTTAGAGTACTTGTCTGGCATGTGCAAGGCCAAGGATTTTATTCTAGCACCAGAGATAAAGAGACAGGGAACCCCAAAAATTGTCAGGCACAAGACCTTGGTTCTCAGAAAGCAGAAATAATTATTTTTAGAATTATTGTATTCATTTATTTTAGAAAAACTCTTATTATGTAATCCAGACTAGCCTGGAATTCCATGTATAGCCCAGGTTGGCCTTAAGCAAATGACAGTTCTTCTCCAGTCTCTAAAGTGCTGGGATTATAGTCATAAGCCACCATGCCCAGCTAGAATGGTTTAAATATTATCTTTTTAAAATTATAGGCCAGGTGTGGTGGTGCATGCCTTTAATCTCAGCACTCAGAAGGCAGAGGCAGGCAGATCACATTGAGTTCAAGACCAGCCTGTGAGGTGCAAAGTGAGGTCAGGACAGCCAAGGCTACACAGAGAAATCCTGTCTCAAAAAACAAAAATCAAACAAATAAAAAAATTATAATGTGGTGGCACATGTCTTTAATCCCAGACCTGGGAGACAAAGGCAGGTGGATCTCTGTGAGTTCAAGGCCAGCTTGGTCTAGAGAGTGAGTTCAAGGGCAGGCAGGGCTACACAGAGAAACCCTGTCTTGAAAAAAAAATTACATTATTTACTTTATTCCCACGCGCATGCGCTTATATCTTACAGTGTATGTGTGGAGGTCAGAAAAAAACTCCCGCCCTGTGGGTCCTGGGATGAAACTCAAGTTGTCAGACTTGGCAACAAGCACTTTCACCTGCTTAGCTATCTTGCCAACCATAAATATTAACTTTCAACTGTTGTTGTGGTGTGTGTGTATGTGTGTGTGTGTGTGCATGTGTGTGGGCGTGTACCTTGGAGCTGGAGTTAAATGTTTGATGGCTACCCAGTGTGGATCCTGGGAACTGAACCCCCTAAATATTGACTTAAAAATTGAGGGATTCCTTTAGAGTAAACTACATTTGAGTCAGTTCTGCCTCTTGTCTTCCAATTCCTCATGTCCCCCCAAATCCTCTGAATCTCGTGCCACCTACTTTTGTATTTTTGTTTTTGTTATTGTTGCTGTTTTGAGACAGGAACTTACTATGGAGTCCGGGCTGGTCAGAACTCACAGAGATCCATCTGCAACTGCCTCCCAACTGCTAGGATTAAAGTTGGGTTCCCTGTAGTGACTGTGTTTTGCACGCACACACACACACACACACACACACACACACACACACACTCACCCTACAGAGTCTAACTAGTGTTGCCCTTGTTTGCACGTGTTTATGGCTAGCCACTTGTCCCTGAAAGGAACCTGCTCCTCCCTTACTCAGCAGCCGCTGGCTGCCTATAGCTCCCCATCTAGGGGTAGTTGGTGCCTTGTGGCTATTTCTTCTTCCATAAATGTTGATAAGGTACATCAACTGCTGTGGCCCTGGTAGGTCTGGTGCAGGAAGCCATTTTGTTAGGAGTTTATGACTACAACATGTCCCATCCAGTCCTGGCCAAGACACTATCTTGCAGCAGTCATCCTGGTCTCCAGGCTCTGACAGTCTTTCTACAACATTCCCTGAGTGTTAGGTGCAGGGGGTTGTTACAGATGCCCCATCTGGGGCTGGAACGTGTAACCTGGAGTGACTATAGAAACCAGTAAAGTAGGAAGGGACCATTGGAAGAAGGGGAGGAGGTGCTGTGGTAAAGGAACAGCAGGACACAGGAGCCATGAAGGGGAAGAGAGAGAAAATGGAGGGAGGACTTAACTGGGGAGGGGGAGATATAGAAGAAGGGGGGAGGACGGGTATTAACCCTTAAATATGTTTGTAAAAGCCATAGAGACCTATCATTTTATAATTTTATATACATGTATGTATAAAAATTTGTACATATACAAATATATAGTATATTATAAATTATTTTTTTAAATGAAATACAATATATATGTATTTTAAATTATAATATTTATGCATATCTATATATGTATATGTGTACATATATATTTGAAGTTACCCCATATGGTAACCTAAGGAACCACAAACTAACAGAAACTTCAGTGCCAAAGAAGGGAAACCTTTCCTCAAGCTGATGGTCAGGGAGAATTCAAAAGACCCTTAGACTGTACAGGCTATCTCGTACAGCCACTACTCTCGGCTGCCTGCCAAACTATGAAAGTAAAACCTTATTGCTGAAGACACCATACAGTCTAGACACAAAGGATGAAGAAATTAAGCTGGCACTGACCTGGAAGCCTCCTCCCTGAAGGTCTAGTGTCAGAAGGTGCTATGCAAGGTCCCAAGCAGGGAAAGCTACCCCACCCAGTGGTAAAGACGAGAACCGCAGCAATGAGCAGACCTGAGAGAAAGCCTCAGTGGTGCATTAATGGCACTTCTATCTCGGCGGTAACCACCATCTGCCTATCTGAACATAAGCCCACTCAATTGCAGGAAACTCATATCTGGCACTGTAAATTAAGCCAAGAACCCATCCTGGAGTGGTCAAAGGCCTCAGAGGAGAACATGCTATGACTACATTACTGAAGGAGCGTGGTTTCAGTGCCACTTAAGCCCATTGATAAGCATGGCTCTCACCCCTCAACAAATGAACTTGTTTTTACGGAAGACAGAGGCAGGTAGGCTTAAATAGTTAATCAAAATGTTTATTATTTTTTTAAAATTCTGTATATATGACTGAGTTTGTGCATGTGAGTACAGTGCATGTTGAGGCCAAAAGAGATCAGTGTGGAGCCCCCTAGAGCTGAAGTTGCAGGTAGCTATGAACGATCCAATGTGGGAACTAGACTCAGGGCCTCTGCAAGAACAGTGTGTGCTCCCCATCACCATCCAGTACCCAGATACTAACTTAACAGGTGATATATTTAAGAGACAAGAGCACACTGACAGCACACCTGTAACGCCAGCACTCAGAAGACCAAGGCAGGCAATTCTCAGGGTTGAGGAGGCATGGGCACTACAGAGTAAGGCCCTGTCATCAAAGTCTGTGATCACACTAGGTGTGGCGGCAAACACTTTTAGTATCAGCAGCTGGAAAGCAGGAGGATCTCTGTGAGTTCCAAGCCAGCCTGGTCTACATAGCCATGTCTAGGCCAGCCAAGGCTGCATCTGTGATAAGGTGTAAGGAAGTAAGGATCAGACACTCTCCAATTGTCATGTTTGTGAGAATGTAAATTTCAGATTCCAGCATCTAATCCCTTCTGATTTTGATTTAGAGATTCTTTGGTGTGTTTTAAACCCCACCTTCCTTCCTAACAATGTGATATTTCTAAAGTAGATAATCAGGTTAGAATGGAATGTTGGTAATCATTGGCATGTAAGAACTCCAAAGTCTCTCCCTGCTCTAAAATCCATGATTGTGTGTGTGTGTGTGTGTGTGTGTGTGTGTGTGTGTGTGTGTGTGTGTGTATTTAAGAAACCTTTTCCGTTACTGGAGTACTCTTTTTCTTTTCTTTCTTTCTTTTTTTTTTTTTTTTTTTTTTTTTTTTTTTTTTTTTTTGGTTTTTCGAGACAGGGTTTCTCTGTGTAGCCTTGGCTGCCCTGCACTCACTTTGTAGGACAGGCTATCCTCGAACTCACAGCAATCGACTTGTCTCTGCCTCCTGAGTGGTGGGATTAAAGGCGTGCACCAACACCTCCTGGCTGGAGTACTCTTTTTCTTTCTTTCTTTTTTCTTTTTTTGCCTGTTTAATTTTTTTGAGACAGGGTTTCTCTATGTAGCCTTGGCTGTCATGAACTTGCTTTGTAAACCAGTCTGGCCTCAAACTCACATCAATCTGCCTCCCTCTGCCTTCCGAGTGGTGGGATTAAAGGCATGTGCCACCATGCCCAGCTTCTCTTTTTCTTTCTTAAGTTATGTGTCCTGGTATGTGCTGGTGTGTAAGTATTTACACACAAGTGCCAGTTTTCTCAAGATCCTTTGGAGCTCAGGCTACATGTGTTGTGAGCTGCTCAACATGGATGCTAGGAACCCAACTCAGGTCTCTCTGGAAGAGCAGTAGGTGTTCTTGACCGCTTACCCATGCCCTAGCACTGAGGAGCTTTTAAACAGCATTAGATGCCTGGGGAAACCAGGCGGTGGTGGTACACGCCTTTAATCCCACCACTCGGAAGGCAGAGGCAGGCAGATCAATGTGAGTTTGAGGCCAGATTGGTCTGCAAAGTGAGTCCAGGATAGCCAAGGCTACACAGAGAAATCCTGTCTCAAAAAAACAAACAAGCAAACAAACAATGCCAGGGGAAGTCAGAGATGCTCCGAACTCTCTAGGGGTTTCCACCAGTCTTTGTTCTCTGTGTGAGCAAGTGCAATCCAAAGGCTCTCTCTGTGTAGTGTAAGGGATGGTGGAGCAACTGATCGACACAATTTTGACAAAAATAGCCCCAGTGAGGATAAGGGTTGGTTCCTAAAGAAAGCATTGCATGGTAGAAATATGTAGAGTTGCAGTCTTCACTTTAGGTATATTGTTGCTTAAATTGTCCCTAACTGCCATTGAAATCAGGCCACCATCTGCTGTGGGAGGCTCAAACTATATTGCAAATTCTTTTTTTCCCCAATGGTTCTCCTTTCTAGAGTCTGTGATGGCCCTTGCCATTCTTTTATGATAATCCAGTCAAGCATTGTTCATTAAACCATTATTCTTACTTTTATTAAAATTCAGCATCCACTGGGCGGGTGGTGGCACATGCCTTTAATCCCAGCACTTGCGACGCAGAGGCAGGTGGATCACTGTGAGTTCGAGGCCAGCTTGGTGTACAAAGTGAGTCCAGGACAGCCAAGGCTACACAGAGAAACCCTGTCTCGAAAAACAAAAACAACAAAACAACAATAAAAGTTGGACTTGGGAGGCAGCTCATTGGTAACAGCTGCTCCAGGTGTAGGGTACACACCCGCCATTGCAATAGGCATAGACTATGCCTCCTGAAGGAACCAATCAATGTAATAGTCAGTGCTGGACTTTGACTTCAGGACTTCACACACACTGGTCAAGTCCTATACTGACTGGATTCCACCCCTCCCTTCTTCCTTTGCGTAGGCTAGGCTGGCTTCAACATTGGATCCTCCCACCTCAGACTTCCAGGGACACGATTACAGGCATGAGCTAGCATGCACAGACAGGTCATATTTTTAAATCTCAGCTAATGTCATATGGTGACAACACACAAGAGCACAGTTATTTTATTTTATTTTTTATTTTTTGTTTTTTTGGTTTTTCGAGACAGGGTTTCTCTGTGTAGCCTTGACCATCCTGGACTCACTTTGTAGACCAGGCTGGCCTCCAACTCACAGCGATCCGCCTGCCTCTGCCTCCCGAGTGCTGGGATTAAAGGCGTGTGCCACCACGCCCAGCTCAGTTATTTGGTTTTATCCAAATAGAAATTACCTTCTGACAAACTGGTCCTTAAAAAAAAATTCTATCTATCTGTTGGTTTTTTTATTTTTATTTTCATTTTTTTGTTTTTCAAGACGGGGTTTCTCTGTGTAACTTTGACCATCCTGGACTCACTTTGTAGACCAAGCTGGCCTTGCACTCACAGTGATCCGCCTGCCTCTGCCTCCCAAGTGCTGGGATTAAAGGAGTGCACCACTAACGGCTTATCTGGTGCCTTTTTGAGACAGGGTTTTTTTTTTTTTTTTTTTTTTGTTTAACAATGCTGGCGATCCTAGAACTCACTTTGTAGACCAGGCTGGTCTTGAACTCACAGAGATCAGCCTGCCTCTGCCTCCTGAGTGGATTAAACATGTGTACCACTACCACCTGGCTCAAACTTCAAAAAAAAAAAAAACTTTTCCCTTCACTTGTGATTTATTAACTTTTTATGTCTGTGGGTGTTTTCATACATGTGTGTCTGTAATACTATATGTTTTCAGTGTCCACAGAAGTCAGAAAAAGGCGTTGGATGCCACTATATGGAGTGGTACTGGGACTTGAACCAAGGAAGAACAGTCAGTGTTCTAAACCACAGAGTCATCTCTCTAGCCCAAACTAGTTGCTCTTTAAGTTAAATTACTGTCATTAGTGATTACATTATTTTCTCCCTTTAAAAAAATACACTCTGGGTCATATATGACTCTTTTATGCTTTTATATGAACATTTTGTTTTATTTTATGTTGATTTTTCAAGATAGGGTTTCTCTGTGTAGCCTTGGCTGTCCTGGACTCACTTTGTAGACCAGGCTGGCCTCGAACTCACATGGATCTGCCTGCCTCTGCCTCCCTGAGTGCTGGGATTAAAGGCATGTGCACCACACCTGGCATATGAACATTTTAAAGAGTCCTTTCCCGTCACTTGGGAGGCAGAGGAAGGCAGATCTCTGTGAGTTCGAGGCCAGCCTTGTCTTCAGAGTGAGTTCCAGGACAGCCAGGGCTACACAGAGAAACCCTGTCTGGAAACAACAACACAAACAACAACAACAAGAACAAAAGAGACCTTGTTTTCCATAAAACATCGACTTGATGCTGCTATTGCATGTTTCATATCTTTTATTTGTATCAATTCTCCTTTATTTACTTTCCCCCAATGTCTTCTGTATTTTTAAGAACAAATGAGCGGGTAGGGAGAGGCTTAGTGAGGACCGTGGCCCCTGAAGGCACAGGTTCAGATCCTGGTGTGTGACACACACACACCTATAGCCCTTGTGCTGGCTGATCAGAAACTGAGGGATCCCAGGGCCTCGCTGCCCAGCCAGTCTAGCTCACATGTTGAGCTCCGAGCTCCAGGCTCAGAGAGAAAACCCTGCCTCAGAAACCATTGTGGGAAAAGGCAGAAGATGACACCTAAATTTGACCTCTGACCTCCACATGTGCATGCACAGGCAGGTGAACCTGTACACACCTGGGTACACATGCACACAGAAGAACAGGTGATATATGTGTGTATACAATTTTTACATGAATAGAGGGAGCAATTTTCTGTGCTGTTCTTATTGCATTGCATTGCATTGTAACTCCTTGTGTCTGTGCATTGAGACAGAAAGAAACGTAGGATATGGTACATAACAATGCACTTGACAACCCAACAATCTTTTATGTCTAACTCAGGTTAATTTTTTTAATCTGGAGGGTGGTGGTAAAACAGGAGCTCATGTAGCCCAGGATTGCCTCAAATTCAATATGTAGCCAAAGATAACCTCAGACTCATGACCTTCCTTCTTTTACCTTCTGTCACACTGGGAATACAGGCTTACACCACCATGCCCAGTTTAACTCAGGCTGTTTAGAACGCAGGGTTTGTTTAGGATTACCAAAGACAGGGAAACTGCAGGCCTGAGGCTTGAGGAGAAAAGCAAGACCCCAACTCAAGGCAATTGGACAAACTGGGGAAAAAAATATGTCATTATCAGCCACTTATTAAAAACGTGAGGGCTCAAGGTGAAACGAATTTGTTAACAGGAAGCAACGAGCTCTGCCTGTCTATTTATACAAACATTTGCTTTTTCCTTCTTGGTTTCTGCCCAGAAGTCAGCTCTGTGTGCTGCTTTGGTTATGCTTGACTGGTTTTTTAAAAGGTAGGAGGCGTGGCAGAGGGGTTGGGGGGAGGGTGCAAAAAGAAGGGGGAGAGTGACCACCTGTCACTCTCTCACAGAGGAAATTAACATGACACTTTCCCTGGTGTTTGCTTGATGAAAATACAAGCTGTCTATCTTTACCATTTTAAAAATAAAACAGTGAAGCCGGGCAGTGGTGGCACATGCCTGTAATCCCAGCACTCAGGAGGTAGAGACAGACCGATCTCTGTGAGTTCTAGGTCAGCCTGGTCTACAGATTGAGTGCCAGGACAGCCAAGGATATACAGAGAAATCCTGTCTGAAAGAAAGAAAAGAGAGAGAGAGAGAGAGAGAGAGAGAGAGAGAGAGAGAGAGAGAGAGAGAGAGAGAAACAAAATGAAGAATAAAACAAAACACCACAATAAATAAATGAATGACTAATAAATGAATAAAATTTGAGGCAGTTTGACTAAGTTGCCCAGACAAATCATAACCTTGTGATCCTCCTGTCTCAGCCTCCTGAGGAGCTGAGATTACAGGCTGTACCATTAGCCCAAGCCAAATGGCAGCACATTATGCCATTGGCTCCTGTGTGCTCTGCCTGGACCACCCAGCCAAGCCTACCTCCTCTCTCCTGTGCAGTACAGAGGGAGGAGGAAGCTCACTTCTCCTCCTGGGCAGGTGCACAGCCTTTGGCTAGAAGTCCGCACTTGCTAAGATCACTCTGAAGCAAAGTGGGAGGAGCTTGTGGGTTACAACCCTTCACTGCTGGACGTAATACAAGTTAGGTAGCGTGGCAGGGAAACCAGCTGGGTTTGTAGCAGCTTCCTGTGAGTCAAAGAACACCAAAGGAAAGTGTGCACAGAGCTCTAGTGATAACGTTCACACTTGAGTTTCGAGGCTGTTCATTCGAGAACAAAAGAGAATGTTCTTGAATCTCAGGCGCAGCCCAAGAGAGTTAGGCACAGAGTAGTAGAGTCAACTCAATTTGGGACAAGAAAGTAAGGGTGAACTTATGGGGAGCCAGAGGAGGCTGTTTCTATTCAGGACGCCAGGAAAAGCATCCAACATCTGAAGAACAGTTTTATGAATCCCTTTAATCCCAACATTTATGTCCCATTATTCCTTTAGATGAACGTGAGAAACCAGCACTGGAGATGCAGCTGTCCTCCTGCATAAGGCCATGGTCCCACCCTCATCACCACCAAAATGTGCAGAGAGAACTGGAGAGATGGCTCAGTGGTAAGAGTCCTTGCTGCACACACTGAGGACCTGAGTTCAAATCCCCAGCACTACACACAGCTGGCTGTGGTAACCCTCATACTTGGAACCCCACTGCGGCTGAGAAGGCCAAGCCTGGCTCCAGGTGCAGGAAATGAGGAGTGTGAGAGAAATTAACACCTGATCTCCTCTCCTGGCCTCTGCATGAGCTCATGGGTGCAGTGGTAAAGCTGTGCAGCAGGGGGTAGAATAAACAAGGGCAGAAGGGAGACGGTTGGTCAATACTTAAATCTATGTTTTCAAAATGTGACAGAAGAACTTCTTTTGTCAGTTTTGTTTGTTTTTCAACCACAAAAGAAAAGATAATGTCCCCTGGAGGGGGAGACCCGGTGACACTCAGAGGAAGGACAGCAGGTTCCTAAGAAGAGACTTGATACCCTATGAGCATATACAGGGGGAGGTAATCCCCCTCAGGAACAGTCCTAGGGGAGGGGAATAATGGGAAAATGGGAGGGAAGGAAGAATGGGAGGATACAAGGGATGGGATAACCATTGAGATGTAACAAGAATAAATTAATTTTAAAAAAGATAAAAATCAGTTGGGGGGGGGGTGGGTGCTGAAGGTGTAGCTCAGCTAGTAGGGTGCTTGGCAGCACGAAGGAAATCCTAGCTTTGATTCCTGGAAGAGTGTGAAAACTGGGCATGGCAGCACATGAATTCATTCCAGAACCTGGAAGGCGGAGGCAGCCATGAGATCTTATCTCAAAAACAAAACAAAACAAAACCTCTATGAGTTCAAGGTCTGCTCTTACACAGCGAGTCTCAGCCTAGAAAGATGACACAGTGAGAGACTATGTCAAATAAACCAAAGAAAGAAAGAAAAGTAAACAAAGCCATGGCCAGACCAAACCCAAACCCACTTTATTCTGAGAAATTTGATAAAAAAAAATTTATTTTTAAAATGTTTCATTTACAATAGACAAAATACTGACATGAAGGAGCCGGTAGGCATGGGAGGGCTGAGCTCTTGAAGAGACTCTTCTCTCTGAAGATATTTCCAAGATCCCAGGATCAAAATGAAGTTTTGAGTGTCTTCTAGACTAAACATTAAGCACTGACACTTTATTTTATTTATTTATTTATTTTGGTTTTTCGAGACAAGGTTTCTCTGTGATAGCTTTGGCTGTCCTAGGCTCACTTTGTAGACCAGGCTGGCCTCAAACTCACAGCGATCCGCCTGCCTCTGCCTCCCGAGTGCTGGGATTAAAGGCGTACGCCACCACGCCCAGCCCTGACACTTTATTAATAATCATTCACGTGTGGAGTGTAACACAGCAATCGATTCGCATGTTCAGTGAGCAGTGTGCACCAACGCAGTCGCCTCAGCCCCTCTCCTTAAACATGTTCCCAAAAGTTTCCACCAAACATATAATAAGTGTATGTATGTTTATGAAGTACAAGTAATATTTCCTTTTTTAAAAAATAAATTTATCGCCGGGCGTGGTGGCACACGCCTTTAGTCCCAGCACTCGGGAGGCAGAGGCAGGCGGATCACTGTGAGTTCGAGGACAGCCTGGTCTACAAAGTGATTCTAGGACAGCCAAAACTATCACAGAGAAACCTTGTCTCAAAAAACAAAAAACAAAAAAAAAAAAAAGTAAATTTATCAAGCCCGGCATGGTGGTGCACGCCTGTAATCCCAGCACTCAGGAGGCAGAGGCAGGTGGATTGCTGTGAGTTCGAGGTCAGCCTGGTCTCCAAAGTGAGTCCAGGACAGCTAAGGCTACACAGAGAGACCTGTCTCTACAAACAAAACAAAACAAAACAAAACGTCTAATGATAAGATTCTTCTTTTAAAGTGGTTTTATCTATGTGTATATGTTTGTTAAGAGTATATACCAAGTGTGTGCAGGTGCCTGCAGAGGCCAGAAAAGGGTGTCAGGGGCTGGAAACTGAACTCAGAGAGAAGGAAGTGCCTTTAACCCTGCTCTTTTTTTTTTACTTTATGTATATAAATGTTTGCCTGTATGTATTTTATGTGTGTAAATGTTTTTTAAGACCGTGTGAGTGGCTGGTGCCTGTGGAGGCCAGAAGAGGGCGCTGCATGCCCCAGGACTGGCGGAACAGATGGCTGTGAGCCACCAGGGGGCTATTGTGAACTGAACCTGGAGCCTTGGGAAGAGCAGCCAGTGCTTTTAACCACTGAACCATCTCTCCAGCCCCAGGAAGAGATTCTTAAGATGCTTGTTTGAAACTCTGAGCCTGTGAGGTTTCCCTATCGTGGCTACAATATGCACTTAATCTATTAATCTATATATAAGATAGGGTGCAGAGCACACAGGCTTTGGAGTTTTTTGGGTTTTTTTTTTTTAAGCTTTTCTCTTTAATTGGTTTTGCATATCCCATTAAGTTAAATTGTTTCCTAATAGCAAGAGTCTCATTTAGTAGCTTCTCCCCTGCCCAGCATTATGAGAGGAATCCAACTCCTGTAAATGTCATTGCCCAGTCTCATTAGGATTCCATTGGCTTTTGCAGAAACGTGTTGAGTTTTTCAGACAAAAAGAGTTCATGGTATAGAATTAGTCACTTATTTAAGATGGGATTGGAGTGAGTATGGCCCAGTAGTAGAGGTTGTGCCTAGCAGGCAGGGGGCTGTGGGCTTGGTCTTAGTGCCAGCAGAAAAACGGGGAAGCATTTTGTCCTAGTATAACTGTGGGCTGCAGCCAGGCGTGGTGGTGCACGCCTTTAATCCCAGCGCTCGGGAGGCAGAGGCAGGCAGATCACTGTGAGTTCGAGGTCAGCCTGGTCTACAAAGTGAGTCCAGGATGGCCAAGGCTACACAGAGAAACCCTGTCTCGAAAAAACAAACAAACAAACAAACAAACAAAAAAACCTGTGGGCTGCTGTCAGTGTCTTGGATAAAGCAGACGGTTTGTTACGATTGGGACTGCATCTACATCTAATCTTCAAGAAATAGAAATAACGGGTTTCTATGCAGAGAACCAAAGAATCAGAACATCATACTAACTAACTGGGGTAAAGGTGAGGACGCTAACGCAAGACCTAAAAAGAAAAGGCGTTCTATGAGATGACACAGCTGTCTAGAGTGAGGAGAAGAACATGGGCTGGAGATAGACCGGGCAGCACACACCAGTAACCCCAGCACTCAGCAGGAGCTGAGGCAGGGGGACTGCTCAGAGCCAAGCTGCTCTGTATAATGAGTTCCATGCCAGTCAGGGCTACATAGCATGGCAAGTGAGATAAATGAAGTGAACTAAAAATAACGCCAGCAGCACTAAGGAACGTGAAGTGTCTGGCTATGGTGCGTCTGCCGCTGTCCACTTTAGCCGCCAGCACGCAGGCAGCCTCCGTGTCAATGTTCAGCCATCTGTGCATTCGTTTGTACATCAAGTCGGGATATTCTAGGAGCCATCAGCACAACTCACCCTAATAACTAATAAACCAGGTAAGTAGGGACAATGAGGGGAGTGGCAACTCCAGAACTGCCCCCCCCCCAAGGCTGTGGGATCACATTAGGTTGTATAGTTACTTTGTGGAGGCGGGCTGGCCCTTCTGCTGCCGGAGATGGGAGAGAAAGCGAGTTTTACCTTCCATCGCGACTTCCCAATTGGACAGCTCGCCCAAAAAACCATATAGGAAAGTATGGGCCAAATTTCCTACCTGATATAGGTCTCTCATTTCTGTCCCAGAGTCTGAGCTTAGGAGAGGTGAGCATTTGGAGTCTTTACGGATTGCTAGGCCCGAAGGCATAAATCTTAGTTTGTTGGGGACTAAAAAAAAAAAAAAAAGCCCATGACTTTTCTTTTTGCTTTTTAAAAATGATTTATTTTTGTGTGTATTTTCCACATGTATGTGTGTGTACCATATGCACTCAGTGCCCACAGATGCCCGAAAAATATTTCAGGTCCCCCGGGGACAGCTGTCTCTCCTTCCCCACTGGAGACCTTCTCGTCAAGAAGAGTAGGAGGCAAGTTTTAGGATAATCCGTGTGGAATGGTGAAAGTGAGTACAGAAGCATATGCAAATGAGGAGATGATGAGGAAGCTCCTAGAAAGATCTGTGGCTAGCCAAAATTGACGAAAGCCTCTTTTGCGATCCTATCTATGTCTGACATATTCAATGGTTAAAATTATTAGCCGGGCGTAGTGGTACACGCCTTTAATCCCAGCACTCGGGAGGCAGAGGCAGGTGGATCGCTGTGAGTTCGAGGCCAGCCTGATCTACAAAGAGAGTCCAGGATGGCCAAGGCTACACAGAGAAACCCTGTCTCGAAAAACCAAAAAAAAAAAAAAAAAAAAAAAAAAAAAAAACAAAACCAAAAAAACAAAAAAAAAACCAAGCAAACAAAAAAATTAACTTAGGAGACGAGGGGGGTTAGCCTAGTAATAGAGCACTTGATAGCATGTACAAGACCCTGATTTTGATCCACAGCACCATTAAAAAAAAAAAGAAAACCTAAAGAATATTAACCTAAAGTATATTTACTTCTGAGCTTAAGGTCTCACGTAGCCCATGCTGCCCTCAAACGTGGTGTGTAGCCAAAGATGAACTGAAAGTTCTGATCTTCCTGCGCCACCACGGGTTTCATACTATCAAACCCAGGGCTTCACAAGCGCTTGGTAAACTGCCGACTTAGCCAAGGCACCCCGGCTCCTTTCTTCTGTTGGGGCTGAATGTAGATTGTTTGTACCTAAGTCGTGTGGCTGTCTTTTGTCCACCTTGTCTATGATACTGGAAATCAGCAAAACAATGTAACAATAGAGACACTGTATTGTCAGTACTGCAAAATGAGACAAATGTTACCAGTTCCAGTGGAATTAGAGAGTAGGGTCAAAGCCGGGACATTGCAAAGGGCTTAGTTTAGCAATACATGTCTATGGGACAGATGACAGTGGTTGGAGGAGAAGGAATTTCTGACTCCTCTCACCCACACTTTTCTTTTTTCATCCTTGATGATCACAGACCATTGGGTCTCTGCAAATTCATATTTTCACAGGGAGGAAGTCGGAAGTAGTTGGAGCGACGGAGTCGCCTCGGAGGCAGGCCTGCCATCTGCCGGCAAAGCTCATCTAGAGGGAAAACAGAGCGTTATGGGAGGCTGTCATTGGGGGTTGAGTGGGGGGCAGGGCAGAAGGCGTGGTGATGAACATGCCTTTAATCCCAGTACTTGGGAGGCAGAGGCAGGCAGATCGTTGTGAGTTCGAGGCCAGCCTGGTCTACAAAGCGAGTTCAAGACATCCAAGGCTAACACAGAGAGACCCTGTCTCTCTAAAAACCAAAGTAAATAAATAAATGGGAGGCTGCCTGACAGTGACAAGGGCTCTTGTTTTTAGCGCAGGAGAAGGCAATTCAGTGTGGTAGAATAAAATCTAAGGAGGAAAAGACTTCAGCTTTGCTGCTTGCTGAGTCACTTACTAGAAAGTTTCCAGGCTTATACAAGCCTCATTGTCCCTTTCTGTAAGTAAGCACGAAGACCTGTCTCAGTGGTGTATTTGTGAGGACTGAAACGAAACGTGTGCAAAATTAGTTTCTTTTATGTACCCAGCTTCCATTTCTAATCATGGACATACTGAACAGAAAGATGGAGTTCAGTCATTCAGCCTGCATTTAGTACGTGTTTACAACAGCTCGCTGCAGTAAATCCCCCCCCCTCCCCCGAGGTACTTAAGAGTGCCTAGAGTCCCAAACACTGCAGCCACTGCCAAGGTGGTTCCCTCCCAGGTGGCTTGCTCAGAGCCGATGGGGGCAAGCAGCAAGTTTCCTTCTGCGAAGTAACTACAGCTCTTACTCACCAACCGAGCACAAAGCTGGCCACTGAGTCAAAAGCGTCCCTGTCTGTGGTGTTGACACCAACCGCAGCGGCTGTTCGGGGCTGTCCATGGGGAAGGTGAGAAGTGTGTTTGTTCCCACCACGCACGGTCTACCGCCACACATTTTGGAGGCTTGAAAATTATGCTTTTAATATCTTCCCGCTTTCCTCTACCTTGGAGATCTCATGATAAGCAGTGTCAATGGTTTTTGGAATGGGTGGAGTGTTTATAATGTAGCCACATGGTAAAGGTCTTACTTCTTTTTTGTGGATCCTATCCATCCAAAGCCTACTGTCTCCAAACGTGTGTGCACATGTCTGTGTTCTCTTTAGAGCTGTGAACACACACAACTGAGGGTCAACCTGGAGTCTATTATTTGTAATGATGACTTGCTATTCCCCAGAACTCCCAAAAGATGAATTTTTAAATAGCCTGAGAGGGGATGGTTAAGAGCACAGGCTGCAAGGCCGGGCGTGGTGGCGCATGCCTTTAATCCCAGCACTCGGGAGGCAGAGGCAGGCGGATCGCTGTGAGTTCAAAGCCAGCCTGGTCTACAAAGTGAGTCCAGGATGGCCAAGGTTACACAGAGAAACCCTGTCTCGAAAAACCAAAAAAAAAAAAAAAAAGAGCACAGGCTGCTCTTGCAGAGGACCCGGGTTCAGTTCCCAGCACCCACAGAATGGCTTACCACCATATGTGACTCCAGTTGCTGGGTCCTCAATGCCTTCCTCTGACCCCTATGGCTGTATGCATATGTGTACACACACATACATATGAGCAAAACACTCATACACAAAGATCTTTTAGACTTAAAAAAACAAAAGTTTTTAAACAGCTTGAGCTTCAGAAAATTCTGACTGTAGGAGAGTTGGGGGTTTGCAGTCTAGCTGGGGAGGGACTTGGTTAGGATGTAGACAGATTATTATTTAAGTGTAGCTTCCAATAGGGGCTGATGGAAGAGAAGAGAATTGCCCAGCACCCTCCTCAGACACCAGACACCATGACGCTCTATTTACCTCTCATAACTGTTTCTGCCCACTGATCACCCAGACATCATCTTACCTTTCATAGCTTCGTGTTCTTTACAGACAAGTCGGGAACAGATCTCATTATTGATGATGTACATGCGCCGTAAGCTGCCACGGTCCCAATGTCATGGTTAAGGAAGGAGACAGAAAAGGTGGTGAGTGCGTCTAGCCAGGGTCCCTCTTCAACTCCTGATTTCCTGCTGCCTTCACTTTGTCTAGATTTTTCTTAAGTATACAACTTAAAAAAAACAAAAACAAAACCTTTCCTGCCGGGCGGTGGTGGCACATACCTTTAATCCCAGCACTTGGGAGGCAGAGGCAGGTGGATCTCTGTGAGTTCAAGGCCAGCCTGAACTGCTACACAGCGAGTTCCAGGACAGAGAAACCCTGTCTCGAAAAACCAAACCAAAACAAAACAAAAAAATTCTTACCTTTGAGAACATAGGAGATAGAAATGGTTTTATTGATTAAAAACCAAAAAGAAATGGTACTAATTACTCTTCTTAATGGCACTTTGTATATTTCACTTCTTAGCTTAAAGCCCTAACCCTCCTGCCCATTGTTTTCCACTTCAGAGCTGAGTCTTTGAGTCAGCTTTCAGTCAGATGATGCTCTCGTGATCGGCCTTCCTACAGCCCTCACCTCCACTGGCATCTATTAGACTGCCAGACTCCGGGAGCTCTAGGCAGCACCTTCAGGAATGGCTAAGAAGGCTGAGCTAACAACCTCTGCCCCATCAAAGGCTGCAGTGCTGCGGTGGGTGCTCATTAAAGAGTCTCCGACACGAACATGACCATCATGGAATATGCTCTTTGGACATTTTGGCATTGCTCACCTGGTGAAGCAAACCTGATGAACACACTGTTTGACTGGCCGATGGACAGAGTACAGTCTTGTACAAGCAAATTTCTCGTACCGGCATTCTGCTCAACACACAAAAAATAGGGAATTGCAAAGAGCAAAAGCATAAACAAAGGATTAAAGGGCCGAGGAGAAGGGAGACACAATGGAGGAAGACGGAGTAGTCGTTACAAAAAAAAAAAAATCAAAGTATTTTGAGGGGGGGCATGTCCTTCTTGCTTACCCAAAACAGAGTGAGAAGAAACTGACTCAAATGAAATTTAGGTGCTTCCCTACCTGGAAGCAGAAGTAGGTAAAATAATCTCTGAGGACTCATCAAGGAAAAAAATAAGTCTTTCTAGGACTATTCATGTAGCGACGTGAACCATGACACTGAGATCTGACGGTCTGAAGAAGGAGAATTCCCAGGCACAGCTTCCTTGCCCTGTTCTCAGCCACAGATGCAGATCAGAGTTACCAGTAAGTTCCAAGAACCAACGTCTAGCATCACATCCACGATAACATGGAGTCTGTAGTCCAGCTAACCTGTCCTCTCGTTCGTTAGTCAAATAAAGTCCAAAGGGGGAGAGAGTGGTTTGAGGACCAGTCGGTGGTGGCTGTTTCTTTTCCCTGCGGCTTTTAGGATAGTAGATCATTTGTTTATTTGTTTGTTTGCTTGTTTGTTTCAAGACAGGGTTTCCCTGTGTAGCATTGGCTGTCCTGGAACTCACTCTGTTGATCAGGCTGGCCTCGAACTTACAGAGATCCACCTGCCTCTGCTTTCCAAATGCTGGGATTAAAGGCATGGGCCACTATGCCAGGCAGTTAGAAAATCATTTTTAAAATAAAGAAAATGGACTTGGGGGAGTGAAAAGGCCTGAAACTACTCTTTGAATGAGAACTGGAAAGAAACTAGAAAACAAGCCTAATGGTCTTCAAAACACAAGGAGGTAAAGAATCTATTGGAAGAAAAGCTTAAGAAAAGACATGTATAAAAATTATCATAGGGCTGTAGAGATGGCTCAGCAGTTAATAACACTGGCTGCTCTTCCAGAGGACCTAAGATCAATTCCCAGGAACAACATGGCAGCTCACAACTATCTATAGTTGCTGTCCCATGGGATCGGATGTCCTCTTGTAATGTGCATGCAGACAAAATACCCATACACATAAAGGAGAGAGAGAGAGAGAGAGAGAGAGTTCATAAGACTGGAGAGATGGATCATTGGTTAAGAACACTGGCTGATCTTCCAGAAGACCCCAGACCTGTTCACAGCAGCCATACCATCTCCAACTCCAGGATTTGTCGACATCTTCTGGCCTTTAGCAGTACTGCATGCATGTGGTACACAACCTTACATGCAGACAAAGCACCCATACACATCCAATAAATAAGTAAACAAATACATCATAATAGCCGTACCTGCAGTTGCATTCTTGTCACCAGCTGAGGCTGGAAGGCAGAAATTTTATTCCGTTACTAACAATTCTACAAGTCACCATCTCTGTAACTGCCTGTGGTTCACTCAGACCCAATCCGGACACTCAGAAATAAAGAACAAATGCATTGAGGACCCTTAGTAATGTTTAGAAGGAAACCCACATTAGGCTGGCTTCAGGCACACTAGCAAAGACCTGTAAAAATTAAGATGGAATCCTGGCTTTCACCATTCTCTCATGGAGGGTTAAGGAATTTGCTGAACTAAAGGTATCATTATGCTAAGCAGGGTGTAGTAGCACACACTTTTAATCAAAGCACTCAGGAGGTAGAAACAAATGGATCTCTGTGAGTTCAAGGCCAGCCTGGTCTACAGAATAAGTTCCAGGACAGCCAGGCCAACACAGAGAAATCATCTTAAGAAACAAAAAACTATTATTATATTCGTTAATTGGTGGAAAGAAATCATCGTGGTGCGTACCTAAATTTAACCCCAGCACTCAGAGGCAGATGGTGGGTCTGTGAGTTCAAGGCTAGCTTGGGTGTATAGAGTTCCAAGTTGGCCAGGGCAACATAATGAGAACCTGTCTTTTCCCTATGTAACCCAAGTTTGTTTCAATGCCCTGAGCTTAAGGGATTCTCCTGCCTCAGCCTCTCAGGTGGCTAAGATTACAAGCACGTGTGGAGCCGGGCGTGGTGGCGCAAGCCTTTAATCCCAGCACTCGGGAGGCAGAGGCAGGCGGATCGCTGTGAGTTCAAAGCCAGCCTGGTCTACAAAGTGAGTCCAGGACAGCCAAGGGTACACAGAGAAACCCTGTCTCGAAAAACCAAAAAAAAAAAAACCAAAAAAAAAAAAAAAAAACAAGCACACGTGAACCTATTTAGCAGGAAGTAGCAGATTACTAGAAATGCAAGGCTAAAGGCCTGTTACCCGGAAGGCCTGCTTCCTAGAGCTGAGCAGGGGAGACCACTGCGGTGCGGTAGGAGCTTTTCCCTAGACAAGGTCTCTTTTCCACGAGGGAGGTACGTAATCACAGGCTCTGTGAGGAGAGGTTTGGGGTAAGGAAGGAGGGCCAGGCTCATAGCTCAAACTGACCTAGGTGTAAGTTTGTTTGATGTACACTTAATTTTTTTTGTTTTGTTTGTTTGTTTTTGTTTTCAGACAGAGTTTCTCTCTGTAACAGGCCTGGCTGTCCTGGAACTCACTTTGTAGATCAGGTTGGCCTTGAACTCACAGAGATCCAATGTGTATTTAGTTAACAGGAAGGAGATAAAACATTAAGGAACCAGAGCATTAGGAGAGTCATCTGGGAGAGCATCATTGGAGAGCTAATAGACGAAGCAGGGGGCATGGTCGTGCACACCCTTAATCCCAGCACTCGGGAGGCAGAGGCAAGCAGATCAATGTGAGTTCAAGGCCAGACTGGTCTACAAAGGGAGTCCAGGACAGCCAGGGCTACACAGAGAAACCTTGTCTCAAAAAAACCAAAAAAAAAAAAAAAAAAAAAAAAAAAGAAGAAGAAGAAAGAAGGAAAAAAAGAAAGAGCAGGGAGAGGCTAACTAACCTCATCTACTGTATGCTTTCTTTTTTTGTTTGAAAAAATGTAAACTTTATTTTATGTATATGGTCCTCTGCCTGCATGTATATCTGTTACCCAGTGTGTACAGGCCAGAGGAGGGCGTTGTGTCTGTCCTGTTTCTCCCCCTAGCCCCCCACCCCGCCCCCCTGCAGGACTGGAGTTAGAGATGGTTGTTGTGGGAAGCCATGCCAAATTCTGCCATGTCGGAAATCCTGTGCTTAGGCTGCATGCTGTGGCCTTTGAGTTGCTGGCCTTTGCCTCACGAGGTCTTGTGTTCTAGGCTATCCTAGGACTATTTACCTTGGAAAGAAGTAGGGAAGTCCCAACTTGGAACCACCCAGAGGATCCAGGAAGTTCTTGCAGGGAACTACTCAGAGAACTAGGAAGTTCTATAGGGAGCGATTCTGGCTATTGTATTCTTGCCTGGAGGCTAGGGTGACTGAGATTAGGATAGATCCTATTGACCTTGCTCTCTCTATATTCTTACTAGTCGGGCATTAAAGTGAATCTTGATCAGAAATTTTCTGACTTGATCCGTTATTTCTCGCGTCTCTGTATCCTACTTTCAATCCCCACTCCCTCTTTGAGGTGAACCCTGATTCGATTTTTCCCACGGGCCAGGACACGACAGGTTGTGAGCCATCATGTGCATGCTGAGAATAGAACCCATTTCCCGCCAGAAGAGCTCTCCATCACTGATCTCTCCAGCCCCTATTGTGTGTTCCATTCATTTTTTTTTTTTTTTGGCGGGGGGAGTGGTATTTGAGACAGGGTCTCTGTGTAGCTTTGACTGTCCTGGACTGGCTTTGTAGACCAGGCTGGTCTCGAACTCACAGAGATCTGCTTGCCTCTGCCTCCCCAATGCTGGCATTAAAGACATGCTCCACCACACCTGGCTCCCTACTGCATGCTTTCAGATGCGTTCCTGTGCTAATTGTTTCCCAATCCTGTGTTTCTAATTCAGACCTCATTCCCAAAGCTCAGAATACACAGGACTAACTGGTATCTTATGTGGGTTACTGTCTGTTTTCGAGAGTCTTCAAATTCAACAAACCATTACCAGTTGGAGCATGGCTGGGACCTGGCTGCTGTCATGGTCCCTAAGATGCTGCTGACATCTCACTTCCCCTTCCCTGGCCTTTGCCAGGCCATCCTTTACTGGGACCACTGCTTCCAGTTCCAGGCTCCTCCTGGTTAAATCCCTTTGCTTCCTGGACCCACAGGTTGGGAACAGCAGTAGGCTGGGGTAGTGCAAATGAGAGTGGAGCATGCTCTTCCCAGTGCACAAAACTGGCTAAAGCCCCACCCCCTTACCTAAGGCTGCCCTTCAGGCTGCCCTCCCCACCCTAAGCTTTTTACACTCGCCCTTGCCTTTCCTTGTAAGGGAGTCCCCTCCTACTCATTGGATTCCAAACTGCCATAAATTTAAATTAAATGGCTGGAAGGCTGCACCACACAAACTGGAGCTCCGTTTAGGACACTTCAGCAGGGCCTTGCCTTCTATCTGGGCTCTGGGGGTATTATGAGGGTGGGGGCGGGGAGAAGCCCAGAACAGCCCTAGTGGCCCTGTAACCCCAGATCTGAACTCACCCAAGTCATCTGTGGAAGGTGTGATATCAGCCAGAACTGAAAAGGCACAAAATAGTAGATGTGAGAAGGGCCTGGAATTGCCAGGGGAAGACGGAGCAGGACAGGGAGTGTGGCAGTCCCAGAGCTAGGACAAGGCTTATGTCAGGGGAAGAGAATTCATTGAAGTCCCCAGGAATTTTGTGAATGAATGCTAGTGCCCTTAACATACGTATCTTGGATATCTTTAATATACAGGGTTGTAGTGGCTTTTTGTTTGTTTGCTTGTTTTTTGGTTTTTTTTTTAAATGTGCATTAATGTTTTGCCTGCATATATGTCTGTGTGAAGGCATCAGATGCCCAGAAACTACAGATAGCTGTGAGCTGCCATGTGGGTATTGGGAATTGAACCCAGGTCCTCTGGAGGAACAGCCAGTGCTCTGAACTGCTGAGCCATCTCTCTGGCCCCCTACAGGTCTTATTTTAGCTATTAATCCACATTGTTTCCTCTTTCTATTTTACATTTGTTTGTTTATTTTGTGTGTGTGCGTGCCCACATGTTACAGTATGTGTGTGTGTGCCGTCTGAGGATAGTTTTGGGGAGCCTGTTCTTTCCTTCTACCGCGTCAAATTGAGTTCCTCGGGCTTGGTAACAAGCACCTTTACACGCTAAGCCACCTTGTCAAAACCCTGTTCCCTCCCTTTAGAGGACTATCGAGGAGTTTCTCTCTCCTTTTTTTGTTTTTTGTTTTGTTTTGTTTTGTTTTGTGTTTTTAATCATCACTGCTAGTCACTGAGCTACCACTCCCACCACTTCATTTTTCCCAGGACTGAAAAATTCAGGATTGAGTTGGGAGCTGAAATATTGTGAATATTCCAAGACCATGCCGTTTCTTAAGAACTTTGGTAAACATCACCTGTGTCATCTGTAGTAGGGTCATTCACCAGATCTGCAAAGACACAAAATGGGACAGGATGTGAAGGCAAGAGAAGAGCAGCAGGCTGTGGAGCTGGTTAGCTCGATGAGAGCAAAGGCACATGGACTCAGGCAAACTAGCTGGAGGGACCATCGTTGAGAGAATTAAGAGAGGAGAGTGAGTGAGGCTGGGTGTGTTTGGAATGCCACTAAAACAGAAAGGTGCCGCATGAGTGCTTAGTGTCACCTCTTCTCTGGGCAGACATCACCCACAACCCTTTCCTTTTCTTTCTTTCTGCCTGCATGCCAGAAGAGGGCATCAGATCTCATTATAGATGGTTCAAAGGCACGGTGTGGTTGCTGGGAATTGAACTCAGGACCTTTGGAAGAGCAGCCAGTGCTCTTAACCTCTGAGCCATCTCTCCAGCCCCACCCTCAACCCTCTCCATTCCCCAGTGGTAATAAGTACACACCCCAAGGCAGGCTGACTTACTAGGGTCTTCTGTGAATGATTCGGTCACATCATCTGAAAAATAAACAAAACAGGTTTTGGGCATTCCACCCTCGCACTTCCAGCGAGCGAAGCTGGTTTGCCCGACACTGGATACTCAGTTCTAAAGACCCTGTGGCTGTCTTTCTTTGCCTGCCTGTAATCATTGAAGTGGGCTTTTAGTGCTGCCCAGCCTGGGAGATTTGCCTTGGCAAACTCAGCTGCAACTCAGACCTGTTGGCCACTTCAGCCTTTTCCTCAAGCCTCTGAATAGTGTGGTTTGTTCACAAATGAGCACAGGAGTAAAGAAAGTAAAATTTAAAACCACGTTAAAGTATTAAACAAAAATGTCTCGGCTGGGCCTGGTGGCACATGCCTTTGGCAGAGGCAGGCGGATCTCTGTGGTCTACAAAGTGAGTCCAGAACAGCCACGGCTACACAGAGAGACCCTGTCTTGAAAAACAAAAACAAAAACAAAAAAGAAAAAAAAAAGTCTCTAAATGACTAAGTCATTGATAACCTTTTTGTTTTTGTTTGTTTGCTTGTTTTTCCGAGACAGGGTTTCTTTGTGTATCCTTGGCTGACCTTGACTCACTTTGTAGACCAGGCAGGCTGGTCTTGAACTCTGCCACCTGAGTGCTGGGAATAAAGACCTACACCAACGCACCAAGCTTCCTTTTTCTTTTTTTTTTTTGAGGGAGAGTCTCAGATAGTCCAACTTGTTATGTAGCTGAGAATGGCCTTGAACTCCTAATCACCAAGTCTCTGACTCCTAAATGCTGGGATAATAAGCGCGTGCTACCACACCTAGTTATGTGGTATTGGAGGTCAAACCCAGGGCTTTGCAAACTTGGTAACTACACTACCAGCTGAGCTACAATTCCAGCCCTGAAGTCTCTATTTAAAGCAAAAATATCAATGTATTATGCTCGCTTTTATTTTGAGACAGGGTCTTGCTTAGTAGCCCAGGCTCACCTGATATTCAAAATCCCCCTTTCTTAGTCTCCCCAATGCTAGGATTACAGGTATGAATTCACTCAGGCTTGGCTGACTTTGTAGTGTGCGTGCGTTAAGCTGTAGAGAAACCCAGAGCATCACACATGCTAAGCACAGCCTCTGGCATGCTAATGTGTATATTCTAATGTGTCCGGCTCAAAAAGTGTATATTTTTATTATCCATGTTTAAGATGTACAGCGTGATGTTTTGACATACACATATAAAGTAGTGAGATAATTACTGTAGCCAAGTAGTCACATACACGTACTCATTTCCTCACATAGTTATTTTTTGTATGTGGGGGTAATAATGGTATTTAAATACTATATTCAGCAAATATTCTACTCATAACTGTAGGTTATAGTTAAAAAAAAATCCTATTTCCCCCACTAGAGGTCAGCAAATTCATGTAGTTTACTTTGGCTTTTTCTTTTTTTTCTCTCTCGTTTTCTTTTGGGTTTTGTTTGTTTGTTTGTTTGTTTTTTGTTTTTTGAGACAGGGTTTCTCTGTGTTATCTTGGTTATTGAGGCTGGCCAGGCTAGCCTCGAACACACAGTGATCTGTCTGCCTTTGCCTCCCAAAAGCTGAGATTAAAGGCTTTTTTTTGTTTTTTTTTCATTTTCTCATGCTTCAGTTTCTAAATCAGATTTCCCCCCAGTCCTGAGTATAGTAATAGTTCTGTAGAAAATGTTCATTAAGCTAGATGTAGTGACATTCACTCAAAGACGGCACGGTAAAAACCTGTCACCCATCTTCCAGAATGTTCGTTGGTTGGCTGGTTGGTTGGTTTGGTTTGGTTTTTGAGCTCTAGCTGTCCTGGAACTCGCTATATAGACCAGGCAGGCTAGCCTAGAACTCACACAGACATCCTCCTGCCTCTGCCTCCTGCATGCTGGTATCAAAAAGGTGTGTGCCACTGAGTCTGCCTTCAGAATGCTTTTGAAAGGCAAAAGGTTGCACTATTCCTAAAAAGGAAAAACCCCACTTAAACACGTTGTTTAGAGGCTGAAGCTAGCACAGCCATACTGTTCTAGTCAGGCTCCATCTCAGAGCCAGAGTCATTTTCAGATGTAAAATCTGGCCGTGGCAAAGCCGTCTCAAGCCTTAGCACATTCCTTGGGAGCCAGCCCTGGACCCTGGGAGTACGGAAAGTTGCAGCTCTACCTGGCCCTTGTGGGGACTCAGGCCTGTAATCTCAGCACGTGGGTGGTAGAGGCAGGAAGATCAGAAGTTCAAGGTCAGCTCACAAGAGACTTCTTGGTTGGGAGAGGGAGGGAGGGAGGCAAAAAACAATTACAGGCTGGAAAGATGGCTCAGGAGTTTCAAGAGCTTGCCTTCAGTTCCCAGCACACATATAGTAGCTCACAATCATTTGTACTCCAGTTCCAGGGCTCCACTGAGTTTTGTTTTTTGTGTTGCTGTTGTTTGTTCTTTCTGATCTCTGTGGGCCCGAGGCACACCCTTGATACACAGGCATACATATAGGATATGAATAAATCTGAAAAAAAAAGTTGTAGGTAGGAAAGGTTAATTTATTTTAAATTATCTTATTTGTATGAGTGTTGGCCTGCATGTGTGACCGTGTACCACACGTGTGCCCCATGCCAAGGAGGCCAGAAGAAAGCTTTGGATCTTCTGGAACTCAATGCATCCCAGGCTTGCCTTGAACTCCTGCCCTGAGTCATCACACTCCGCTCAGAACAAATTATGATAAAAAGGAGTCCGTGTCTGCCCATTCCCAGAGGATATTTGAGAAATCACTGACTGAGATGGTGGTAGTGGCCGTGTAGGGGAGGTAAGCCTTCCTGGGGTCACCTCAATCTTTCCTTGTTCAGTCTCAAAAGGCTAGCCCACATTCCAGTCTAGCGACGCACTGAAAAAGCCATGAGGTCACAGGAGCGTCTGGCGGCTGCCTGTGGGGACTGCACAGCCAACTCCCTGGTGTCTGGATAAACCTCAGGTTGAAGAACTCTTCACAAACAGCCACCATCTAAATGTTCCCTTCAGGGCTGAAAAGTCCCTGAAAAGGAATCTCAGGACAGTTGCAGCCAAACCTCTGCAGGACAGTCTACACAGGAGGGGTCCTTAGCCAGCCTGGAGGAGCCAGCTCGGTGTCAGTTTATCGTTTATTACTACCAAAATCTGTTGGTTCAGATGCTCAGATTTGAGTATAAAAGGAAAACAATGGGGAAAGAGTTTTAGTTCCTCCTCCTCCTCCTCTTCCTTCTTCTTCTAACAAGGTCTTACTACATAATACTAGTCCTGGCTTGGAACTCGCTTGCTTTGTAGACCCGGCTAGCCTTGAACTGAAAGATCTACCTCCCTTTACTACCTGAGTGCTGGGAATAAAGGCGTGCACCACCATGTCTATCTTTAGTTATTTTTTGTTTTGTTTTGTACTTACAACTGGCATTTTAAAAATGAATTTAGAAGCTGGGTGTGGTGGCACATGCCTTTAATCCCAGCACTTGGGAGGCAGAGGCAGGTGGATCTCTGTGAGTTGGAGGCCAACCTGGTCTACAAAGTGAGTCCAGGACAGCCAGGGTTACACAGAGAAACCCTGCCTCAAAAACCAAAAAACAACAATAATAACAACAAAATGAATTCAAATAAATACATCAGAATGTTTTATTTTGCAAGTGTAAAGTATTATTTTATAATTTTGTTTCTGTTTTAAATACAGCCTTAACATATGTATTTATTGTTGCTGGTACTGGTACAAAAGATTAAAATATAGACACAAGATGTCTGTGATGGTGCACGCCTTTAATCCCAGCACTTAGAAGGCAGAGACAGGGGGACCTCTGTGAGTTCGAGGCCAGCTGTAGCTCAGTTGGTAGAGTCTGTGCCTAACACATTTATAAAGCACTGGTTTCAAGTCTCAGCATCACATTAACCACAGTGTGTGTGTGTGTGTGTGTGTGTGTGTGTGTGTGTGTGAAGAAAAAGCCTGGGAGGACCTCCCACGCTGCCTTTACACTTTAGTTTTCTGTTGTTAGGTGGGTAGGAGAGTGCTATCTGGATGCTGAGTGGTGGGTGAGTGGTAGAGCATTATCCTAGCGTTTGCGTGGCTCTGGGTTTAATCCTCCATATCACAAAAACTCACAAAGAAATAAAGCAGAGTCCCCTGGTCAGTAAGGAAAGAAAAGGGTGTAGGGATATAGTTCAATTGTAAGGTACTTGCCTAATATGCTAAAACCTGGGTTCAGTTTCCAAGATTACAGATAATAAACCAGGCATGGTGGTACACACCTTAAATCCCAGCACTCCAGAGGAAGAGGCAGGCAAATCCCTGGGTTCAAGGTGAGGTTTTATGAATGGGATGATGGGACTGTGGGTTCGGGTAAAGTTGATCCTACTTTTCATACCTTGGCAGTGTAGCTCTCTGTCCTAGAACTTATTTTTTTTTTCCAAGACAGTTTTTTTGTTTTGTCTTTTCATATAGCCCAGGCTGTCCTGGAACTCACTCGGTAGATCAGGCTAGCCATGAACTCAGAGATCCACTTACCTCTGCCTCCTGAGTGCTGGGACTAAAGGCATGTGCCACTACCACCTGGCAAAATGTGTAGCCCAGGCTGGCCTCAACCTCATGGGCCTCCTGCCCTCACTTCCTTCAGCAAATCCTACCAGGTGTGCACCACCACCATAACGGGCCTAGAACAGATTCATCTCTGTTTGGGAGTCTCATTGTGTATCCCTGGCTGGCCTTGAACTCAGTTTGCTTGCTTCTACTCCCTAAGTGCTGGGACTAAGGTATGTGCCCCCCTTGCTTGACCCTAGAACAGATTCTCAGCTCCTGCTGTTGTTCTCCATTGACCAGAACCCCAACTAAACCGGTAAGAAAGACTTCACCTACCTCCTCGTTGACCATGGACACCTACGAGCAGCCAGTCTGTTCCAAAGGAAGAAAACAGATGTAACTTTGGATTTCCTCACTCCTTTTATGAGATGAATCAGAATACAACGGAAACATTGTTGCATGCTATCTTTGTGATTTTTCCCTATGTGTTTCCAACACAAGACAACTTCGGCTATGCACAAAGCTAATCCAACACTAAAAAAAACACCCCAGAAAGACACTTTCTCAAGAACAAAGCCCACTCTTGCTCCGCCCTGACTCAGTTTCCTCTCTTGCCCTCATTGCCAATGAGGAAGGGCCATGATCCACAGAGGAACCCAGAAGCCTCTCTAGGCAAGGAGAACTGAGTCCTAGGTCTGCATCCGGCAGGGGAGGGGAAATACAGTAACATTTCTGCAAAGTCCAAGGTTGTGTTCTATGACCAATTCTTGAGCTGGATTCTATGCCACCTGTGAAGAGTGCTTTTCTTTTGTGCATAGGTGCAGAAGGGGCTTCCCTCATGTATGTGAATATATTTGTGTCTGTCCAGGCACAGGTTAGGTGGTAAATGCATGATTTTGCCACTTTGCTTCAAGGGTTTTAATGTGGTCCTGTTTCCTAATAGATGGTGTGTGTGTGTGTGTGTGTGTGTGTGTGTGTTACTTCTTGTTCCTTTGGGATATGTTGAATTATATGTCTACAGGCAACTCTCTTTTAGGCATTAGTAAGCACCTGTGTTTTAATTTCACATTAGTTTAAGTTCCCATCCCTAAGGCCACCTCTCACCACAGTCTGCACTTTTGTCTTTGACGCGAGCCCCTTCAGCCTCAGTCCCCTTGCTGTCTGACCCACAGCCCTGCACACAGGGACTAAGGAACTGATGTGTTAGGGAGAAAAAAGTTAAAGCAGGGACTCACCAGCAGGGATGCCGAGTACCATGACGAGCAGCAGCACCTTGGCCCCAAAGATCGGCATGCCTAAGGGTAGGGCGGGGTGGAGCAGAGAAAGCATGATGCTGAGAGACAGCAGCACCCTGCTTCTGGGGAAAGATGTCTCCTTGTCACCCCCAGAAACCTTGTTTTCTCTTTACCACTCAAATCCTTTCTTATCTTTCATCCAACGTTCATTTCCCTCAGTCTACTGAGCCACTCTACTCTCACTACCATTCTCCTTCTTGTTTAAAAACATATTTTATTAATTTATTCATATTACATCTCAATGGTTATCCCATCCCTTGTATCCTCCCATTCCTCCCTCCCTCCCATTTTCCCCTTACTCCCCTCCCCTATGACTGTGACCGAGGGGGACCTCCTCCCCCTGTATATGCTCATAGGGTATCAAGTCTCTTCTAGAGAAAACTTTTTTTTTTTAATGTGAGTTTCCTTATATTGCCCAGGCTGGTCTTGAACACCTAGGCTCAAGCCACCATCTCCTCCCCCCTTTCTCAACCCACTGGCTAGCTGGGAATACAGGCATGTAATTGGGAGGACTTTTGTGTTCTAATTAAGCCATACTCGGCTCTCCCCTGTAGCCTCTTTTACCCCCCCCCCCCCCATAGCTAATCTTCCTTGTGTCTTTTAAAATATCATCTGCCCTCTTGGTGCACCCTCTCTTTTGAATTCCACGTATAACTGGAAGGAGGCTCCATACTAAGTCATGGTTGTTCTCCACGCTTTAGTGCACACATGCACACGCAGGCACACACACACATTCTCTCTCTATAGTTTTGTAAGCAACTCACTGTCTACAGGGTTCCGCTCCGTCCACCGTATCCTCTGGCTGCTGCAATGTGTCTGCCCTTCTCACGCCTCTCCGCCGTTCCACTTGGGCTGGGGAATAAGATGATGAACGCAGCCGCACCCTTGGAAAGACTTCAGATTTGGCCTATTCTGAAACAATGAGATGAGGGAGAGCAAGGAGGCGGGTGGGGGTGAGGGGTGGGGTGGGGTAGGGGACACAAGCCAGGCCAGGGGCGTAGAAAGCAGTGTTACAATAAGGTTGGAATGAGAAGGGAGATGGGGATTTGCAGTCACTTCCACCCTCATTCCAAAGGTTATGACCACACTGGAGAGGGAGCTCACTGCTCCCTCGAAAAGGGCTGGCCCAGGCCCACATCTGCCCCCCTTCCGTCGGCCACTTTCCCTCGCTGCCCTGCTTGGCCCAGCTTGCCCTCCTTCCTTGGGTTCCTGTTTATCTCCCACCCTTGGCGCTCTCTCCTGAATCTCACCAGCCACACTCCGTTTCTAGCTCTCTGGCTTTCCTCCCTATTTCAATCTCTTGTCTCCTCTCTTTCCTCCTCTCCCTTCTTCCCCTTCCTCCTCTTTCTCTTCTCTCCTTTGTCTGAGTCCAGGCTTTGCCCAGGTTGGCCAGGCTGGCCAGCAAACTCCCTACCCTCCCTGCTTGCTCCTGCCTCCACCTCCCAGGCCCATGCCACTTCGTCTAGTTTGTAAAGTGCTGGGGATCAAACAGCCGCTAGGCTAGCCGAGCATCCATCCCATTGAGATCCATTGCCAGCCCCTGTCTTCCTGGCTGGCCAGGAACTTGTTATGTAGGCCAGGCCAGCCTCTGGCTTGTGGTTGCCCTTCCACCTGAGCCTTCCAAGTGCTAGGATCACAGGCTTGCACTGCCTCGTCTGCTCCTTGTGTGTTTGATTTATTATTTTTTTTTAATACAGTACATATGTTTCCACTAACGCATCCTCGTGTTACAAAGATTAAGAATCTTCCTTTTCATATTTGAGTCATCCAAACACTAAACATCTTTTGAGAAGAAAAAAAAAAAAAAAAAAAAAAAAAAAAAAAAAACCTTTCACTTGGATAGCAGCAATGAGAAGACAAGTGAAACAAAACTTCCTTTTTAACAGGTGGAGTGGAGGCCCTAAGCCACTTTTCTTTTTAAAAGCCTCTGAAGACAGCAGGGTAGGGTGCCTTTAATCCCAGCACTGGGTCGGGTGGGGGTGGGGTAGAGACAGGTGAATCAGTGACTTCTTTTGAGGCCACCCTGGTCTACAGAGTGAGTTCCAGGACAGCCGGGGCCACACAGAGAAACCCTGTCTTGGAAACAAACAAACAAACAAACAAAAAAGGCCTCTGATGAAGGTGGCCATGGTGACAGGAGGCAGGAGGCAGAGGCAGGAGCATCCCGAGGAATATGAGGCTCTCTTAGTCTGCACAGGGAGCTCCAGGACAGCCAGGACCACATAAAGAGGCTTTGTCTAAAAACCTTAAAACAAACAAACAAACAAACAAACAATGCCTCTGGAGACAAAAGGCAGCTTAAAATCCAATTAAGATGGATAAAATCATTGCTTACTAAACTAGTCTCTTGGTACCATTCTCTCGTTTCTTGTCTTGACATGGGCTCTTCTCTGTCTCTGCCCATCTCTTGTTCTTTTCCTTGGTCCCATCACCACCACATCTTTTTGTTTTGTTTTTGGAGGCAGGGTTTCTCTGGATACAGGGTTTCTCTGTGTAGACTTGACTATCCTGGACTCGCTCTGTAGACCAGCCTGGCCTCAAGCTCACAGAGACAGGACTGCCTCTGCCTCCCAAGTGCTGGGATTACAGGTGTGTGCCACCTGGCCCGGCTTGTTCAGAGACTCCTGCTGGTCTGCTATGGATTTGTTTACCTCTGTTTCTTTCCCATGTTTCCTTTCCCCTCCTTGGTCCTCTGGCAAAGCCATCCCTTCTCACTTCACTGTGGTTTGAGAGAAGAGTGTAAATCTTCTGTACGTGTCTGGGCATCTAAATCACATGGAAACTTCAGTAAGCACCTTAGGTCTCCTACAGGACATGTGGGTGTGGCGCTTTCTGACCGTGTCTTCCTTAGTGGTCTTGTTCAGTGTAACTTAGCTTACACTTCACTTTCTTTCCTTAAGGGGAATTATGAGGTTTATACTTTGTACTTCTGGCCAAGGGTCTCTACAGACTTCTTTGTAGAGTAGATACCATCAGACGCTGCAATTTATTTTATTTTGAGACTGGGTGTCTCTAGTAACCCTGGCTATCCTGGAACTCTAATGTAGACCAGACTGTCTTTGAACTCACAGAGACCCGCCTGATTCTGCTTCCCAAGTATTTGGACCAAAGGCATTCACTATAAAGATAGCAGAGCAAATATTGGTCCAGTACTGCTCTGCATAAAGTTCCTCTCTTCTGAATATTTGGTATTTGACTTTTATCGTCTTGTTGTTCTTTTGTGTCATCAAAAGCTACATCAGTTGGAAAGCCTTCAACATAAACATGGCTTTTATGTCATTGTTACGTCACTCTTACACTTGTCAGTCACTTCAGGGAGAGGTCTGCTTGGGAAGCTTCTGGTTTGGATTGTCTGCACTGACTTCCTTGAGTTTTGCCTTGGATTTGCTCAGTGCTTTCTTGATTAAAGTCGTCATACCATATGGTCTTACCTGGTAATTTTATCATCATTTCCACAGGTACCATCCTTCCTTCAGTTTGTTTTTGTTTTTCCCGAGACAGGGTTTCTCTGTGTAGCCTTGGCTATCCTAGACTCGCTCTATAGACTAGGCTGGCCTCGAACTCACAGCGATCTGCCTGCCTCTGCCTCCTGAGTGCTGGGATTAAAGGTATGTGCCACCATGCCAGCCCTCTTCCTCTAGTTTGATCTGTTCTTCCCCCCCCCCCCACTATACCCCAACTCCCCCATCCTACCCCCCACCCCACCCCCGAGACCAGGTTTCTTTGTGTAGGCTTGGCTGTCCTAGACTCATTTTGTAGACCAGGCTGGCCTCAGACTCACAAGGAACTGCCTGCCAAATGCTGGGACTAAAGGCATGTGCCACCACCACCTGGCCTGTTTGTTTGTTTTGATGGTTATAAGTATCTGTGGTTGCTGGGAATTGAACTCAGGACCTTTGGAAAGAGCAGCTAGTGCCCCTAACCTCTGAGTTGTCTCTCCAGCTCTGTTTGTTTTGAGACAGAGTCTCACAATGGTAACTCTGCTAGCCTGACACTCAATATGTAGATCAGGCTGGCCTTGAACTTGCTCAAATCTGCTCCTATTTTTGGTTTTCTTTATGCTTATGCTATGAATCTTGGATTTCAGAATGTCAATGACCAGATGTCATAGAAAGACCTCCAAAACTGAAAGGCAAGCCCAGTTTTCTT
This sequence comes from Acomys russatus, assembly GCF_903995435.1. Lineage (NCBI taxonomy): Eukaryota > Metazoa > Chordata > Mammalia > Rodentia > Muridae > Acomys > Acomys russatus. The sequence continues at coordinate 49,695,861 of NC_067149.1, read as the reverse complement.
ATTTTCTATTCATTTCCCCCACCCCGACCCCTCAGATCATGTAATGCGCAGACAGCATTGTCTCTGAGCCAGTCATTTGAATGCGTTTATATTTGCTCCCTGTGCCGGCTGGTTTTGTGTTAGCTTGACACAAACTAGAGTCATTTGAAAATGGGGACTCTCACCTGAGAAAAATGCCTCCATAAGATACACCTGTAGACAAGTCTAGAGTGTATTTTCTTAATTTGTGATTGACGTGGAATCGGGCCACCCCTGGGCTGGTGGTCCCGGGTGCTGTAAGAAAGCATATTGGGCAAGCCAGTAAGCAGCGTTCTGTCTGCTCTTGTCTCCAGGTGCCTCCCTTGCTTGAGTTCCTGCCCTGTCTTCTTTCAGTGGTGAACTATGTGTTACCTGAAATGTAACCTGGGAAAAAACCCTTTCCTCTCCCAGTTGCTTCTGGCCATTGCATCTCATCACAGGAGTAGAAACCCTAAGAACCTCCTTGTCGTGGAGAAAATGCTTATCTGTGCACAGCTTGTGTCTATATTGTGGACTTCCCTGATCAGCTAAATAGGAGATGAATGCAGGGAGCAGAGAGATTAGTGGACAGACAGGAGGAAGAAAGAATAAAGTGACGGAGGGGAGGGAAGGAGACTGGGTGGGTCAGCCTGGCTGGGGAAAAGGGAAACCATGGGGAAAGCCAGAAGGAAATGTTGATTGGACTTCATAAACCTTAAGACTCCAAAGGAGGGGGCTGGAGAGATGGCTCAGAGATTAAGAGCACTGGCTGCTTTTCCAAAGGTCCTGAGTTCAATTCCCAACAACCACATGGTGGCTCAGGACTATCAATGATGAGATCTGGTGCTTCTTCTGGTGTGCAGGCGTACTTAAGTAGCATCCAGATTTAGTGCCTCAGGCAAACCTGACCGTCACGGACAGATCTTGCTGGTGGCTCCGTCTAGCATTCCCCTTTGCTCCTCTGTAGATGTGATTCTAGTCTGGGGAGAGTCAGGGAAGGAAAAGATGGGCGTGAGAAAGAACCGGGAGTAAATGCCAAGCAGAATTTATGCCAGGCATGGGGCAGGGGCGGCATGAAGTACGGCAATCCTGTTTTCCCTCAGACAGAGGAGAAAACTGAATCTGAGCCAATCATCTGGCAGAGACAGCGATGACCTCAATATGCTGGCCTACCCAGAGGCTACGGTTGAGGAAAGCCTCCCCAGACAGTAGGAGGGGGTGCTGTCCCCAGGTCCCTGAAGGAAGTCTGAGGCCCAGGCAGTGCAAACAAGAACAAAATGTTCAGGGCAAGGCTGTGGGAGAGGGCTCACATAGGAGCATCTTAGAAGAGAGGAGAGGGAGAAAGGCAGAGACATAGGAGTAGAGCTCTCCATGTACTGTTGGGCTGTATAGACATTTGGAAATGCAGTCTGTGGGCTGGTGAGAGGGCAGGGCACGTGCTGCCAAGCCTGAAGACCTGAGGTAGAGCCTAGAACCCATGTCCTGAAAGCACAGAAACTGCTCCCGAAAGCTGTGTTCTCACTTCTCATATGATACATGTATGTGTGTGTGTGTGTATATATATATATATATATATATACACACACATACACACACACATACACACACACTTCTGTGCTCCTACACACACACACACACACACACACACACACACACACACCATTCATCACTATATTCACCTAGATGTCTTGGAACTATAATGAAATCCATGCTGACCTCAAGCTCACCAAGACCCGCTGCCTCTGCCTACAGAGTTCTAGGATCAAAAGCTTGGACCACCACACTCAACTCTAAAAAATTTATTTATTTATTTTATTTTTGGTTTTTGGAGACCAGGTTTCTCTGTGTAGCCTTGGTTGTCCTGGACTCACTTTGTAGACCAGGCTTGGCTCAAACTCCCAGTGATCCACCTGCCTCTGCCTCCCAAGAGCTGGGGTTAAAGGTGTGTGCCACCACGCTCAGCTCTAAAGATTTTTTTAAAGTTCATTTTCTCTTGGACCATGCATTTGATCTCAGCACTGAAGAGGTAAGGCAGGTGGGTCTGGGAGGGTCTGAGGCCATCATGGTGGTCTACATAGAGAGTTCCAGGCTAGGCTAGCTAGAACTACACAGCGAGATCTTGACAACAAAAGAACGAAAATCCAGTTTTTTGCTTGGACTTCATAGCAAGACCCTCTCTCAGTTGAAAAGCAAACCCAAAACAAACTAACTAAAAATGTAAAAACTTAGTTTTAAGTTAGTTTGTTTAATTTCTTCCTGGTAAGCCCCTTTTCCACACTTGTTTTCAAGGCCCAAGCTCCAATCTCTAGGTTTGGAGGGCATTAGATTTACCCTTCTGAGGCAGATGGGTCAGCTCTGTTTTATTATACTACCAACTTACCATTTGATTACTTCAAGTCAGTTGCCTTTTTTTTTTTTGCTTGTCTATATTAATGTTTTGTTGTTGTTATGTTCTTTTGGATAATTTTGCCTCTTGTTTTTTAGAGCTGAGGACTGAACCCTTGCTAGGCAAGAGACCTACCATTGAGCTAAGTCCCCAACCTTTAGCTTCCTAAAGTCTTAATTAGCAGCAATGATCAGAAATGAGCAAGAGGTCTCTAGGGATAGAAGCCTTTACCTTAGTTTTTGTTCTTCCTTTTAAAAATTAAAAATTATCTTATTTATTTAGTGTGTGTGTGCCTGTGAGCATAATGTGTGTGTGTGAGGGCAGGTACACTCGTGACACAGTGTACGTGCATCTGGGAGTTAAAGGACAATTTTCAGTCATCTCCTTCTAGCTTATTCCAGGGATCAAAGTCAGATCCTGCGGCTTGCTCAGAACTGCCACAACCCTCTGAGTCATCTCCCTGTGGCACGTCTCTTTCTCGTCTTAAAATTCCATATTCTTAGCCGGGCGGTGGTGGCACACGCCTTTAATGCCAGCATCAGGGAGGCAGAGGCAGGTGGATCACTGTGAGTTCGAGGCCAGCCTGGTGTATAAATCGAGTCCAGGATCATCAAGGCTATACAGAGAAACCTTGTCTTGAAAAACAAACAAACAAACAAACAAAAACAAATCCGTGTTCTTAGCTGAGGATAGAGTCACACCTGAGAGGCTGAGCCAGAAGGCTCTCTATGAATTTAAGGTCACCCTAGGCTGGGCTATGAAGTGAGACCTTGTCTTAAACTAACAACAGAGAAACCGACATTATTATAGAGGTGACCTTGGGTCTGGCCATAGGCTTCCCAGTAACATTTCTGGTGGTGAGCACTAGGGCCCTCTAAGCTTTTGAGTTTGTGGAAGTGGGAAGTAGGGCAGCTACCTTGGATTTCCTTCTTAGAGCTTCACCCACAGCTTTCAGGGTTTGGAGATGGGCTCTCAGGTTGGGGGGGAGCGGCATCTGGACGTCATACTGCCACCCTCACACACAGACCCACAGGCTAACAAACCCTCTCTGTCCAGAAACAGAACTTGTACTGCAGTGTGGCTTAGTGATGTACACAGAGATAATTCACCTTGGCAAGGCCTGTTTTCAGGGGCAACTGTAGCCTCCTTGCATCTGAAAAATCTGACTGCGTGGTTGGGTGTAGTGGGACTTGGACTATGTGGCTGCCAGCATGAGGCTACAGCTGAAATATGCTTTTTAGTTTTTTTTTTTAAGATAGGGTTTCTCTGGGTAGCCTTGACTACCCTGGACTCGCTTTGTAGATCAGGCTTGCTTCGAACTCACAGAGATCCTCCTGCCTCTGCCTCCTAAGTGCTGGGATTAAAGGCATGTGTTACCACACCCAGCTTTTTTTTTTTTTAATCTTGAGGCTAAGTTTATAGACGAGCCCAGGTTAGCCTGGCGTTCAGGACCCTCCTGCCTCAGCTTCCCAAGTGCTAGGATCACTGGCACATGCTGTCACACCCTGTTTAAGCCTTGCTGCTCTGAGGTTCCCTTTGGCCCTGGGGAAGAGCTCCTTGGACACCAGATCATCCTTCCATCCCACACTGGCTGGCTCTCTGGCTGGGAAAGAACATTTTCCAGTAAAATGACAACCCCCCCCCCCCATGGATGGACTGGCCAGGGTAACAATGGCTTCATAGAGGCAATCAGGAAATTTGAGTCACTCAGGAAATATTTCATTTTAAAGAAAGTACCACAGAGCACGGGTAAAAGGCAAAGAAGGAAAAAATAAAATAAAATAAAATAAAAAAGAAGGCAGAGGTGGGAGTTGGTCCACAAGCTGGCTTTATTCATTTGTTTATTGGCTTATAAAGAATACACCCATTAGCAGAGGCCCACTGGGCAAATGTACAGAAACATTACCACAGTCCAATCCAACGAAATGAAACCCAGGGGCTAAATACACACAAAAAAAATTCCCTTAAAAGGCAGGACCAGACAGGAGAGCTGTATGAGGCAGGGTGGAGGGGAGGGAGAGGGAGTGGTGTGTGTCCAGCAGTGGAGCAACAGCCAAATGCAAAACTTGGAATTAGTTGCCAGCACACATATGTCCTTAGAAAACCTGGGCTATAGACATATTTTGTTTGTCCGTCAAAACTCAGTCTAGATGCTGAACTGTCCCACAAACCATTCCTGCTCCTCCCTGTGTGTCTCTACCAAGCTAACTTTGTTTATATAACCTCCTCCGTTTCACTAAATTCTTTCCCATATCTCTAATCTCCATTAGGCTGAGGGTTTGTAGATGGCAAAGGCTGAGCCTTACTCATTACTGGCTGACATAATAGTTTGCACATGAGAGCTCGACCTTCACTAAATGAATTAGGTGGAGCTAGAGGCTTGAAACAGTAACTTCAAATACTCAGAGTCTTATTCACAGGCAGAGGGTAGGGGCTAGCGTTATAGGGAAGCCAGTGATTTGCGAATATACGGGAAGACCTCAAGCGTAATAACTAGCTAATGCGTGCAGCTATGTGAGGCCAACAAAGCAGAAGCGAAGAGGTAAGACATTAGGCAAGAGCTATGCCAGACACAAAGGAACTCTGTCAGTGAGACTGCGGAAGCACTTCACGGAGAGCTTATGGTTTACCATGATAACATTACAATCCGAGCACTCAGGACAATGACACAAGATCACAGGTTCTAGGCCACTCAGACCCAGTCTCAAACAAAACAACATAAAACTGATCAACCCACCAACCTCGCAAAACTCTCAACAAGAAAAACACTTAAACCGTTCTGACAAACAGTATACAAAACAGAACAAGTCCTAGAGAGCCCCGTTTCTGAAAGGGAAACCTCCAGGGGTTGAAAAGATGGATCAGCACTTAAGGTTGTTCTTCCTAAGGACCCAGGCTCAGTCCCCAGCACTCACAGTTATGTTGGTGTGCAGGCAATTCAACTGGCCTGCCCTTGGGAGCCTTTAGGGTCCTGACAACGTCCTATGTCATCACTGTGCCAGGAGTGGAGGAGAAAAGAACCTGCCTGCCATGCCACCTGCTCTCTGTCTTATTCTCTCTGTTCTCTCTCTCTCTCTCTCTCTCTCTCTCTCTCTCTCTCTCTCTCTCTCTCTCTCTCTCTCTGCCTGTCATAAGCGCCCTCTAATCTCTCTCCTCTTCTCCCATCCCACACAATAAACCTCTTCATACCAGGCTGGTTGCATGGCATCCTCCATAATGCATATATTATAACACTCACCATTATGTGAGTTCTGAATCGAGTTCAGGTATACAACCATCTATAGCTCCAACCCCAGGGGATCTGATGTTCTTCTCTTCCTGGCCTTCAAGGGCACTGCGCACACACATGGTACACAGACACTCATTCAGGCAAAACAGACACATAAAACAAAAATCTCCAAAAAAAAGTCTTTAACAAAAGGGAGAAAGAAAGAAACTTCCAATTTCTTATTCCCAACTGCCCAGTGCTCAACAACTCCAGAGACAGAGAAATTTAGAAAGTAAAAATATGCATGAGTAGCTGGGCATGGTGGCGCATGCCTTTAATCCCAGCACTCGGGAGGCAGAGGCAGGCGGATCACTGTGAGTTCAAGGCCAGCCTAGTCTACAAAGTGAGTCCAGAATAGGCAAGGCTATACAGAGAAACCCATCTCAAAAGGAAAAAAAAAAAAAAATGCATGAATCCTCTTTTTCTGGTTCTCAGGGCTGGAGCAGCCATGAGCAGCAAAGTCTCCCGCGACACCCTGCATGAAGCGGGGCGGGAAGTCCTGCATGGGAACCAGTTTCTGGAGACGGTGGAGTTATAGATCAGCCTAAAGAACTATGACCCTCAGAAGGTCAAACGCTTCTCAGGCATCGCCAGGCTCAAGTCCATTCCTCATCCCAAGTTCTCGGTGTGCGTCCTGGGGGACCAGCAGCACTGTGATGAGGCCAAGGCTATGGATATACCCCACATGGTCATCGGGGCGCTGAGGAAATTTAATAAGAACAAGAAATTGGCCAAAAAACTGGCAAAGAAGTATGATGCCTTTTTGGCCTCAGAGTCGTCTCTGATCAAGCAGATCCCATGGATCCTGGGCCCAGGCCTGAACAAGGCTGCCAAGTTCCCTTCCCTGTTGACACACAATGAAAACATGGTGGCCAAAGTTGATGAGGTGAAATCCACGATCAAGTTCCAGATGAAGAAGGTGCTGTGTCTGGCTGTTGTGGTTGGCCACGTGAAGATGACTGATGATGAGCTGGTCTACAACATCCATCTGGCTGTCAGTTTCTTGGTGTCCTTGCTCAAGAAGAACTGGCAAAATGTCCAGGTTTTATACATTAAAAGCACCATGGGCAAGCCCCAGCATCTGAACTAGGATGCCCCAATAAAAACCTTAGTGCTACCACCTCCCCCCCAAAAAAAAATGGGAGAAGGAAGAGAGGTGCTCAACGTGTATAATCAATGCTAGCTATTATAATCAGTGATGTCACTGTATTTATATAATTAATATGCAAAATATGCAAATTGTATACACACTAGGCAGCCTCTTAGATGGTGCCCCAATGCTCTCCACCTCCCTCTTTCTTTGTGAAATCTTTTTCATGGGAGTGTGGGCAGAGGGGCAGAGGCCACAGGGCATCCTAACCCCACTCTGGGCTACTGAAGGCTACTTTTATTTTTCTTTTCTGGCAATTAAAAATAATTTACATGGTGTGTGGTATATATGTGTGTGTGTGTGTGTGTGTGTGTGTGTGTGTGTGTGTGTGTGTGTGTGTGTGTGAATGCCGCAGTGCATGTGTAGAGAGGTCAAAGGACAGCTTTCAGGGGTGGGGGTTTCTCTGTCCATCATGATGGATCCTCCAGCTTTGTAGCAAGTGCCTTGACCCAACTGATCCATTTTGCTGATTTTCTTTCTTTCTTTTTTTTTTTTTAAATATGGAATGCTTCACGAATTTGCGTGTCATCCTTTGCGCAGGGGCCATGCTAATCTTCTCTGTATCGTTCCAATATTAGTATATGTGCTGCCGAAGCGAGCACGCTGATTTTCTTTTCTGAGAGTTTGAGGTAGAGTCGTGCTGTGTAAGCCAGGCTGTCCTCAAGGCTGCAACTCTCCTGCCTCAGATTACCGTATCCTGGGGTTACAAGTGTATGTTGCCACACTCAGTGTGGTAGCCCGTCTTGAGAGTTTGCTCTGAGCACAGCTAGCTACTGTACTGTGCTGTGAGCTCATCTGTACAGTGCCCGTGTGACTCTAGCCAACATCCAGGAACCTAAGGCCTTCCAAAAGTCACACAATCAAACTTGGAGCTGGACCTACCATCACATGGGCCTTGAAATGTCTGTGGCCCAGATGATACTTTTACAGACTTCATCAGACATCCTGAGCCAGAGGTATACATGTTGGCTCTAGGCTGCAATCTAGTGAAATTGGGGGGCAGGGGAATAAATGTTTGTTGCTTTAAGAAACTGAGTTTGAGCCAGGTGTGGTGCACATCTTTGATTTCATCACTCAGGAGATAGAGGCAGGAAGATCTCTGAGTTCAAAGCCAGCCTGGCCTACATAGAGAGTTCCAGGAAAGCCAGAGGACTGCATAGAGAGACCCTGACTCAAAGGACAACAAAAAGCTAGGTTTTGGGGTAAATAAATAACTAGTATATTGAATAACTGCAGAACATAATTATTTCATGGACTACATGGGCATAATATATATATCCTTGTAGTTACATATAGTATATGATAAATGATAAATTATTATATATTAATATAAAATGCTATACCCTGGATAAACTGGATTGTGTCTGTAGTCTCAAGTACCTAGGAGGCTGAGGCAGGAGGATTGCTTGGGTCTAGGGATTAGAGGTCAAATTAAGCAACCTAGTGAGACTCTATCATTTTTTGTTTGTTTGTTTTATTTTTTCGAGACAGAGTTTCTCTGTGTAGCCTTGGCCATTCTGGACTTGCTTTGCAGACCAGGCTGGCCTTGAACTCGCATCAATCCACCTGCCTCTGCCGCTGGGATTAAAGGTGTGTACCACCACGCCTGGCTCTTTTTGTTTGTTTGTTTTGTTTTTTCCAGACAAGGTTTCTCTGTGTAGTCCTGACTGTCCTGGACTTGCTTTGTAGACCAGGTTGGTCTTGAACTCACAGCGATCCGATTCTCCTGCTTCTGCCTCTCAAGTGCTGGGATTACAGGCATGTGCCACCACGCCTGGCCTGTGAGACTTTGTCTTAAAAGAAATATTGAGTGAAGATGGAAAGACAGCTCAGTGGGAAAGAGTGCTTGCTGTGCAAGCCGGGAAACTTGAGTTTGATACCCAGCACCCGATGAAGGTGGAAGGGAGAGGGCTATTTCAATTGTTCTCTGACCTCCCTCCACTTTATGGCATGCATTCCCACACGGACCACCTCCCACCCTACTCCTCACAATAATAGATTTAAAAAATAATTGAGAGGCTGTAGGCACAGCAGATGAGAACATTTTCTACGGTTGCAGAGGGCCAGAGTTCACTCGCCAGCACTTACACAAGGGCCTCACAACTGCAGTTGTTTAATATTAATTAAATTAATAAACTTTATTGATTATGTTATAAATATTTGCTTATCTTAATAATAAACTAATAAATTAATAATTTACTATTAGTAATATCTGTATCGGTATCCTACACCCTCTTCTGATGTTTTTTTTTTTTTTTTTTTTTTTTGTTTTTCGAGACAGGGCTTCTCTGTGTAGCCTTGGCCATCCTGGACTCACTTTGTAGACCAGGCTGGCCTCGAACTCACAGTGATCCACCTGCCTCTGCCTCCCGAGTGCTGGGATTAAAGGCGTGCACCACCACGCCCGGCTCCCCTCTTCTGGTCTTGGCAAGCATATGCATTCTTGTGTGTACTCACAAACACACATGTACATATGTACAAATTAATGAAAATGAATCTTTAAAATAATAATATAATAATAATAATAATAATGATAATTAAGGGTCAGCAAGATGGCTCTGTGGGTAAAGATGTCAACCACCAAGGCTGATGATTTGAGTTCAGTCTCTGGGACTCACATGGTAGAAGGAGAGAACAGACTCCCCACAAGTGGCCCTCTAACTTGGCATGCCCCCCAAAATAAATAACCTAAATGTAATAAAGATGAAAAAGAGAAATAAATAATTGAGTCGGATGTGGTGATATAAACCAATAATCTCAGTAGTTGGAAGACTGAGGCAGGAGGATCACAAGTTTAAGGCCAGGCTGGACCATAGTGAGACGCTCTAAATAAATGAGTAAATTAAAGACAGATGGCTAACAACTGCTAAATACTACAAAGTACTACTAAGATGTGCTATTAATAAATGAGATTTAAAAAAAAAAAGATTTATTTGGCTAGGTATGGTGGTGCATGCCTTTAATCCCAGCACTTGGGAGGCAGAGGCAGGCGGATCATTGTGAGTTTGAGGCCAGCCTAGTCTATAAAGCGAGTCCAGGACAGCGGAGGCTACACAGAGAAACCCTGTCTTGGAAAAACAAAACAAAACAAAACCAAAAATAAATAAATAAAAGCTGGTGTAGTTCTTATGGTGTTGGGGATGGAGTTCCTGCGAACAGGCGCGCTCTCAGACGTGATGACAGGCAGGATTTGTGGAGCGTTCACCATATCCTGGTTATGCCAGTTGTAAGCAGAGTTTCCAAGGGGTTGAATGAAAAGGGAGACACAGATGACAAGAAGGGAAAAAACGGAGAATGTGGGGGAGCTTATTTTTGAGTGAAGTTTATATCTTTGAGTAAGTACCCAAATACTAACCTGGATAATTAAAATTATTTTACTTGCCTGGCAGTCGTGGTGCACGTCTTTAATCCCAGCACTGTGGAGGCAGAGGCAGGCGATCCCTGTGAGTTCGAGGCCAGCCTGGTCTACAATGCGAATCCCAGACAGCCAAGGCTACGCAGAGAAACTGTCTCGAAAAACAAACAAACAAACAAACAAAAAAAACAAAAAAAAAGGTCAAAATTATTTTACTCACTTAATAAACAGGAGAATCTCTTAGACACTAGCCCTATTAGAATGTAGAAGATATAATGCACAGTCTTTTGCCTACAATGCTTGCAGTTAAAAAAAAACACGCTTTCAATTATTTGTTATTTAGTGTGTGTGTGTGCGCACACACACACATGCATGCCACATTTTGCTTGTTAAAATCAGGGGCACATTTTCAGTTAGTTCTTTCCTCTGCCTTTACTTGGATCATTGGGAATTGAACTCAGGTCTTTAGGCTCATGGGCCAAGCACCTTTATACCCCACTGAGGCCATCTCTCTGTTCCCAACTCCCTTTAGACAGGACCCCATGCATCCCAGTCTGGCCTTGAGTTGGCTGTATAGCTGAGGCTGACCTTGAACCCCTGATCCTCTTGCCTTAACCTACCTTGCAGTGGGATTGCAGGTGTGAGCAAGCATGTCCAGCATTGCTTACATTTGCAGTGAAAGAAGTGGAAATTCCTCTTTTTTTTTTTTTTTTTTTTTTTTTTTTTTTTTTTTTAGGTTTTTTGTGACAGGGTTTCTCTGTGTAGCTATAGCTGTCCTGGACTTGCTTTGTAAACCAAGCTGGCCTTGAACTCACAGCAATCCACCTGCCTCTGCCTCCCGAGTGCTGGGAGCGCACCACCACAGCCGGCCGGAAATTCCTCTTATAGACAGATTTCTTTCTTTCTTTCTTTCCCTTTTTTTTGGGGGGGGGGGTTTCGAGTCAGGGTTTCTCTGTGTAGCCTTGGCCATCCTGGACTCACTTTGTAGACCAGGCTGGCCTCGAACTCACAGCGATCCGCCTGCCTCTGCCTCCTGAGTGCTGGGATTAAAGGCATGCGCCACCACGCCCGGCCTGACAGATTTCTACTCTAACGGAGTAGCCCAGATGTATTTCTAGAGGAAGACTGATAGATTGGGCGATTAATAAGGGTTAGGAGCTGAGGCCTGTAGTTTAGCGCCACAAAAACAAAACAAAAAGTTGGCGTTGAGCACCGTTCTAAAGAAATGCCAACTATTAGAGCTCCCCTGAGGACGATGGGCAGGAATGCTGCCCTTTCAAAATCTGCTGGTTGCACAGCATGAATTTAGGCTTCTCTCCCTTCAAAGATCCTTCTCTTCAATTCTCTTAATGGGTATGTCCAATAAACGAGAATGTAGTGGCTTGAATAGGCCTGGCTCCCATTGACTCACGTGTTTGAACGCTTGGCCATAGGGAGTGGCACTATGAAGAGGTGTGGCCTTGTTGGAGTGGGTGTGGACTTATCGGAGTGGGTGTGGCCTTGTCGGAGGATGTGTATCACTGTGGGGGACCGGCTTTGCGGGTCTCATATACTCTCAAGCTACACCCAGTGTGGCACACAGTCTCCTCCTGGCTCCTGATCCAGCACCATGTCTGCCTGGATGCTGCCACGCTTCCTGCCGTGCTGTTAATGAACTGAACCTCCGAAACTGTAAGGCAGCCCCAGTTAAATGTTTTCTAAGAGTTGCCTTGATCATGGTGTCTCTTCCCAGCAATGAAACCCTCCCTAAGACAGATGGCAAAGCATCCGCTTATTACTTTCCACCATTTTGTGTAGATGAGGCGGACTCTGCTTTCCATGGTAGTAACAGGTCTGCAGAGAGAAAGAAAGGGTCAAAAGGCACAGTCACTGTTAGTCCACCAGAGAGCCTCTTAGCTTAAGTCGACTCTTTTCAACAGACTAGGGGCAAGTGCCAAACAAGGAATATTTGTATCTCGCCTCTTCCCTGAAACCAAAGTCACCTCTTTCCATAATTCTGAAGGAAACTGTTAACAAGGGGCTCTTTGTTGTTCAATAAAAGGAACATTTCAGTATTATTTTCTTTAGTGTTAGGCACTGCTGGCTGCAACCCGCATCTTTAAATAGCCTCTTTTCTTAACATCTGTATTAATTATGTCTTGTTGTAACAAATATACCTAGTAGCTTAAACTTTTTTTTCTTTTTCTTTTTCTCTCTGCCTCTCCCTCCCTCTCTCTCCCTCCTCCCAGAGACAGTGTTTCCCTCTGTGTAGCTACCTTAGAACTCTCTGTGTAGACCAGGGTGACCTTGAACATCCAGAGAACTCCCTGAGCTCCTGTGTCCAAAGCGTGTGCCCTCATGCCCAGCTGGCATAAAGAATTTAATGGATGCTGGGTATGTTGGCCCCTGCCTTTAATCTCTGCACTCAAGTGGCAGAGACATGTGGTTGTCTATGAATTTGAGGCCAGCCTTGTCTACATAGTGAATTCCTGGAGAACCAAGGCTGTTGCACAGAGAAACCCTGTCTTGGAAAAGCAAACAAAGAATTTAAAGGAGAGGACTTATTTTGTTCACCGTTTTAGAGATATTTTCCCATCCTTAATGGAGAGGTGGGTAGAGCTGCTCCCTGCATGGTGGCCAGCAAATAGAGAAAAGATTACAGTGTAGATCCCAGAAACATGCCTCTAGTGCCCTCCTTCCTGCCACTTGGCCCCTCTGCTTACTTTCTAGAACCTGCCAATAATGTCATCTTCTTTGTTTCTAGACCTCCAACCATCACACTGAAGAATGTGGCACAGCCTGTAATTCTGGCACTCGGAAGGTGGAGGCTGGAAGATCAAGAGTTCAATGAGATATATGAATTCTGAGATCAGCATGAGTGACAGGAGACCCTGCTTATGGATAGGGCTGGAGGGGTAGCTCAGTGGTTAAGATCACTGGCTGCTGTTCTTCTATAGGATCCAGGTTCCCAGGCATCTAATGCCCTCTACAGGCCTCTGTGGGTACTGCACACACATGATGCATATAGCCACATACAGGCAAACATTCATACACACAGAGTAATAAATAAAATCTCAAAATTAAAAATACTCCCCAAAGCCGGGCGTGGTGGCGCATGCCTTTAATCCCAGCACTCGGGAGGCAGAGGCAGGAGGATTGCTGTGAGTTCGAGGCCAGCCTGGTCTACAAAGTGAGTCCGGGACAGTCAAGGCTACACAGAGAAACCCTGTCTCAAAAAACCATAAAATAAATAAATAAATAAATAGAAATACTCCCCAAGACAACAACAAAGATAACTGTGATTACCACATCACATGATTTGTTTTCCTCTTAATACCTTCCTGTATTGCTTTTACCGTTCCCTTTATTTTTCTTTCATTTATTTCTATTTCTATTTTGTTCTGTTTTGTTTTTCAAGACGGGTTTGCTTTGTTTTGTTTTGTTTTTCTCAAGAGCCTTGGCTGTCCTGGAACTTGCTCTGTAGACCATACTGGCCTTAAATTTATAGATCTGCCTACATCTACTTCCCAAGTGCTGACATCAAAGATGTACACCGCCACTTCCCAGTTCATCTATTTCTTTTTTCTTTTTTCTTTTTCTTTTTGGTTTTTCCAGACAGGGTTTCTCTGTGTAGCCTTGGCTGTGCTGGACTTACTTTGTAGACCAGGCTGGCCTCCAACACACAGTGATCCACCTGCCTCTGCCTCCCAAGTTCTGGGATTAAAGATGTGGGCCACCATGCTCAGCTCTTTATTCAGCAAGCTTTAAGGCACTGGAGCACTGAGCTGGGCAGATATTCATCTCTTCTAACTCTCTATGCTAGTCTGGCTACTTCCCAGCCACACACCCTGAATGATCTGCCATATTGGTCCTGCCTGGGCTGCTTCTGCTCCATCAGGTCAGTCCCCAGGGCCATATCCTTCCTCTACCTCTTTTTCTCCTTCTTGTACTTCATGATCCCTCTCTGAGACCCCTTGTCTGGGAACGAAAGTCCTGCCTCCTCCTGTCCTCTCTTGCCCAGCTATAGGCTGAACAGCTTCTTCTCCTCCTCCTCCTCCTCCTCTTCCTCCTCCTCCTCCTCCAGACAGGGTTTCTCTGTGTAGCCTCAGCTGTCCTGGACTCACTTTGTAGACTAGGCTGGCCTTGAACTCACATCAGTCTTCCTGCCTCTATCTCTCAACTGAACAGCTTGTTTATTAACCAATTAGAGATCTTGGGGAGCAAAGTTTACACATTGATCAATGAACATGACAGCGCCCACTTCCAGGACTGCAAACAGATCTCTTGGGACACAGAATTCCATACCTGAAAACCCAGCACACCAGACCAATCCCCAACACCAAGCCATATGTATTTACAAGCCAGTCCAGGTTTCTCCATGGATAGATACTGCAGCACCAGCTGAAGGGAGATAGCATTGACCAAACTTTGAGAGAAAAGGTGGCTTAGAGGCATCATCTTCTACAAATATTATGGCTTTACAGTAGGGATAGTGTCACTTTCATGCTTGAGTTGTCAAGAAACACCAAAGTAGGGTAGAAGAAACGCCTGTTATCATGAACAATATGCCACGTTAATACTGTTTTACGGTCTTGGACAAAATGTGTCTCAAGTGATCCACATGTTTATATGAAGAACTCAGTAATCTGACTCAAAGGTTGAGTCAGCAAAGAGAGCAGGCATCATGAGACTGAGGTGCCAAACACTTTGTCCTACTTTAGCTTCCATCAGATAGATGAAGAGTCTTGTGCTACATACCTTTAATCTCTAATTTATTTATTTATTTATTTATTTATTTATTCTTTTTCCTCTGTGTAGCCTTGGCTGTCTTGAATTCACTCTGTAGACCAGGCTGGCCTCGAACTCACAGAGATCCACCTGCCTCTGCCTCCAGAGTGCGGGATTAAAGGCGTGCGCCACTGCCACCACCGCACCCACCTCTTCAAGTTTTTGTCAAGTAACACTTTTTTCCTTCTAAATCCTATTGAGATGAACTCCTTTATCCAATCATGAGCCTGATCTACAGAGTGAGCTCCAGGACAGAGACAGAGAAACCCTGTCTCAACAAACCAATAAAATAACTTCCCATCCATCCATTCTTGTCATTTTTTTTCCATCCTTTAGTTTAGTCAGTGCTGTAAGTGAGGTCCAAACAGTCTCCTGCTTCCCTCCCAATCTTTCCCCATCTTTGCTCCTAATACAAAGCAGAAATCATTTAGCTCTCTTGAGTACTAATTTGATAAGTTACTTTCTGGTTTAAAATCTATGAACACAGTCCAAGATTTCAGACTGTCCCACACAGGACTGTAATTAAGCCTGGAATTTCTCAACATTTAGAAACTGGACCACAGGGGGCTGGAAAGACGGCTCAGAGGTTAAGAGCACTGGCTGTTTTTCCGAAGGACATGAGTTCAATTCCCAGCAACCACATGGTGGCTCACAACCATCTATAGTGAGATCTGGTGCCCTCTTCTGGCCTGCAGGAGTTATATGCAGGTATAACACTGTATATGTAATAAATAAAAATTTAAAAAGAAAAAAAAAAGAAAAAAGAAAAAAGAAACTGGGCCACAAATGCTATTCCTAGCTTCTTGAACTATTTCCCCAATTTTATTTGGGCTCCTACAAAGGTATTATTCATCCCAAATCAACCAGAAGAAACTTTAGGAGAATCCCCCATTTCCTTTAAGGGGGGTCGGGTAGGTTTCTGGTTGCTCTCTTGGGCTCTAGAGGGTTATTATGAATGGGAGTTGGTTACAACTTATTATTAGTCTTATTTAGAAACAAAACAAGGTTGGACTTAGCGATGTCTTTCTTTTCCTTTATCTTACATTCTTAGCTTTAGAGATAAGGGTTGATAAGAAATAAGGAGGACTATAGAAATGTATAGGGAAGATAGAACAAAAAGTAGATTAGCAAATCTACTCAACTTAATGCCTCAATTGTCACTCACAAGGTTATTTTTAACTCACTGTTATAGAATTTTGCATATAGATGCAGAATAAGTTTAATTCTAGATACAGTGGTATAGAATTCAAATGTACAACTATTGTTCACACACACACACTATATGTGTGTGTGTATATATGTATACATATATATACATACACTCTAATATGAGATATTGTACCCATAAAACTCAATTATAATACAAGGTTTACTTCCAATAATTTGAAAGTGCTATTGCAGGTTGTTTAGGATAACTAAGTTATAGAAGTCTATATAGTGAGTTTCAGGCCAGCCCAGGGCTACACATTAAAACCCTGACTCAAAAACAAAATAACAACCACCCAAATCAAACTAAGAACACAAACAACACCCCGCCGCCCCCCCCCCCAATGAAACTCTAACACTGTAAGCTCTAAGCTCAAGGGATGCAACGATGGCTCCATCATCATGAGTACTGGCTGCTTTGTGAAATGACCTGGATTTGCTCCCCTGCACCTAGATGTTGACTCACAGCCCCAGTTCCAGGGGAGCCAACAGACATGCACATGATGCACATATAGGCATGTAAGCAAAACATTTATACACATAAGGTAAAAATAAATAGATCTAAGAATATTTAACTCTCATATCTGCTTCTACACCATCCTTAGTTTCCCTGGCTTACTTGTCACCTAGCTAATTTATTCATCTTTCTCCTCCCCTCATTTCTAAGTCACATATAGACAAAAATGGCCTCGAATTTCTTCTTCTTCTTCTTCTTCTTCTTCTTCTTCTTCTTCTTCTTCTTCTTCTTCTTCTTTTTCTTCTTCTTCTTCTTTCTTCTTTCTTTTTCATTAGGTTTTTACTCTTTAGCCCAGGCCTTGATTGGCCTAGAACTCCCTACTATGGAGACCAGGCTAGCCTTGAACTCACAGATACATACTTACCTCTGATTAGATTAAAAACCTGCCTATTGGGGCTGGAGAGATGGCTCAGAGGTTAAGAGCACTGACTGTTCATCCAGAGGTCCTGAGTTCAATTCCCAGCAACCACATGGTGTCTCACAACCATCTATAATATGATATGATGCCCCCTGCTAGCCTGCAGGTGTACATGCAGACAGAGCACTGTATATATAATGACAAATAAATAAATATTTGAAAAAAAAAAACCCTGCCTATTGTGCCCTATTGACTTAGAATTCCTGATCCTGTCTCCACTTCTCCAATACTTACAGGAATGAATCACCTCATGAAACCACAACCTCTCCTTTGGTCTCTGTGTTGGAAACTAAACCATGAGTATTGTGCAATCCGGGTCTGAGGAGGTGAGATTTGTACGTGCTGGGAGTATGGAGGCACATCCTAGCCTGTGGCTAATTTTTATTTATTCTTTGTAACTCCATTGGGTAATAGCACTTTTTGGATTACTTCCTAAAAGCTCATCTACATGTAGATTTCCTGTAGACAGAGTCTTGCCCAATGCAGATGCTCCAAACCTAAGAGCTCACAGGATTTTGCGCACCCCATGAGTTGGGTGTGCTAATACACACTGGCAGATTCAGACCTGGTAGGGCCAAGGCAAGAGGATCTTGAATTCAAAGGCAGCTCTGTGTTGAGGGTTGGTCTGGTGCTATGTATTCTAATGCTAATTATTGGCCCCCAAAATCTGGTTGCTGCCCCAGAAGAGCACATTCTCACTTACAGTGTATGCTGGTCTTTGTTGTGTAAATCTTGCTGTACCCAATTTAAAGTTGATTGGTTAATAAAATTGCTGAAGCCTGTGACTGGGCAGAAGAGAAGTAGGTGGAGCTTAAGTTCCCGGGTTTGAGGTCAAAGAGGGGAAGAGAAAGCAGAAGTAGCAAGAGAGGAAACTGGATGTGGTGGTGCATGCTTTTAATCCAAGCACTCAGGAGGCAGAGGCAGAGGCAGACAGATCTCTGTGAGTTCAAGGCCAGCCTGGTCTACAAAGTGAGTCTTGGACAGCTAAGGCTACAAAGAGAAACCCTGGTCTCAAAAAACCAAACCAAAAACCAAAAACCAAAACAAACAAACAAACAAACAAAAACAGAGAGAGAGAGAGCGCCATAGAGAAAGAAGTCACTATGGAAGAATATGGACCATCAGCTCATGGCCAAGGGAAGTATGACCTGAGGACTGATGAGGCAGAAGCTGCTAGGGAGTCATCAGATTGGCCAGTGAGGAGCATTTGTATGAGTTTTAAGGGCAGTAAGATTAGAATAGCTCAGAACCTGCCCAGCATAATGCCTGCAGCTTAATAATGAATCATAGTTTTTCTGTGTCAATCATTGGGGAACTAGCTGGTTAAAACTGCCAGAATATTAATTCCTGTATTTATTATTATTATTATTATTATTATTATTATTATTATTATTATTATTATTATTATTATTATTACTAATTTTATAGCTTTGGCTGCACAACAAGACCAGGTCTCAACAAACAAAAGACACATTGAGTAAACATGATATAATAAGTATATTTTGGAGCCGGGCGTAGTGTCATACATTTTTAATGCCAGCACTCGGGAGGCAGAGGCAGGCAGATCACTGAAAGTTCGAGGCCAGCCTGGTCTACCAAGTGAGCCTAGGACAGCTAAGGCTACACAGAGAAACCCTGTCTCGAAAAACAAAAACCAAAATAAGATAAGTATATTTTGTCAGCTGTGCGTGGTGGTGCACGCCTTTAATCCCAGCACTCAGGAGGCAGAGGCAGGCGGGTCTGGACAGCCTGGTCTACAAAGGGAGTCCAGGATAGCCAAGATAACACAGAGAAACCCTGTCTGAAAAACCTAAAAAAAAAAAAAGCCGGGCATGGTGGCGCACGCCTTTAATCCCAGCACTCGGGAGGCCGAGGCAGGTGGATCACTGTGAGTTCGAGGCCAGCCTGGTCTACAAAGTGAGTCCAGGATGGCCAAGGCTACACAGAGAAACCTGTCTCGAAAAACCAAAAAAAAAAAAAAAAACCTAAAAGAAAAAAAAAAGTATGTTTTGTCTTGTTTTTAATGCCTAAAATCATTAAAGTTCATGAGTATTAATAGTAACATTTGCCATTTATAATAAACTCCTGGTCTTGCACAATGTTCACACCTGAATTTATGCTAAAGAGATTGCAGATAGGAAGAAAACATTTGAACGAATTGCAGCAATGACCTGGAGATTAGGCTTGGGATTTGTAGACCCACCCACTGACTATCAGGAAGCTGGGAGCATATAAATTCTGAGTTCGGGCTGTGTCTGCCTTCAAAGAGGTTGGTACATGCCAGCAGCCACATCTGTGTGTCTTGAACTCTGCCAGACCCTGCCCTGCCCTGTGTAAGAACGGCAATAAGCTGGTAAGTGAAGATCTCTTTGTAAGTTCTGTGAGAATGGTCGCAAATTATCAAAGACAAGGGAGTCCCAATACATCCGGCTAGTGAAAAGGACCAGAGGTTTGGCTCTGTGATGTATTTCGTACTTGAAGAGGTGACGATGTCCTGGCACTAAACCATTAACTGCTGGGATCTAACTCAGGTGTATTGAATTGGTTTAGAATTGTAGGACACTCAGTTGATGAGAAATTGATGTGAAAAAAATGAATATTGCATATCTGGTGCAATAGTCTGTGTTGAGACTAGGTGCATTGGCACAATACTGTAATCTCAGAGACAGAAAACAGGACTGGCATGAGTTTGGGGCCAGCCTAGATGACAAAACCGGCAGTAGATGTTGGATCCCTTGGAACTGCAGTCACAGGCTTTAGTTTCTGGGAATGGACCCCTGGTGTTCGGGGAAGACCAGATAGTCTTCTGTAAAAATAACTTTTATTCTCCTGGTTCAACTGTTGTCTGGGAGGTTTACTGCCTCCTTCTGCTGACCGGGACCTAGTCCTGGGAGCTTCTAGCCTCCATACAATCTAACCTAGGCCTAGAGTGTTTTCAGCCTCTGAGACTTGCTCCTTGATAAGCTCACCCTTACTTGCTCTTTTTGACCTCTGGGCTGGCTGGTTCAACTCAGCTATTTTGGCTCAAACGCTTCTCCCAGCTGATTTATTTAATCTGGCTTCTCTCTCGGGCTGGAATTGCTCTGCTTGGCCTCAAACTAACTCCAGCCATCTCTTCGGCTCTTGTGAGTCCTTCACACACTCTGGCTTGCTCTGTCTTAACTTTTGTTCTCTATCTGCAACCCATCTCTCTCTTACTGTTCTGGTAAAAACTGCCTCCTAATTAAGCAACTTCCTGCTCCCCCTCTGTTCTCATGAGAGTTGGGCCTATCTTATTCTGTCAAATCTTCTCTGGTTCATCCATTACTTTTTCCTGTCCCTTAATTAGACATCACTTTCTTTCTGTTACTTTGTGCAGCCTTGCCTGTCCTGGACTCATTTTGTAGACCTCTTGCTAACAGAGATCTTCCTGCCTCCTGAGTCCTGGGATTAAAGGCGTGCATCACTACGCCTGGCTAGACATCACTTTCAAACAAGGGTGCTACCTAGTAACCAACTTTACCTTCCTTTGGGATTAAAGGCATGTTATACCACGCCTGGACCCAAGCTTTTCTTTATCTGATACTTGCTCTGAACCATGTGGGGAGAATTGTAAGCTTTGTCCCAGGTGAAAGCAGTCTTGGCGGGCTTTGCCCTTGGAAACACCATGGATAGACTGAATCAGCCTGGCTATTGTGTTTCTAATCAAACACCGATGGGACAGAGATCCTGACCCAGACTGGCCCAAAAGAGACTTTGGCAGAGGAGAGGAGAAGGCTACATCTTTTTTTTTTTTTTTTTTTTTTTGAGGTCTCTCTGTGTTAGCCTTGGCTCTCCTGGACTCACTTTGTAGACCAGGCTAGCCTTGAACTCACAGTGATCCGCCTGCTTCTGTCTCCCGAGTGCTGGGATTAAAGGCATGCACCACCACGCCCAGCGAGAAGGCTGCATCTTTTGGAGCAGGATCTCACGTAGATTTGGGGAGAGACCAGTTTACAAGCCAGACCAGCGTGCAGGTCAGAGACACCTGGGGATCCGTTCCGTGAAATAGATGCCGGAAGGTTTACTCTTGTTTCCCTTTAATCTTTTTTCCTTCTTGTATAGGATTGTTGGATTATATAATAAAGTCTAATTGTTAAGAAACAGAGCCAACAAAACCAGGCTGGCCTTGAATTTAGGTCTGCTTGCCTCTGTCTCTTGGATTAAAGGCATGTTTGTATCCCAGGCAGATCACACAGACCTAGAAGGTCTTAGGATGTGAGTTCCTGCCAGAACAGCCAAGACAGGGTTTCACTATGTAGTTATGGCTGTCATAGAACTCACTATATAGACCAGGGTGGGCTTGAACTCTCTGACATCTGCCTACCTCTGCCTTCTGAGTGCTGGGATTACAGGTGTGGGTCACCATGCAAGGCCATATCAGTTATTTCTTAAGTTAAGTGTTGGTGTTGTAACTAAATTTTCAAAGTGGTATATAATATCCCGCGAGATTGTGGTTTTTGTTTTGTTTGAGACAAGGTCTCTGTATGAAGTGTTGGATGTTCAGGAACTCAGACATCCTCCTGTCTCTGCCTCCTGATTGTCCATGTTAAAGACATACACCTGACTTATAGTTCACTTTTGTTTGATTGACATGGTTACCCAGGCTTGTCTCCAGCTCCTCAGTTCCTGTGATAATTTTATCTCAGCCTTCTGCAGTTATAGGCTTACTTGGTTTACATAATTTATGATTGTTTTTCCAGACAGGGTTTCTCTGTAGCACTTGGGAGGCAGAGGCAGGTGGCTTTCTTGTGAGTTCAAGGCCAGCCTGGTCTACAAAGCTAGTCCAGGACAGCCAAGGCTACACAGAGAAATCCTGTCTTGAAAAACCAAAAAAGAAATTGTTTAGTTTGTCAAAGTTACCTAGTGTTTAATGAGTCTTCCATTTCCCTTTTTTCTTTTTCTTTTTTTCCTTCTCCTTCCTGTTTTGTTTAAAGCCCTTTTTGTTTGTTTTGTTTTGTTTTGTTTTGTTTTTCATTTATTTGTGTCTTTGAATGAGTGTGGAGCTCAAACGATAACTCATGGGACTTATTTCTCTCCTTCCACATGAGTTCCAGAGAGTGAACTCAGGCTTAGAGGCACATGCCTTTACCCTCACCGTCGCTCAATCTTGTTGTTGCTTTGAGGCAAAGTTTAATGGAGCCTAGCATGACCTATAATGCATGGAGTCAAGGAGGACCAGGGGGTTCCAGTCGTGAGGCACCACACCCAGTGCCAATGAAGGATCTTCGTTCTCTCAGGTTTGTCTGGCAGGACGATTTCTCTTGCAGTAGGCCTAGCTCAGGTGCGCAGGCTTCCCTACTTTACAGCTTCCTTTCTCAGGCTTGAGCAGATGTCTGCGTCCCCCGAGGGTGTGATAAATACAGCTCTTGCCAGATAAATACAAGATGATCAGTTAAATGAATTCCAGACAAACGAGTACTTTTTGAGACTATGTCTCAAATTACTGTAATGTTTGAGAAATCATCCTTATCTGAGACCAAGTGTACCTTCCTGCCACGCATCGGTAAACACCTTCAGCTTTGTGGTTCCGGCCTCCCTGGAGGCTGGTACTTGGGATGATTATCTATTTTGTCTTTTTAGGAAATTTCAAAACAAAATTATTAGGATTTTTCTCCATTACTAACTCTCCTATTAGCCTCACAGACAAAAAATAAAAAAATAAAAAACCAAACCAAACCAAACAAACAAAAAACACCTCAGGAGAAATAGTAGAATCTTCCATAGGCTCCACTCTTTTGTTTCTTAGTTTTCACTCCTGCCTCGCCCCTTCCTTTTGTATGCAACAGCTCATGAGCACCACCATGTGGATAGAAGTGGTATCTCTTCCTCCCCGCTTAAATATTTAATTTTATCTAGGTGTTTGTGTGACCATGAAATATGAGTGCTCGGTACTGAACTGAGGTTCTCTGCAAGAACAGGAAGTGCTCTTAGCCCCCCAACTATCTCTAGTCCACTCCCCCACTCCGCCCACCCGGTATTAGAGCTAGACCTTAGGGCCTTGCATGTGTGAGGCAAATACTCTATCACTGAGCTATGTCAACCAGCTCCCCTCCTTCCTGGAGACAAAGGAGGACAATGTAGTCCTCCAGGCTGGCCTGGACCTTGCTCTAAGGCTGAAGAGGACCTTGAATTTCTTTCTTTCTTTCTTTTTTTTTTTTTTTTTTTTGAGACAAGGTTTTCTCTGTGTAGCCTTGGCTGTCCTGGACTTACTTTGCAGACTAGGCTGGCCTTGAACTCACAGTGATCTGCCTGCCTCTGCCTTCCCAGTGCTGGGATTAAAGGCGTGCACCACCACGCCTGGCTGAGGACCTTGAATTTCTGAATCTCTTTCCTTTGTCTTTTACAGGTGTGGCACTGTGCTGGGGACCGAGCTCAGGGCCTCCCAAATGCTAAAAACCTTTCTCTACGCAAAGAATGAATGACATCCTCCATTTGTATTGTTTTAAAATTCTGAGATGGAGGTTTCACTAACTTGACCGGGCTGGCTTTGACCTCATTCTGTAGTTCAGACAAGCTTTGAGTTTTTGGTCCTCTTGCCTCAGCCTCCTTAGTAGCTGGAATTACAGGCCTGCACCAGACCCAGCTGTTTTTCTGGTTTTCTCCAAGTTATCTTAATATAGTGAACTTCCCTCTCTCTCTCTCTCTCTCTCTCTCTCTCTCTCTCTCTCTCTTTTGTCTTCCCAAGTGCTGTTTAAAAAATTACAAGCTGAAGAAATAAGCCAGAGTAGATTCGGTCAGGGACTGTGCTTTTGCTAGATTAAGTTCCTGGTCCCGGTGAAAATGATCTTTGAGAAACGGATTGCCTTGCTTGAGTATTTGTCGGGAGATTGATGGATGGCAGGCAGTTAGAACTTGGAGCTAAGGGAAGGACCGGGGAGGGGGGGGGGGGGGGGAGGGGGGATGTTGCAGAGCCGCTGCCAGGCAGCGGGAGGGGAGGAGGTGTCTGGAAGAAAGAGCCAGTCAGGACCGGTTCGGAAGGGGTGGGGAAGCATGTGTTTGCAGCAGGCAGACCTTTCTGCAGACATTGTGGCTTTGTGAGTTGACTGCGGAGGCCTTGTGTAGGCAACGTGTATTCGAATGTATGCGTTGTTTCTTTGCGATCATGGGTCTGTGTGAACTGCTGACCGCAAGAAACAGGAATGCGTTGCTGAAAAGATTTTGCAGTCCAGAGTGCTTGTTTGTGGTTGTGTGGTTGTGTGGCTGGCTTTTTGCCAAATTCACTGTTTCTAGCTCCAGCTCTCTCTCTCTCTCTGAAAGTTTAGTGGATGGCTAACAGATTAAGCCAAGACAAAACAGACAAAACAAAGTCAGAATTTTGAAGAAAATTCAGGGCCGACGTGAGGTGGAAACAGAGGTTGGCGCAAGAATGAAAGGAGACTCAGAGGAAGGGGACCGAGAAAGCAGAAGATAAATAACAAATCCCTTTCCTAGGGAAGAAATTCCTGAGTGGGAGGGTAAGGAAAAGCATTGCACACTTCAGAAATGGGCCCCCGGAGAAGCCCA
This sequence comes from Acomys russatus, assembly GCF_903995435.1. Lineage (NCBI taxonomy): Eukaryota > Metazoa > Chordata > Mammalia > Rodentia > Muridae > Acomys > Acomys russatus. The sequence continues at coordinate 49,671,273 of NC_067149.1, read as the reverse complement.
GTTTTTCTAATACTGGGTGAGGGGTGGTGTTTGCCCAGCCCCCTCACTTCTCTACTGGCATGTGTCCTCTTGAATTGTGGCTGTTTAATGTGTATACTTTGGTTACACCAGGGTGTTTAAAATCTTAACAATTATCGTGAGAAGAATATAAACTCTTTCTTCTTCCTCCTCCTTCTCTTCCTCTCAACCCTCCCCCATCCCACCCCCCACCCCCTGTACAGGCTGGCCTCGAACTCAGATCCACCTGCCTCTGGTCTCCCGGTGCTGGGACTAAAGGTGTTTGCCACCATCTCCAGGTTAATATAAGCAGTTCTTAGCGGGTATGGGAGGGTGGTTGGACACAGTGGGAGAATGCTGATTTTGATCTGAGATTCTTGGAACAGGATAGACAATTGCTTTGGTGACAATGTGTCAGGTGCATGAGTTATTTCAAAAGCAGAGATGCTGAAATGCCTCCACACTCCATGAACTACTTTTTTTTTTGGTTTTTTGAGACAGGGTCCATGAACTACTATTATTGCTATGACTGCTGGGAGATGTTCAGGGTAGTCTAATACTGGGTGGTAGCCACAGGAAGTGGACCTTCTGTCTGGATCAGGCAGGGTTGAAGAGAGAAGCCAGAGTTTTGTTGGGCTAGCTCTCTTTTTCAGACTGTTTCACTGTGTAGCCCTGGCTGGCCTCAAACTGACCATGTAAACCAATCCAGCCTTGAACTCAGATTCACTTGCCTCTTCATCTCCAGTGCTGCAAGTAAAGGTGAGCACCTATAGTTTTTTTGGTTTTGGTGTTTTGGCTTTTCAAGACAGGGTCTCTCTGTGTAGCCTTGGCTGTCCTGGACTCCGCTTTGTAGACCAGGCTGGCCTCCAACTCACATCAATCCACCTGCCTCTGCCTCCCAAGTGCTGGGATTAAAGGCGTGAGCCACCACCTCCTGACTTCAATATACTTAATGTCAAATTTCAACTACTTGGTGTCTTCCTTTCCCAGCATTTTCTTTCTCAGTTTTAAATGTACAAAACTAGAAATCGCCACCATTACACACCCGAGATGACTTTTGCTCTGTTCCCTTAATCTGCTTCTTCTTTTCTTCAGCCTTTCCCTAAGCCCTTTCCTTCCAGCCTCCTGTTTTTCTTGGTTACCTGATTTTTTTTTTTCCGAGACAGCATTTCTCTGTGTAGCCTTGACTGTCCTGGACTCACTTTGTAGTCCAGGCTGGCCTTGAACCTACAGCGATCCGCCTGCCTCTGCCTCCCGAGTGCTGGAATTAAAGGCATGCGCCACCACACCCGGCTTTGGTTCCCTGATTAATCCATTTTCCCCTTTTCTTTTTTAATTAAAAACCAACCAACAAACAAACAAACCAACTTTTTGCAGGCTTGTCTTTCCCCATAGCTTTCATGGTGTCTTTGTCTCCAGCAGACTGGTTGCAGAGGTAACTCACAGGCCTGGGAGGCAAAAGAGGAAATTCTCCTTCAACAATTCCATCAGCCTACAGAAGACTTAAAGCTGTCCTGCACATCCCCTTTCTATCACGGAGTCTCTCCGTGTCCCCACCTTAAATCCCACCCTTCCCCCCCTTTATCCCATGACATCATTCCTCACCAGCTGTGACTGTCGGGGACACTGACCTACTTTCAGCCAGTCTATTAGACACTAAATCCTGGTTTTTCTACTCAGCTGGATTTTCTGCTTTTCCTCCCCCCCACCCCATGTCTGCTGGTCCCCTGGCACCTTGAAATATTTTATGGTCTCAGAAAAAATAGTTTTACTTTTCCTATCCAAAGAGCAAGAGTCATAATGATATACAAAAGCAAATCTACTTCTGACTTAAATGGATTTACTTATCACTCATCAAAACAGAACCTATATGTATCTAAAGAATCATGCGCCTATTAATATTGCTTATTGAATCTTTATAGGTGATACTTAGCTAATGGATTCTTATGTCCTGTAGAAATTTTGAACATAATACCACTATATATATATATATATATATATATATATATATATATATATATATATATATATTTTTTTTTTTTTTTTTTTTTCGAGACAGGATTCCGCTGTGTAGCCTTGGCCATCCTGGACTCACTTTGTAGACACACAGCGATCCGCCTGCCTCTGCCTCCTGAGTGCTGGGATTAAAGGCGTGCGCCACCACGCCCGGCCTAATACCACTATATTTTTCCACACATTTTTCACTGCCATTAAAGAAGTAAGCCAAAATGATAAGCACAGATAACACAATTAAACCTAAGAAGTGAAAAACCTGAAGGCATCAAGTTTGTAGTCTTTGGATCCGTGGCAAGAAGACTTGGAATAAATTATAGCAAACTTGGCCCTGCCACATACCAGCTGTGTGACTTTAGACAGGATACTTAACATCTCTGTGCCTTGGACTGTTTATTTGCAAAGGAAGATACTCCAAATCCAGGAAGATTGTTAACACTTAAAGGGCTTGATGTATGTAAGCTTTCTTAGAAGGTTCCACATCCTGAAACAGGCTTATTGTGACACTGGGGACAGGGATAACAATGCATTCCAAATACTTCTGTGGTTCTTTTGACTAGCTTAAGTCTGCACTCACTATTAACTGAGCCAGTATCTACCTCATGTACCCAGCAGGTCAGAAAAGCTTTGCCTCAGGCTGGCTTTGAACAACTTGCTTAAGATTGCTCTCACTCTTCCAGCCTCCATGTCCCAAGTACTGAGATTTGTGGGCATTTGCCACCACGCCAAAGTTTCTTGTATGTGCGGTAAGCACTCTACCCACCGACAGAGCTACACCAGCATACCTATGTGCTGTGTCTGCCCTGCACCTATGTGTGTGCTTCATGTGTGTGCTGGGCATTCCCTATAGGAGTCCCTCAGATGGAGTTACAGACAATTTTAAGCCATTATGTGGGTGCTGGGAAGTGAACCCTGGTTTTCTGGAAGAACTGCCAGTGCCCTTCTACACTGAGCCCTGAATCTCTTGAGGGTCTTGCCTCTGTTTCCTGAGTGCCGAGATTACAGGCATGTGACACCTCACTGGCTAATCCTATTTAGTTTTACTACATTACTGGGTGTTTGTTTTGTAGTTTAGGCTAGCCTCAACGTCAATAGGCAGCTGAACATGACCTTGAATTCTACTCAAGCCCTGTTTTTCTCTTTTTTTTTTTTTCCTCGTTTCCTCACTGTCTTGTCTGGCTTAGCATTGGCCTGTTTAGAATAAAACTCAAACTGAAAGAGAAGAGAAGCCAAGAAAAGAGGCAGTTCAGGGATTCTGGTGTGGCGCAGGCCTTTAATCCCAGCACTAGGGAGGCAGAGGCTGGTGGATGGCAGTGAGTCTACAAATAGAGTCCAGGACAGTCAAGGCTACACAGACAAACCCTGTCTGGTAAAAACAACAGCAACAAAAAGCCCCAATAAAACAAACAAACAAACAAACAAACAAAAAAGCAGAGACAAAAATAAATAGCTCAATGATTTTTTTTTTTTTTTGAAGCCAAGAGAGTAGAAATAATTTTAAAAAATGAAGAAAGCAAGCAGTAGGGAGAATTTGGGATTACCTTCAATCCCAACGCGTTGGAGGCACAGGCAGGTAAGATCTACAGTGAGCTCTTGTCTCAAGAACAGAACGGAAGGATTTGGGTAGAATAAACTTTCTTTGAATGGAGGACAAGAACATGAACTTCAGCAACCAGTGGTCCCTCCTTACATTCTTTCCATTATTTCAAAAACAGAAAGGAAAGGAGCAAGGCGACCAAAAGGACTAGTAGCATCACGTGGTGCTGGCCCTTTAGCATGCTTGAATTAATTAAATCTGTGTCTGTTCATTAGCCGGTCCTGCGCTTCTGGAGAAAGATGGCAACAGCCGTTCTGTGACTTGAGTGTAATCATTTCTGTGTCCATAGGTCTACCAAGTCAGCCCTGTTTTCCTACACCAAGTGAGGAATCCTTTTTTTTCCCCCTTCCACCTCCCTTTATTTGGTATTACATCTTACTATGAGAGAGCATGTTGTTTCCAAAATTGATATACGTGAAAATACCCTGGATGAACGAGCAGTCAAGAGGACAAGAAATTATCACCAGTGATTTAATCTCATTGTCTCACCTTTCTCCTGTGTGTGTTTGTGTGTGTTTCTCCTATGTGTGTGTGTGTGTGTGGGGGGGGGGGCTAGCAATATTTACTTAACCGTATGAGGTTGCTGGAGGCTTCTGAGATTATAAATGTTGAGTGCTTTTAAGAAATAAGAGGGCTAGCCTGGTCTACAAAGTGAGTCTAGGACAGCCGAGGCTACACAGAGAAAACGTTTCAAAAAACAAAACAAAAAAGAAAAAAATAGTATTTTGCAGAGGAACTTTCTTGTGTGTACTAATTACTTGGCTTGGCTATTAAAAATGCAGAGTTGGGAATAGTTTTAGAAGCTTTATGGCTCAAGAACTGCAGTTGATTCAGGTTGGAGGTGGGGACCACACAACCTGCATTTTAAGCAAGCATCCCAGGTGATTCCTGGCAGGGGTGGGGGAGTGAAGGGGGAGGGGTTTCACAACGGGATGCAATTAAAGAAAGGGAGGGGCGTTCACCCCGCTAAGATGTCCATTCTTTCAATGTTACCATTCTGTGTTTCTGCCACTCTGGGAGCTTCGTGCCTTTCCTGACCCATCTTTCTTTGTGTCTGCTCTGAGCAGCAGCGCGGTTAGAGAGAAGTATGCAGTTTAATGTGCAGAAATGGAAAAGAGGAGGGGTGTGGGTGAGGCAAGGTTTGACCAGTGTTTAGCTATTCTAACTGCGAAGTCTGTGCCTGGCTGGTTCTAGCCGGCTTACTCCGGAGGAAGTCGCAGGGAGAAGTGGACTCAGCAGCTCCTTGTTTGCCAGTGGAGGTTCTGACCAGACAGACACTCGCACTTTTTCTCCAGCCACATGAATTTTGCAGTTAGACAGGCCATAAAAGAACACAGTTTTAGGTGCTGGTAACCACCCTGGGATTCAGAGATTGTATTCTGTTTTTGCAGTTCTCTTTTGCTATTTTGAGTGCTTCATTTTTAATCAAATCCCAGCTTGTGTTTCCTTGTCTTGGACCTCAGAAGGAGATTTGCAACAGATGGTGCCTACAGGGCATTTAAGATTTTTCCTTGTTTTACAATCTAGAAAAAAAAAGAAAAGAAACCACAAATTTGCTGTGGCTCCGTGTGTGAATTGTGTTGTGCTGTGTGTGTGTGTGTGCGTGTGCGCGCGTGCGTGTGTGTGCGTGTGCGCGCGTGCGTGTGTGTACACACACGCCAGAATACAACATACACTCGTGCAGAGAAGCAGGACCTAGGTACCAGGATCTGGGTGGAGTGCTCCATGCCTGTAATCCTTCTCCATCACAGAGAGCTCCAGGCCTGCCAAGGCTATGGGAGACCTTTTTTCCCTCCAGCCAAACTAAATCCCAAACAAAACAACAAAAACAAAACAAACAACGGCAAACACACCCACACACACACACATGCACACACACCAGACTTGAGCCCAGTGTCGTGGCACCCCTGTGATTTCAGCACTGGGGAGGCTGAGACAGGAGGATCATGAGTTCCAGATCAGCCTAGGTTACTCGGTAGTGAGACTAAGTCTCAAACAAAAAGCAGAAACAACAGAAACAAGCAAAAGACTAATAGAGTTGGTTGGATCTGGGCTGGGAAATCTTATAGGATAGTGAAGAGATCTACTGGGCCTGGTGACCCACACCTTTAATCCCAGCACTTGGGAGGCCAGAGGCAGGCGAATCGCTGTGAGTTTGAGACCACCCTGGTCTACAAAGTGAGTCTAGGACAACCAAGGCTAAACAGAGAAACCATGTCTTGGAAAAAAGAAAAAAGAAAGAAAAAAGGAAAGAGAATAGTTCCTATGCATGGAGACAAGTGGAGGAGAATGCTGAATGCTAGAGAGAAAGGAGAGGCAGCGAGGATCCTGAGGTCTCAAAGGGAAAAAAGAAAAAAGAAAAAAAAAAAAAAGATAGGGAAGAGATCATCAGAGATCCAACTCTATGGGCAATATCTTTGAAGTTTTCTCAAAGTTCATCTTTCCCCTGACCAAACACTTCCAAACTTAATAATGGCTTCACACCCAAGGGCAGATATTCAAATATAATTATCTGTATTTCTGTCACACATATCTAAACATATTTCCCTTTGATTGCTACCCAACTATTTTGGTATCAACTTGAATACTAAGCACTATTTATTGAGCTCCTATAAGTTATGTTAACATGCATTAAGTTTGGGTAACTCCATTAACGCTCACAATTTAATAACACAGTGCTAATAAAACCATTATTTTCTGGACGGAAAAAAAAAAGAAAGGAAAGCCGGGCGTGGTGGTGCATGCCTTTAATCCCAGCACTCGGGAGGCAGAGGCAGGCAGATCGCTGTAGGTTCAAGGCCAGCCTGGACTACAAAGTGAGTCCAGGACAGCCAAAGCTACACAGAGAAACCCTGTCTCCAATAAATAAACAAACAAACAAATAAATAAAACAAAATAAAGGCTTATGGAGACTAAGCAACAGTCCCATGTGGATTTAGGTGACCTGACAGCCTCCCAAGCAATATTAATTCATCAGTGGGAGGCTGGGAAGCCTTGTGCATCAGTTAAGAGCACCGACTATTCCTCTAGAGGACCTGGGTTCAATTCCCGGCACCCACACTTCCGGCTAATAACTATCTGTGGTCCCTATGGGAACGCAGGTGATACACAGGCATGTAGGCAAAACAGCCACATAAAGTAATAGTTAAAAAAATTTTTTTTAAAAAGTAGGTATATATATAAGCCGGATGTGGTGGCGCTTGCCTTTAATCCCAGCACTTGGGAGGCAGAGGCAGGTGGATCACTGTAAGTTCGAGTCCAGCCTGGTCTACAGAGTTAGTCCAGGACAGCCAAGGCTACACAGAGAAACCTTGTCTCAAAAAAACAAAAGTGGGTATATAACTAAATCAAGTCAAGCCACCCAGAACACTTATAATGAAGTGTATCTTCAAGGATGAGCTGTCTTTGAAACATAGCAGGCAGGAAGCCTCCATGACAATGTTGGAGCCTATGCGTGGCCATTGCTAGCATTGGGCTCACAGACGGGAACCCAATTTCAGCACCACCACATCTAAGACAACCTGGGTCAGGGTAATCTTGAGTTCTCCTGAAAATTTCACCTGGAAGCTCTACGAGTCCAGTTTAGGAGCTGACTGTTATAAAGTTGGGTAGCAGCTTATATGAAGTGTTGATTACAATGTTAAGGCCTATCTGAAAATGCACTGGGGTTTGTAAGACCTGGGGGCTAGGTCCTACTTCTCAGAGCCCAATGAGACACGAGAGTCCAGCCCGATGCAAACAGCAGGGGGTGCTTTATTGATCCATCGGACAGGGTCTAAGAAGCTCTATAAGCTGGAGACCCCGAGTAAGCAAAGCTTGGGTCTTTTATACCCTTACAGAAGCAGAATTGCTGGTAAGCAGAGTTGTTGGACCATGATTGGTTCTTAAGAATGCCCTTTAAAATGATTGGTTACTAGTTATTTTATCCCTGAGGGGGCAAGAGCTCAGTTTGTGACCTCATATGCTGTCAGGTGCTCAGGACAGGTATCAGGGTGTGACTATACTCAGAAAGTATAGACAAGCCCGAGGCCATCTCAGAAGGTACCGAGTGGCCAGGGTTGAAAAACAACTTTTCTATCTTTTCAGGTTTTGCTAGCATACATTAAACTTAATATTCCATACATTGAGATCATGTAGGGGCAGCAGTAACACAGTGGATGATAGATAGCATTTTAAGACTGCAAGTGGCCAGTGAATTGATAGTACCTAGAGCTTCAGCCGCACAACCTACTTTTTTCTGGAAGGTGTATGGTTACTATCAGCTGGATTCTGTTACAGTAGAAGGGACAAGCTATTCATGCTAGGTGCAACTTTTCCCTCTGCCAATTTCCGTGCACGTGTTTGTGTGTTCCTGCATGTGCACGCACGAGTGCACGTTTGTCTGCTAGCTTTTCATTGTGGTCAAATTTCCCCTTATTACAAAATGCTTTAAGAAGGCGTGCTCTTTGGCTGAACATGCTCTGTGTCCCAGGGGACTGGCTCTCAGAGCAGCTCCTTCCGTGCTTCTTCTGAAGGCAGTGTGTGTGTGTCACACTGCACAGTTGCTCCTACAGATGTGTGCTTTCTGAAGAGGGTCCGATACTTTAGGCTGCTCTCAGTGGTATCACAAAGAGTAGCAAGCAGGTGCTCTGAGTCAGGCAGCGCTATGTACAGTCTTTGAGTTTAACAACTGTATATTAGAAACACTTAAACTGCACCAGTACCTAACGTGTTCAGGTTTGTATGGTATTTGTTGCATTCAGTGTATGTTTTAGCGATGATTTAGGATGCAAACATTACCCGCTGTTCTATATATGCAAATTTGAATATCCCCAAGAGCATCCTAGGTCCAACTACCATAGATATTGAAGGACTGTTGTGCTTAACTAGCTCCTTATGACAAACAGTTCTAAATAAAGTAGGTCACTGCCCTCCCCCCCCCCCCCCGCCCCGAAACAGAGTTTCTCTGTGCAACCTTGGCTGTCCTGGACTCGCATTGTAGACCAGGCTGGCCTCGAACTCACATCGATTCACCTGCCTCTGCCTCTCAGAGTGCTGGGATTAAAGGCCTGTGCCACCACCGCCCGGCGGTAACTCCTTCTTAAAATCACCATGGTGGCAAGTTTATTTCAGAAGATCACATCGGTAGTGGAGCCATCCATCCAATGCCAGTAGTGTGGTACAGCTCTTGAAGTTTTGAGTATACACATATATGGAGAGGAAGAGGCAGAGACAGGCCACACTTGTGGAAAGTGGTCCTCCAGTTTGGCAGAGGCGGACAGGCGCCTTTACTTATCCACTGAGCAATTTCACACCCACCGTCTAGAGCAGTGGTTCTTAACCTTCCCAAAGCTGTGACCCTTTAATACAGTTCCCCACAGACAGAAAATTATGCTCATCGCTACTTCTTAACTGAAATTTTGCTACTGTGAAAGGGTTGAGACCCACAGGTTGAGAGCCTCTACCCTAGGCTACGCTACTGGTCTTTAGGACTCAGTACCTGAAATCGGCAGCGATGGCCATACTCCCCCTAACCGCCAAGATGATGAAATAACTAAGAAGCATGGAGGGACGTTGTTGGCTGAAGTGATTTGAGATGCGGGTACAAACTGCTGGACCTGTAGTTTTTTATCTGGGATCTCTGGTGGCTGAAGTTATTTAGGGATGAATCTCAGTGTGAGGAAGGGGCGTCACTCCCCTCCCTTGGTCTCACTTATGGTGTACAGAAGGGAGTTAAGTAGTGGAGCATGGTCAAATGCTTAGCCTCTTTTTTGACGATGATTTTTAAATAGTTTCAGGATCTAGGAAAGGTGCCTAAATACATGATCGGTTTATTCTGCTATCAACTCGGCGAGATCCTTGTAGGTTCATGATGGCTCTTAAGAGGCCAAGCTGGCTCTAGCTTCCTTGTGTGTCTTTGAACCTGCTCAGCCCACAGAATTTATGGTGTCGTGTCTTTTCTTTTGTGGCACAGGGTCGCCTGTGACCCTCCTGCCTCAGCCTCCCTTAGCGTACTACGCTCGGCTGAGGCTGCGTTAAGGCGCCTTTCCATTACAGAGAGGTATTGTCTTGGGTGCGTTCGCGGATCAAGACTATTACGGTTACCATCATCTTTGTCCCCAAACCTCTTGCCTTCTGGTGAGGCAGGACGCCAGGGAGGACTGCTGGCGCCACTGCGGGCGGCTCGAGTCCCCAAGCCAGACCTGGCGCGGGAGGCTTGGCGGGGTCGGCGGGCATCAAAGCGCGCACCGGCCGCTGCCCGAGGAGGGGCTGCGCGGGCGGGAGGGCGCACAACGGCAGGGCCTACTCTCGCGGTGCCGAGCAGAACAGACCTCGCCCCCCGCCCGTTTTCCCTGGCTCCGAAAAGACGGTTTGGGGGGCGGGGGGGGGGCGGAGGCGCGCCATGGGAGTGCCCGCGTGCCCCCTTGGCGGGCGAGCCAGCTCGAGTGCCCCACGGCTCTCCTCCCGCCCGCGAGGCGGTCTCCACCTCGCAGGTGTCAGTCCGCCGGGCTTGCGCGCTCGCCGCCCCGCCCCCCGCCGCCCTCCGCCCGCGAGTGCGGCGCCGGGGGGCGGGGCCGCGCGGGTCCTCGGCTCGGGCGGGGGGCGGGGGGCGCGGGGCGGCCTCGCCGGCGTCGCGCGCTGTGTGTGTGTGTGTGTGTGTGTGTGTGTGTGTGTGTGTGAGAGGGGTCGCGCGCGCGGTCGGCCGACAGGCGAGTTGAGTGAGGGAGCGAGCGAGCGAACGAGCGACGGCCGGGCGTGAGCGTGTGGGAACGGGAGTGCGGGCGCGGGGCGGGGGAGGGAGAGGGAGGGAGAGGCCGGCCGACCGCGAGGCCGTGAGAAAGTGGGCGAGTGGGCGCGGACGCGCGGCCTGGCTGCGGGAGCCGGCGGCGAGGAGAAAAGGAGGCGGCTCCCAGCATCCCGCCCCCCTCCCCCTCCTCAGCGGACTTCCCGCGGCCCGCGTTAGCTCGGAGGCGGCGGCCTGCGGGGCAGGCGAGGGAGGAGCCGGCGGCCAGGTGAGCGGCAGGCCACCGGGGGCGGCGGCGAGGGCGGGGACGTGGGCCGGGGAGGGGGGGCGCGCGCCTTCCAGCCCGAGGCTTCGGCCGGCGACCCGGAGCGGAGCTCGGCGGCGGGGAGCGGCCGGGGCGGGCGCCGGAGGCGGGTGGTCGCTGGGTACCAGAGTCGGTGGGGAGCGAGGCGGAAGCTGGGAGTCGGCTGCTTGCGGGAGGGGGCGTGAGGCGGTGATCGCGGCGTGAAATTGTCTGGCTTCCCGTGTCGCCGAGGGGGTGTGGTAAGCTTGGGAATGCTGCCTAGAGTAAAATCTGCGGGCTGCTCGCTCGGCAGTCCTCAGGGGTGTGGTTGTCGCCGCTGTCCCTGATTCCTGCGAAGATTTTGATGTGGCCGAGGCAGGAGGATGCTGTGAGCCTCACCCTGATGTTACTACGTCCCTCCCAACGTGTAAAATTTAAAGAGGCGGTCAGCTACTTCCATTAAAACAAACCAAAAAACAAAACAGCCTTCTGAACAAGAAGGAGGTGACTAAATAATTGAATGTTTGACTCTAGGAGAAATGCCCCATCCCCCCAAATAAGATAAAGGACAACTTCAGTCCATTTAATTTAATGTTTTTCATCCCAGGTTTGCCATCTCTGTATTCTGTTCTGTTTGTATTCATGAATAGAGATGGGGCGTTAATTCTGTTTCATCAAGGGGGGTGGGTGGGGGGGAGTTAAGCTGTGTGTAAAGTGAATGTAAATTCATCAATGTAATTTTATTTTTCCAGCAATTGCCTACAGTTTTCCCAGTGTCTCTGAAGTTGGGTTAAATTCCACATCTATGTGGAAAGTGTATCAATGTAGTAAGGAAGATTTTTGTTGTTGTTGTTCTTGTTGGCTTTTTTTCTTTCTGGACATTCTTAATCATTAAATGCCATTTAAGGCTTTTCTCTTTCACAATGGGTAGCTTGAAGGTTATTTCCTCTGTTTTAAAGCAATCTCTTAAGCAATTAATTGACAATACTTTGTAAGATACTTGGAATAAAACAAGGAAATTTCAGTCCTAGATATTGGAGATTTAACTTTTAAAAGAAGCCATCGTTGAACCCTCCTAGTAGTTTCTTGGTTATTTTGTCAAGTGTTTTGAAGTAACCTGTTTATTCTTTGTCAGTATTCTCATTATTTTGGTTGTTAGTTTGGCAGACTTTCTTTTTTCCATCTCTGTTTCTTTCTACTTGTTGATAGCCTCTTTAGGTGCTGGAGTCCATGTGTTTTGTCCGACTCTGACAAAATAATTAAGAGGTGAAGATCAAGTCCTGTCACATAGTCTCCTACTCAGTCAAGAACCACTGCTTAGTCCCCTAAGAAGCTCAGTCTTAGCCCACGGCCCCGCAGCTATCAGTCTGGCTCCTGTTAGTTTACACTGGACACTTTAATGGGAAACATTTTTGAGTCCCTATTGAGTACTTTCACTTAAGTGCTTGCATAGGGAATAGGGGTGGGAGAATGACAAGACCCCCCCCATACCCCCCACCCCCCCCACATTTCGTCTTTGGCAGTTGAACCGCCGCTGGGCCCTGAACATTGAGGCAGGGTCTGAGGGCAAGGAACAGTTTCTTCTTTTTGAGAATCAGTAACTTTGCTCAGGGGGAGTAGGCATAGGGCCAGAAGGTGGGTGGAGGGAAAACTGTGACTACTTGTGAAGAGTGAGGGAAAAACAAAATATAAAGAGAATGGATTTTATTGTAAGTTGCTTGCGATTGATGTTTTGGGAGCACTTTAGTAATGTGGATTCCTAGGGAGGCTTTTCTGGCAGGAGAGTTTACAGAGCATTCTGTAAATGAGATTAAGTCACAAAGATTAAAAATTTAAGAAACCAAAGTCAGTGCTTCAAGAGAGGCTGAGTAAGGTTAGGTATATATGTTAAAGAAACATCTTTCCTTGCTTGGAAATTGCTTGCTTGTCATATTCAGATCTTTGAGAAATAATATGAACCCCCCCCCCCCCCAAATTGCCTGTATCTTAGATCCATGTGCCATTGGTGGCTGCACAGGTTAGGTTTGTAGAAAAGACTTTCTAGCTTCATGGTAATGAACGCCAGGCTGTTACTTTTGATGTTTCCCAGTGTTTTTCCTTTCTCACAATTGGCTTAGGCACAAAAGCTACAATCTAGGCACCCCATTTCCTTAGATACTGGAGTCCATCCCCCCCATGGGCTCCCCCATACTAAAATGCTGTTTTTGTTCTTCCAATTTTAACTGAAAACCAAGAAAACAACAGTACCTCACCCTGCCCTCAGAGTATTTCTCTGTATAACTGGCTGTTCTGGAACTCACTCTGTAGACTAGGCAGCTAAAGAGTTTTGTTTGTTTTTTGAGGTGGGTCTCACTATACAACTCTGGCCTCAAACTCAGGTGAACCAGGTTGCTTGAATTCTGCTTCACAGGTTGCTCGGATTAAAAGTGTGTGTCACCATGCCAGCTGTATTAGTCTCCCACCCCAGCCGCTAATGTTGTACCCGGTGGGGCTTTGTGTATGTTAGGCAAACTATCACCCCCTTTTATTAAGGAAAATTGGAAAAATTAACTATTAATGTTGAAAGTATATTTTTTTTGTTTTGTTTTTTTTTTTTGTTTTTTGTTTTTTGTTTTTTTTGGTTGTTGTTGTTAAGGTGACCAAGTTAAGGTGACCTGACTTGAAGAAATTTAAAGGAAGCAGCCTTCCTAATGCTGTGGCCCTTTAATACAGTGTTTAGCTTACTTCGTCCTTTTTATTCAGATCTAGATCTAGCCATGGAATACTCATGCTGCTGATATGGAGGGAGGCTCTCCCCATTTCAGGTGAACCTTCTGGAAACATGCTCATAGGCACACTCAGATGCATTTCCAAGGAGATTCTAAGCCCAGGCTGACATTGAAGATTAACCATTGCAGATGGTTAGGTTACACTTGCATCGCATGGGGATACACATTGTCTGGTATTTAACTTGTGTTTCACACAGCTAATTCAAGCAGATTTCTTCTCAGTTTTTCTGTGGCAAGTGTGTGTGGTGCTTTCAGAGGCCAGAAGAGGGTGTCAGACCTGAAGCTGGAGTTACAGGTGCTTGTTAGCCAAATCCCACACGGCTGCTGGGAACCAAACCCTGGTCTCCACACCCCACACTTGCGTGTGTGTACACACACACACACACACCTTAATCTTATCCCTTATCTTGGCAATCCGATACGTACTGTGGACTGTGTTACCAGATATTACTCTGTTTTCATAGTTTGCAGTCCGGTTTCATTAATCATGGTACTGTTGTAATTTTGGTTTTTCTTTTTTCTCTTTTTCGAGACAAGGTTTCTCTGTGTAGCCTTGGCTGCCCTAGACTCACTTTGTAAACCAGGCTGGCCTGGAACTCACAGGGACCCGCCTGCCTCTGCCTCCTGAGTGCTGGGATTAAAGGCATCCAGCAGCATGCCAAGTATATTTTTGATTTTTTGAGTCAGGGTTTCTCTTTGTAGTCCTGGCTGTCCTAGAACTCACTCTGTAGACCACGCTGGCCTGGAATTCAGAGATCAGCCTACCTCTGCCTCCTGAGTGTTGGGATTAAAGGAGTGTGCCACCACCCACGCCACAAAACAAAACGTGGAATTGCTATCCAACATATATAAGGCCACTTGTCTCATACTGCTATGCTCTCCCATTTTGGGTGGCATTTGAGTTTTTTGTATTATATCAGAAAACTGCATTTTGGAAGCTTATGTAAGTTTTCCCCAACAGTATTGGTAATTTTACCTTAGATGTTTTGGACTGCTCAGTTGTTAGCTTATTTTGTTGACATAATTTAGTCATCCTCTTGAGCTCCAGTAAATGAGTAGTTTTCAAATGGCTTTATCAAAGCCAGTAATGTCTGGAAAGGAAATCTGGGGGAGGTTTGGCATATTTTGTCTTAAATGTGAGGAGCTACTCTGTGCTTTGTACCTCAAACTTTTCCCCCCCTGAAACTTTGTGTCATTTTCTAGAGATACTTTGTAACAATCCTCTTTAAGTAAACATTGGATTTTTTTTGTTTCAATTTTAGAATTTATTTATAGTTGACTATAGATAATAGACCAAAAGTTGGGAATTTGATAGCTAAAGCTACAGTTTAAGAAAAGGTTAATGTTTTTCTGATTAGAATTGGAAGAATGTAAAATCTTGCAGTTCACTTAGGGTTTTTATTACATTTTTTTCTACTTTTCTTTTATTACAATAAACACTTGGCCATTTTCACTAACTTTAATCATCCATTTTCAGAATATTGACTATGAAACTGAGCCTACATCCATTTGATGACAATTCCTAATAATTTAGCCCCTTGATAATTACCATTCTAGGTTCTATCTCATGATTTTGACTAGTGCAGGTACCTCATTACAAGTAGAACCATGCCTTGTTATTCTGTAATTGTCATCTTTACATTATGTGTTTTATATTATGTCTTTCCTGTGTATATATGTGTACTCTGTGTGTGTGTGTGTGTGTGTGTGTTGTTCCCAGTGGAGGCCAGAAGAGGGTGCCAGATCCTTTGGAACTGGACTGAAAGCAGCAGGTCATCTTAACACTGAGCCTCCATAATTTCTGGCATCGGCATACACCTTTAATCTTAGGAGGCAGAGATAGGCAGATAGGAGTTTGAAGCCAGCCTGGTCTACAGATTGAGTTCCAGGGCAGCCAAGGCTATACAGAGAAACCCTGTCTTGAAAAACAAAACAAACGCTGAGCGTGGTGACAGAGGCAGGCGAATCTCTGAGTCAAGGCCAGCCTGGTCTACAAAGCGAGTCCAGGACAGCCAAGGCTGTTACACAGAGAAACCATGTCTCAACCCCGCCCCCCCCAAAAGAATAAATTTTTGTGTTCTTCCCCTCCCACCCCGCCTGCTTGCCTGCTAGCTCATGTGCCAATGACATTTTAGTTGTTCCTGACATGTAGATATTATGAATAATGCTTCTGTGAGTGTAGATGTTTACAACAAGACCTATTTCGAACCCTGCTTTAATTTTTTTCTTTTTTGAGTTTTCAAGACAGGGCTTCTCTGTAGCCTTGGCTGGTCCTGAACTCACTTTGTAGACTAGGCTGGCCGCCTCACAGCAATCCGCCTGCCTCTGCCTCCCAAGTGCTGGAATTAAAGGCGTGTGCAACCATGCCCGGCTCCTGCTTTAAATTTTGAGTTGAGGGTCTTTGTAGCCTAACTTCGCCTCAGAGTCATTCTTAGCCTCTTTTATGCTGGGGTGTGTGGTCACTCACAACACACAATGCTTCATTATGGTTTGGGCTTGCATTTCCTCTTAAGTGGTGTCAAATTTCTTACTCATGGCATTTAAAGAATGGTTTATTTCACTTGTGTTTATGTGTTTATGCTTGGGCTGGAGGTCAGAGGTACTCTGTTTTCATCCTGGGTCCCAGGGAGGGAATATGGGTCATCAGGCTTATGGCAAGTACTTTTACTGGTCAGAACCTCTTGCTGGCCCACACAGTGACAGTTCAGTATTGAGTTGTTTTGTCTTTGTATGTGCTGACACTATGTCTAGTTCTCTATCTTTAGTTTGGTATCTTCAGGTAGAGTATATCATATTTAAATATTGATTCCGTAGTTGAATCCTTTGTTCATTCTACTTCTTTTTTTTTTTTTTTTTTTTTTAATTTTGAGACAGGGTCTCTCTGTAGCTGTGGCTGTCCTGGACTCACTTTGTAGACTCACAGTGATCTGCCTGCCTCTGCCTCCTGAGTGCCGGCATTAAAGTCGTGCACCACCCCGCCTGACTTCCACTTGTTTTCTTATTTGGTTGCATGGTTAATTTTTGGGATAGAACAGTTTGTTCTTCTAGTAGAATTTTGTTCTCTACGTAGCTCTCTACATAGTGCTAGCTGTTCTGGAACTCACTCTGTAGACCAGGCTGGTCTCAAACTCATATCTGCCTGCCTTGGCCTCTCAAATGCTGGGATAAAGGTGTGAGCCACCACGCTAGGCATTAGTAGTTTTGTTTTGTTTTTTTAAATATAGGAATGCTCAGATGCCATGCAAAAGAAATAGCAACATAAAGAAAAATGATGGTCTTGTTAGTGTGAAGAGAAACTTGTATACACTTGATAATCATTTCTTCTTTTTTAAAATTTATTTATTTATGATGTATACAGTGCTCTGCTTGCATGTACTCTTGCAAGCCAGAAGAGGGCGCCATATCACATTACAGATGGTAATGAGCCACCATGTGGTTGCTGGGAATTGAACTCAGGACCTTTGGAAGAGCAGGCCGCGCTCTTAACCACTGAGCCATCTCTCCAGCCCGATAACCATTTCTTGCTGACAGGTAACACAAGTGGTCAAGGAAATCATAACTTACTAAAACTTTTGAACATGGATAGGGTAAAATAAGAAAGTTAAGTAGCCCGTAACAATTTCCAGATGGCATTGTCATCACGATAAGAGTGTATGTTTTCTTATAAGAGGCCTAGACCAGTGGCTCTCAGCCTTCCTACATGAATCATAGATATCTGTGTTTTCTGATGGTCTTAGGTGGCCCTTGAGAAAGAGTCCGTTGCCCCAAAGGGATCATAATCCACAGATTAAAAACTACTATCCTAGAGGCTCCTGGCTTTACACAGCCATCAAGAGTCAAGCTCCAGTGCAGCAGTGGCTTTGTTAGGGTTGACCTCTGTCCTCTTCATTCAGGTGGGCTGCCAGGACTGTAGTCACAACACCCATATTCTGGTGCATGACGAAGGGAGGGCTAGAGAATAGGCTGCTAAAATATGACTTGTAGAAGCTGCAGTGTAATACTTTAACTCATTCAAGTCTTATTGACAAAAATTAGGACCATATTTAGCTTCAAGAAAGCCTATAGAAGATAGCCTGTTGTTTACATGGCAGTAAACAATTGCCCCTTGATAGTCACTTAAGGAGCAAGTACAGCTGTAACTGGCAGGCTCTGTTATAGAGTAAGGGGTTTGAAATCACTCTGATCTCTACTGCTTTGTCTTCAGATCAGTTATCCAGCCTGTCTGCTAACCAGCTTCACTGTCAGATGAAGACAGGACTAGTTTTGTTGGTTAAATTGTAAAGTAGCATTGTAATTGGTATCTATTGCCACCCAAAATGAGTTTTTTATCCAAATTCTCATTGATGTTCAATCCCGGGGTTTTACATGATGGGAGGCGAGAGCCAACTTCCTATGCCCTCCATGAGCACCGTTGTACATGGCGCCTGTACACACACCGCGCATAAATAAAAATATGGGGTAAGAACCAAGCAATCGAAGTAATGGGCTTCATATGGCATTTAAAAATTGTTGTTGTTATTAGATGTGCATTGATATTTTGCCTACATATATGTGAGAGGGTGCTTGGTCCTTTTGAACTGGATTTATAGACAGTTGTGAACTGCCATGTGGGTGCTGGGAATTGAATTCTAGTGCTTTGGAAGAGCAGCCAGTGCTGTTAACCACTGAGCCATCTCTCCAGCCCTTCATATGGCATTTTATACACATTTGCTCCTACTTGTCACTCCTCACCTCCCCTGCTATGTCCCTGCTTTCTCCATTAGCCCCCTTCCGCTTTTATGTTCCATACATGATATTGCCCTCTCCTCCCCCCACACTTAAGGCTTCATCTTCCCCTTCAATGGCCTCCTTTACAGTTTCATGACTCCTTATATATGCATACATATGAAAATGAAAGCCTAGGATCTGCATATGAAAGAAAACAATATTTGTCTTTTTGAGTCTTGTTAATTTTATATAATACTCTACTTTCCAGCCCCATTTTTCTTTTTAAAATTTACTTATTGTACATAGTGTTCTGTACTGCATGTACACCTACAGGCCAGAAGAGGGCACCAGATCTCGTTATAGATGGTTGTGAGCCACCATGTGATTGCTAAGAATTGAACTCAGGACCTTTGGAAGAGCAGTCAGTGCTCTTAACCTCTGAGCCATATCTGCAGCGCCTCCCCCCATTTTTCTATAAATACCATTTTTTTTTAAAGCTGAATAAAGTTCCACAGTATTGTGTATGTATGTATATATAATATATATTACAATTAATTAGCCACTCATTTGTACTTTGTTCCATTTCTTAGCTCCTTTGAGTTATGTAGAAGCAAACATGGACATGTAAGTATGTATAGTAGGATTTAGAGTTCTTTGGGTATTTACACAGAAGTGGTATGGCTGGGTCATATAGTACATTTTTGTTTGTTTCCCTGTTTGTTTTGTTAAAATCTCCATCCCGATTTCTGTAATTGCTGTACCTGTTAGTGTTCTTAGAGAAGTGAATAACCGTTTCTCTTTTCACCTCTTTTTGTTTTGGTTTTTCGAGATGGTTTCTGTTGTCCTGTTTGTCCTGGGCTCATTTTGTAGACCAAGCTGGCCTCAAAATCAGAGATACACCTGCCTCTGCCTCCAAGTGGTGGGATTAAAGGTGTGCGTCTCTTTTCATCTCATTATTATTGGTTGTTTCTTGGCAACCATTCTAATTGAAGAGATTGAATCAAAAGTATTTTTAATATGCATTTCCCTGAAGGTTCACAATATATTGGCCATTTTTATTTCCTTTTGAGAACTGTCGAATGTCCTTTATCATGCCTCCCTCTCCCCCCTTGTTTGCGACAAGGTCTCTCATTAACCCATTTATTGTTTGGAAGGTTTTTTAAAAAATTATTTCTATTTATATATATATATATGAGTGTCTGCCTGTGTGTATATTGATTGCACCATGTGTATGTTTGGTGCTGATAGAGGCCAGAAGGCATCAGGCCCTCTAGAACTAGAGTCATGAATGGTTGTGAGCCACCATGTGGGCAGTGGGCTCTGTGAAAACAGCACATGTTGAGCCATCTCTTTAACCCAACATATGTGTGTTTGTCTGTCTGTCTGTAAGAGCTTTTGTAGTTGTTTCTATAGTCTGGATATCAGTCATCATCTGAGGTATAATTGGCAAAGATTTCCTTCCATTCTGTAAGGCTGTCTTCACTCTGCTTTGCGGTATTTTTATTTCCATATAATCCTGTTTGTGCTGCTTGTGCTATTGGAATCCTTGGCAAGTTCTAACTTAAGCCTATATTTTGAAGTTTTACCCTATGTTGTGAAAACATAAAGTTTAAGAATTACTCTTGAGCACTGGCAGATCCTATTTATAGAAACTTGAGGAGGCTGGAGAGATGGCTCAGAGGTTAAGAGCACTGACTGCTCTTCCAAAGGTCATGAGTTCAATTCCCAGCAACCACATGTTGGCTCACAACCATCTATAACAAGATCTGTATACATAATAAATAAATAAATGTTAAAAAGAAAAGAAAAGAAACTTGAATCTGCTGGGCATGATGGCTGCTGAGCTAGTTGTATTACCAGCTCTGAAAGTTTTTTTTTTCTTAAATGATTTGAGTTCTTACAACTGAGGACTAAATCGTTAGATTCACTAGATACAGCTTGTAGATTGAGAGGTTTCTGCACAAATATTTGACCATCTGACGTATATAACTAGTGGAGAAGCCTGGTAAGGTGGCACATGCCTTTTAGTCAGGCCTACATGGTGTGACCCTGTTTCAAAAAACAAAGCAACAGCCAAAAACATGGTTGGCAGGATTGATTAGCAGGTATAGATGCTTACTGCCAAGGCTAGCCACCTGAGTTTGGTGGAAGGAGAGAACTGGCTTAGTTAAGTTGTCCTCTGACGTCTGTATGAGTGTATTGGCCCCTAAGTATCCCTCCTAACAACTGTAATAAAATATACTCTCCAAGTCATAGTGTGATAGTGCTATAGGATGGATATGGCAGTAGGCTGTGCGTTTCTAGCACATATAGATTGTCAAAGGAAGGGAGAGTCAGGAAAAACAGTTTTGTTAAACATTTCAGTCCAGAGTATTCTAAGTAGGTAGGTCTAAGAATACATTTTTTAAGTAACAGGAAGTATGAGAGAATAGTGTGGTGGTGCACAAGGGAGTGATGAGTGAAGAGACCAGTAAAATTTAGGCAACACAAAAGTAAAATTAACATTGTGTGCATGTGCGCCTTTGCAGAAGTGCCAAAGGAAGATGGAAGCAATAAATGGTGACTTAAGATTTTGAATTGACTGCCACAGTTAGGAGAGGTATATCAACTCCTATTGACCAGAAAAACAGCAGCTGTATGAATGAGTGACTTATATAATTGTGATGTTAAAAATCCAAATCTGTCAAGATGGCCAACAGCTCATAAACACGTGAGGAGGTGGAAGTTGCAATCTTCGAGCACACTAAGCAGGCTGAAGGTGTGGTGGGAATTTTGTGACTCTTTCCTGTGAGGCATGAGTCTTGGGAGCGGTTTGCACTTTAGCAAGGTCTTCAATTGATTGGATGAGACTTTTACACATCTTAGAAGATAATCTTTAAATGGGTGGATTATAGCTGTGAATCACTTCTACAAAATACCCTGAACATACAGACCAGTATATGATCAAACAGATGGGCATTGTAACCTAGCCGGGCTGATCAAAAATTTCAGTGATCATGATGGGTCCTAAAGCAGATGTAAATTAAGAAATTATAAGCTCAGTGAAGCAAGAGAGGTTGACAGAGAAGTCAGTGACTTCATTTCAGTGCAATTTGAAATTCAGTGATGAGCTCATAATTGGAATGAGATACTTAGGTCCATGTTTCAGTAATAACTAGAATCTTGGTGAAATGACATTTCTAGGTAGCAGAAAGTGGTTTTAGAATGAAAATCTGAGGTTTGTGGACAGGAGAGCCGTCAGGAATGAAGGAGACTCTTGAAGGAGGGCCTAAAACTCAATAGATGAGATGTATTAAGCTACACAACCAATCTAGCTCCCATTTCTCACAGGCAAGTGGATGACATCATTTGAACATGTCTGTAGCCATTTCTAGAATTTTATCATACATTATAATAAAATGATATACAAATTCTGTTCCATATTAATATACATCTTTTTGTATCCACCTAAGGATCCCCAAGGAATTCCAAGGCCAGATACACTCTTTCTTCTAAAGTTACCTTGATCATGATGTTTTATCACAATAGGAAAGTAACCAACACAGATGATGTACATTGTTTACATCTCAATACTATGCCACTTTATGAATGATGTCATTCTCGGGAGTCTGAGTGGTGGCTGCTGAGGCATGAGTGTATATTTTCCTTACCCAGGCTTTATTAAACTCTAAATCTATGTGTTGTAGCTTTATGGAATGAAAAATTTACTGTTAAAATTTATTACTATTTTTTTGTATGTGACTGTAGCCCATGTGTGTGACCCCTGCATATGTCAGAAAAGGGTGACTGGAGCCTACATCTGTAAGATGATAGGTCCTCAGTAAGAACAAGTGCATTTAACCACTGAGCCGACTCTCCAACCCAAAGACTGAAAGGTCTTTTGCTTGGAGTGTGTTAGCATCTGTAGAGGCACATTATGGTTCTCTTCCCTCTTTGCCTTTCTTCATCACCTTTAAAATTTATTTTATTATTTTTGCATATATATTTATATTATTACACACATATACAATAAACTATAGACAGCAAGAAGAACTATGAAACAATGAGGAATTATATAAATGTTCATTCTTCATCTCCTCCTTAAAGGGCTTCACTAGTGCTGCTGTACCTTGCCCCATGTCCCTTATTCTTTTCATTGAATTTTTTTTTGTTTTATTTATTTTTTTAAACTCATCATTCTGTAATGGATAGTTCAAGGATTTTAACTTTGAATTTTGATAATACTTATTAAGGAACTTGGAAATAAGAGCTAGGATGCTAAGCTTAGATCCTAGAGTGTTTTAGTTTAACACTAAGATTGAAAGAAAGGTTGAAAGATTGAAAAAGAAACTACTCTTAGCTTTAGTGTAGTATGAGAACTAAAATTTTGAAAAAAATAAAGTCTTACTCTAAAAGAACCCAGAGCATGGTGTGGTAACATTTGCTTATGTTCCCAGTACTGGTGAGAACAGAGTTAGGGTGGATTGACGGCAAGCCCAGTTTGGCTACATATTGAAATCCCTTTAGAACAAACAAAAACCAAAGCAGTCTTATTACTGATAAAGGAAATAAGTGAAGAAGTTTATTTCCCTTTTCTTTCTTTTTTTTTGGGGGGGGGTGTTGTTTCGAGACAGGGTTCCTCTGTGAAGCCTTGACTATCCTGGAGTCACTCTGTAGACCAGGCTGGCTTTGAACTCACAGCGATCCGCCTGCCTCTGTCTCCCAAGTGCTGATTAAAGGCGTGCACCACTGCCCAGCTAGAACTTCATTTCTTTAGCCTTGTATTCTAGGCAATGGTTTTTTTTTTTTTTAAATTGGCATGCAGATGCTGAGCTTTGCCATGGAAAAGTACTAAATATGTAGCTGGCTCAGCAGTCACAAATATTTGGTATTTTTGCAGAAGACTCAGGTTTGGTTCCCAGCACCCACATGGCGGCTTACAACTATCTGTAATTATCTGCTTTCTTCCAGCCTCCAAAGGTACCAAACATACAAACACTCTTACATGTTAAATTAAAACCTACTTTTTTTCCACTAGAGTTTAGTATTTATGCAGTGTTCCAAAGTCCTTGATACTTAGGAAGAAAGTTGCATAAAACTACAACATTTACTTGTGAAATCCAAGATCCTACATGATCTCATCAACTCATGTGTATTTCTTTTCCATCTAGATAAAATAATTCAGAAAAGGAAGAAGCAGCAGATCCAAGATGTGTAGCCCTGTGGCTGCCAAGCTGTGGTTTTTGACCGATCGTCGCATCAGGGACGACTATCCGCAAAAAGAGATCTTACGAGCTTTGAAGGCCAAATGTTGTGAGGAGGACCTGGACTTTAGGGCTGTGGTGATAGACGAGGTGGTGCTGACAGTCGAGCAAGGAAATCTGGGTAAGATGCTACAAGCATTCTTTTGTGGTGAGTGTGTTTCTGGAATAATGAGGACAAGTCACGTTGTAATAGCCTTGTCGTAAGTGCCGCCACTCA